>NC_056735.1:448823448-449075948 GCF_019279795.1 Protopterus annectens | reverse complement strand
TCAGTAGGGGAATGTAAGACAGTGGACAGCTTGCAAGCATCTGTACACCTGGTCAGCCACATACCACTGCTTTGTCCTGTAAATCAGATACGTATATCTCAAACAATAGAGGCCCCCAGACCAGTCCTTGGGGCACACCACTTTGGAAGACTCTACTACTAGAGGTGGTTTCCACTACTTTGACCGAGTGGGTACTATCATTGGGCCAGTTAGCTACCCATCTAGTAACATACAGGTTGATGCCTAGCTGTGCGGGCATATGTATCCTGGCTGCCTGAGGATTATTGTGAGAGAATTGCGGTAGGTGAAGCTAGGCATTGCTCACCATCTTCCCCTGGTTCTTGTGTTTGGTGATCACTTCAAAGAGGTTAAACTGGTTTATAACAGGCCTAATCTCCCTTTGACAATGCCATGCTGAGAGGGATCAGGCATTTTGATGTTGCCAATGTCCCTGTTCATAATGTCCTTGATATGGCCTTCCATGGCCTTGCAGAGCAGGCTACTTAGGCTGATGTGCATATGATTGGCTGGGAGAGGGTATTGCTCCACCTTTGTGTACAGGGATGACAGTGGCTGTGCTCTGTGCAGATGGGATGGCACCAGTGCTCAGGTTTTGGTTGACTTCAGTGCAAAATGGATCTGAGAGCCCATGTCTGTGTTTATGTAGGATGCAGCCAGGGATAGTATCAGGCCTGTGGAGACTTCTGTGTACTGTCTTTGAGAGGGCATTACAGACCTTCTTCCTGATGATGAGGGTAGTAGGGCAGGTGCTGTCCATGCACATGTGTACTGATGGGGGGACAGGGTGGTGATGTTTACCCTTCATCTGTCTGCAGCTGGTTGCCTATATCTATGCCATATGTATATGTGGTGTTATTGACCACCCCTACAGAGCAGATTTGTGTGTTGCCTCTGGGATTACAGACACATGTGTGGAAGGACTAGTGATTGGCCTTGGTGGATGTGTCCAATTTGCACTCAAAGATAGCCTTAGGGTAATTCATCTGTGACCTTATTTGCTTGTGCAGACCAAGGTGACATTGCTTCCAATAAGGCACCTGTTCCTTCTTGGCCCTGTCAGCAATTATTTCCAACTGTTATGGTATTTGTGTATTACTGCTGTCCACCATGGATGTTTACCTTACTGTGAGAGAGATTATGTTGTCCTGTCATGTATACCTGAGTCCATATAGCTATGTGGTGCCCACATAGTATTGTGATGTGGGCTTGGACACTACTGCTAGTTCCAACTGATGGGACATTGGCTGAAAAGCTACTTCTACTTGTTCTGAGGAGATTTATAGTAATTTGTGTAAAGTTAATATTGTTTGACCCTGACGGGGGGGGGGCATGGGAGGTTGTGACCTGAATAGTGATGGCTATGAAGGAGTGCTACAGTGGCTACTCATGTTGGTTAGGACCAGGTATAGGATATTTCCACCTGTCATAGTAGTGTTGCCCGGCTGATCTATTGCACTGAAATTGACAAAGCTGAGGAATCTCTATGCATTCATGTTCAGGTGGCATAGGTCATGCACACTATGGTTGGGTAGTTGAAGTCAACCAGGAGCACGGTAGATGATTGAATCCTGACAGATTCTAGCAAGTCCCAAAAGGTGTGGTGGGTGTCCATAGTTATGTTTGGAGGCCTGCAGCTAGCTATGATCTGAGTAGGTGTTTTGTCAACTGTTAACTGCACTCAGGATGTCTCCTGTGTGTCATACTGTCTGGCAAGCCTGGAGGTGTGTATGTGTATGATAATGTTCAACCCTCCACCTCCTGTGGCATTGCAGTCCTCCATTTGGAGTCTAAATGTATGATGAGATGAGTAACCTGGCAAGGATAGTATGCTCTCCATAGCTACAAAGCAGGTGTCAGTGACTATACAAATGTTGGACATCCTACAGGACAAGGTACACTTGCATTGACATGGGTTTCATGCTAAGACACCTAACTCCTGTTAGAGCAAGACATCTGCACAAAGGCACAGATCACTGGTGGGCAAAGGCCAGAAAACAGTGTCACTTTATGAACCTGGCTGAAACACAGTTGCCAGCAAAGACAATGTCACATTCCCAGGTCTACTCCACAGGATATGACATCTGACAATGAAATGTATGCTATTATGTTATGGTCTCAGTTTTTAATGGGTTGCCAGTGATGTGCCAGACAATACACAACTGTATGAGGCATTGACAACAAATGTGAGGCAGACATGTGGTCAGTCTGCAAAACTCAGGACAGTTGTCAGGTATGGGCTCAGTATATCACAAACAGTTCAACAAACACTTCTGCACCTGTTGTGTACTATGCACATACCCTGTATAAGTTTCCTACATTTGTAGGACAAGCATGTGTATCATAGTAGCATTCACAGGTGACATATGAATAGTTACAACATCCCAGGTAGCTGGACAGGCAGTGTCACACTCAGTATTGGACAACAGACACTCCTGTAGTAGTTATATATGAGCTGACCTTTGCTGTGGTGACTTAGTGGCCAGAGATGTGATCCATGTCAATGCAGACATGGCAAGCAGGAATGACCATAGGTGCCAGACAACAGCATGTGAATCCAGCAGGCCTTGTTCTGATGTAGTGTTTAATATCCTATTTGACATTATTGTATCCCTCCTTCTGCATTCCATTACAAACTTATGTGATTGACATATCTGTTATAGTGCCTGAGAGTTTCCTCAAAATAATGCAAATGTTTAGCTTTGTATATTTGCAGCCTGTCTTTGTATAGATGGGTTCAGACCTGTGTCGCATAAGCAGCAGTTTGCCTTTTGTAGTTAATGCTCATGAGCAGGTGATGGCCTGTGCACCAATCAGTGTCTCCTCCTTGCTACTTGCATTCAGAGCAGCTGTGTTGTCTTTCCATTAGCCAATACCATAGCAACACAGTGCTATGATTAAGTCATTCATATGGGCTTTTCCTCTTTTCCTTGCCTGTGTGGAGGACATTATGAAGGTGTGGAGGCTACAGCTTCACAGACAGTAGGTGGAAATACCTCTCAGGACAAGACATGTGGAGAAAGCCCAACAGCATGGGGACAAAGATCCAGAATTGGGTACAGATTGCAAGTAAGTATTGCTGTTATACATATAGAGGATTGCTAGATTAACAGGTTTGTCTGGACATGCATTTTCTGCGTGACTTGGCGTCTGAAAGTGATATGTCTCTGCCATACCTCTCAGCTGACAAGATGTCCACAGACTGGCCAGAGGTTTGCCTGTAATGTTTGGTCTGTTCCTTAGACAACTTCTGTTTTTGTGAAATCAGTAGGGTAATGTGAGGACTGTACTCAATCAATGTGGGCATCCATTACTGTTTCAGACATCATATCCTTTTGGGATGTTATATTACAACAAACCCTGTAACACCAGCAACTGTTTAAGTTTGTAACACCATTTTGTGGGATATGTCCATCTTTCCAGCACCCTGTCCCCCAATTATGTCATGCTTTGTCCAAATGTCTTGTAGTAAGAGGTTCAGAAGTATAGCATATCATTATTTAGTGACTGCACTCCTGGTATCATCCCATTGGCTTAGCAGACACCTGGAAGTGGTATGCATCAGTGGCCATAAATTTGGTCCCACACCCACACCCTGGACATTCTGTGGAAATCTGTACAGTTGAGACCTATGTATGTCTAGCCATTGTTAACAGACTGCCAGGATTGTGTATTGTGTGTAAATGTTTGTCGGGCTGAGTAGGGAGAGTAGCAGATGTGAGTGCCATACACCCTTTTCTCTCTGACTGTGCATGCTTCCACAGTTGCTGGTGGTCTGTCAGGTATATATGTTTATAAGGGCAGACTGAGAAATGTCCTGTAACACTTCAGGATTCCCAGTAGACTGTGAGTTGTACCAGTATATATCTGTGTAGTGTGTGACTGGCAATCAGAATATGTTTGTTCAAACAGTCGTTCTACTCTAGAGTTCATTTGGGGTACTGGTATGTTGCTGTGACTGTGGTGCAAATGGTTGTGGGTAGACCTTTCCACACCAGTATTTGCTTTTTCATACAGTTCCATCCCTATAGTGCATGATATATTTGGAAATACATGGGTAATTCCCCAGAGCTGATTTGGGGTAGTGTTGTGTTGGTCTTACTGTGGTTCAGAAGGTGCTGAGTGTAATGTTTGGAAGCTCTCAATGTTTTTTCTCTTCTGTTACATGACTGCAGTCATACCTCTCCACTGTCCAGATGTCTAGACACTGTCCAGAAGAGTGGCTCATATGTTTGGTCTGTTGCCTATAACAGTTGTGGGTTTCTGACAAATCACTAGGATGATGTCAGCATTGACCTCAGCAAGTACTGACATTCATTTGTGTTTCAGACCTGAAATCTAGCAGGAATTATATGTTAAATCAAACCATGCTACTCTAGCAGACCTCTACACGTATAATAGCCATATTTCAAAGGTGTCACTATTGTTTGCCCTTTATCCCTCCCACTGTGTCAGGCTTTTTGCAGATGTCTTGCAGTAAGAGCTTGGTTATCTATATGCATATATCTATATATCTATATCTATCAATCTATACATATATATATATATATATATATATATATATATATATATATATATATATATATATATATATATATATATATATATATATATATATATATATATATATATATATATGTGTGTGTGCAGATATATATATATATATATATATATATATATATATATATGTACTTATATATACATATATATGTATATAAGAGTACTACGGATATAAATTTTTTGCTTATTTTAAATGACTATAGTGCATGATATGCTTGTAAAAGCATTACAAATTCCCACAGCTCAGATGGTGTAGTGGTACGTTGCCGTGATTGTAGTGCACAGCATCCTGGGTTCGAGACTTGGCAGCACTGATCATTTTGTTGCTGGGAAGAACAAGGGCTGATGGAGACAGAGTGATTAAGGCACTTTTAAGCAATTGTAAGTGGGTTTGCATGGTTTTGCGCAAACCTAAGCAATACTAGCATACAGCGGGCAGACCCGCTAAGCTGGGTTGAACAGTGCTTAAAAGGGTGATTGCTGAACATTGCTTAACAGTGCACAAATCTGTTTAGCTGAGCTGACTGCTGCTTAGCATTCACATTTAAGCAATGTTTGCACCAACTAAGCATAGCTGAGCACTGCTAACCATTGCTCATTTTTCATTTAAAAATATCAGAATAATGACTTAATTAATCATTACTAACATATTAGTAAATTTATATGATTTACTTTACATGACGTCCCTCTATGTGCTTTTCTTACATTATCATGGGGTGTGACTATACTGTATGGGACACTTGTGTATGCATGGGTGATTTTGCATGTTATATGTACTCACCCTTACATTTTAGACCAGCTATACTACCCTAGTTGACAAGCTGGACATATAAGTGAATTTAAGTACACTTTTACCTGCTCTTTTGCATATAGTACTGTATTTAATTTATTTATTTGCTTTTTCACTGAATATTAACTCAACTGAAGTTGTGGCTGTCTCTCTACACGGTACTTTTTAGAACTGCTGTGTAGCCATTGATAGCAGTGGGGGTAGTTTCACCTGATCACTGACATTCTATCTTGCCTTATATAAGTGGTACATTTTGAGTTGTTTCTACTTAATATCAGAGCTTTGGCCGGCTAACATCTACCTGAAATCAGCTGGATGTATAAGTGAATTTAAGTACACTTTTATCTGCTCTTTTGCATATAGTACTGTATTTAATTTATTTATTTATTTGTGTTTTTCACTGAATATAAACTCAACTGAAGTTGTGGCTGTCTCTCTACAGTTAGTTCCCCACCCACCCTCCATGTTCTTGTTTTGGTGTTAATGTTGGTGGCTTTGAAATTGCCCTCCCCTCTTGTAGATTTGTATTTGGATACTCCTTCTGGGACCATCTCATTTGCTCACTCAACTGAGTGCAGTGAGATCATATTCTGATTTCAGGCACTCCTACTGTGTACAAAGAGAGCATTTGGGAAGGACAACCACTGTAGCCTCTTAATCCTGCTCTGTTCCCTCCCTCAAAAAAAATATATATTATTCAGCTGCTCTTACTGTAACTGTCTTAGTTGCTCTTCTGTGTGCTATCTGATCAGTTGCTCTTACTCTGCACTTATTACTGCTTGTTAGTAGCCTTCTAATTTACTGCCTTCTGCACTTGTTTTTTAGTCATTTGTTAATTTAATTGCATTTATCTGAACTGTATTTGCTGTAGTGTTGCAACACACTTGGGTCTGCTGGCCTGCACTACAATTTGAATTGTATTTACTGCTGTTTTAGCTGCTTTTCTGTAACAAAAAAAAATTCTAAGCTTGTTTCCTGCCTTTCCTGTAACTAGTCAAGTCCAGATACAGACTTGCTGTATCCAGGACTGTTGGTAAGCTTCTGAGCCCCCCAAGCCTTTCTGTGTTGGAGGGAAGCCTTCTAACCTATCAGTGGGAGTGGTAAGCACTAGGTAGCCTATTTACCATGTGAAGAGTGGGTTTTGGCCCTGAAATTGTAGTTCATTGGCCGTTTGGGCAGTTTTTCCATCTCTTTCTACTTTCTGGTTAAAAGCCCGTTTTGCGTTTGGTCCCTACCTTTCTTATAACTAGTGTAGTCCAGGTACAGATTTGCTGTATCCAGGACTGTTGGTAAGCTTCTGAGCCCCCCAAGCCCTTCTGTGTTGGAGAGAAGCCTTCTATCTTATCAGTGGGAGTGGTAAGCACTAGGTAACCTATCTACCACAGGAAGAGTGGTTTCTGGCCCAGAAATTATAGTTTATTGGCCTTTTGGGAAGCTTTTCCATCTCTTTCAACCTTCTGATTTAAAAGCCTGTGTTTGTGCTTTTTCCTGCCTTTCCTGTTACTAGTGTAGTCCAGGTACAGATTTGCTGTATCCAGGACTCTTTGTAAGCTTCTGAGCCCCCCAAGTCTTTCTGTGTTGGAGGGAAGCCTTCTAGCTTATCAGTGGGAGTGGTAAGCATTAGGTAGCCTATCTACCACAAGAGGAGTGGTTCCTGGCCCATAAATTGTAGCTACTGGCTGCTTGAGCAGTTTTTTTTCCATCTCTTTCAACTTTCTGGTTTGAAAGCCACACTTGTTGCTGTATCCAGGATTGTTAGTAAGCTTATCAGTGGGGGTGGTAAGCACTAGGTAGCCTATCCTCCATGGGAAGAGTGAGTTTTGGGCCAGAAATTATAGTTTATTTGGCTGTTTTCCATCTCTTTCAACTAGCTGGCTTAAAAGCCTATGTTTGCACCTGTTCCCCGCATTTCCTGTAACTAGTCTAGTCCAGGTACAGATTTGCTGTATCCAGGACTCTTTGTAAGCTTCTGAGTCCCCCAAGCCTTTCTGTGTTGGAGGGAAGCCTTCTAGCTTATCAGTGGGAGTGGTAAGCATTAGGTAGCCTATCTACCACAAGAGCAGTGGTTCCTGGCCCAGAAATTGTAGATATTGGCCGTTTGGGCAGTTTTTTTCCATCTCTTTCAACGTTCAGGTTTAAAAGTCGTACTTGCATTTGTTTCCCACCTTTCCTGTAACTACCCTAGCCCAGATACAGAGTTGCTGTATCCAGGACTGTTGGTAAGCCTCTGAGCCCTGCAAGCCTTTCTGTGTTGGAGGAAAGCCTTCTAGCTTATTAGTGGGAGTTTTAAGCACTAGGTAGCCTGTCTACCATGAGAGGAGAAGTTTTTGGCCCAGAAATTGTAGGTTATTGACCATTGGACAGTTTGTCCATCTCTTTCAACTTTCTGGTTTAAAAGACCACATCTGCACTTGTTTCCCATCTTTCCTGTAACTAACCTACTGGGTAGCACTAGAAAACCTTAAACTGATACAAGCCTTCTAGCTTAGAAGAGAGACTTTGGCGTGATTAAGTATCAGTTTTCTGTACTTTCTTGCTGTACTTAACTGTTTTCCAGCTAAGCACAGATTTTCCAGCATTTATTGTGATTTAAAAGCTTGTTTTTTTCACATATTGTACTTATTTGACTGCCTGCACTTTTAAAACGTTTTTTGTTTAAATAATTTGTTTAACTGTTGTAGGCTACACACTAAAGTGTGATAGCCTTTTCTGATCGTTTGTAGTCATTTAAATCTGTTTTAAGTGTATTCTTTACTGTTTTTGCCTTATCGTTTCAAAAAAAACATTTCTTGTTTCCCACCTTTCTAAGCTAGTATAGTCCAGTTTTCAGGCTAGTGCTGAATTCAAGGCTGTGATACTAGTTTCTGAGTTGCCCATACCTTACTTGGATAGAAGGAAGTTTCTCTGTTCACCTGTGAGAGAGGGGAGCTTTGAGCAACCTATCTGTCCCTGGAGGGGTGGTTCCATCCCAGAAGTTAATAGTTTATTGTCCATTTTGGGCTAATTTCTATCTCTTTCATTTCCCTACTATAAAAACCATGTTTGCACGGTTTTGCACACCAGGCAGTGCCGGTTAGCTATGGTTAAATTATTCCCGGCTCCACTAAGTCTCCTCTTCAGTTTTTCCCTTGAAACTAGTCTAACTCTCAATCTAAGCACTCAAAAAGCATCTTACAGCCCAGCACTTGCTCAGACCTAATAGCAAGCACTAATATACCCTGACACTGATTGCCCAGCAGGGCAAGGCTCTTTATTAACCCCTCACCAACCAAGCGACTAAGCAGATCACCCTAGTATTCAGAGATGACCAAAGGACAACTTCAGGTGCACTGTCCAGTCCAGCTGGTGAATGTGGGTATCCTGAGGCAATGTTACAACTGCCTCATGTACACAGACAACCCTCTCCTCCTACCACAAAAGACTAACATATGCGAGAAATGCAATTATACAGCCAAACTGGAAGCTAAGCTGTCTCCACCCAAGACTGGAACAGACAGTCAAGAGGAGAAGGTTAACACTTGCACCACAACTCCAGCCGCACACAGACCTACTAAAACAGCACTGGCAAAAAATACACATAAATACACAAAATCATACTCGGAGGCTCTAAATAAAAACCTGCAAAAGCATTAGAGACCTCAAAAGCAGACACCCAAACAACCTGCACTTCCCGTCACAAACCAGACAGCACATAAAACACAAAATCAGTGTGCCGCATAATCACAGCCCTTAAGGTGAAATAACATACCTAACACACTAGTAATAGGTGACTCTATAGTAAGGCACACTGACGTCCCACTCCCTAGGCTGGACAAGCAGAAGGTTACTGTTAGCTGCTTGTCAGGAGCCAGACTCCGCCACATAACACAAGCACTCAGGTCACTCCAGAACAAGTACAAATATGACTCTGTCATTGTTCATGTTGGTGTGAATGACCTGAGACGTACCTCCCTGGAATACATGAAAAGAGACATGGAAGAGCTCTCTGATCATGTAGCCCAGGCTGGTATGATTCTGATCCTGAGTAGCATCCTGCCCTCACCAAGAATGATACTTCAGTATAAAGAAAAAATGATCAATTTCAACAATTGGCTAAGCTTCTGCTGTCATTCAAAGGGGACCCAGTGTCTGTCAGCCTGGGATGACATGTTTGACAAGCCGCATTGCTTCACAAGAGACGGCTTGCATCTGTCACCCCTAGGCTTTCGAATACTGGCCAATGCTCTTGCTGACCCCATAGTGCCTTTTTTAGGCAAGGCTCAAAAGTCAAACCCACCTCCATAAACAGCACAATTAACAAAAAACTGAGGGTTATGCTACTCAACGCCAAGAGTTTAAATCTCAAAATGCATATGCTCAAAGCACTCCTCAGTATGGAGAGTGTCGACATCTGTGCAGTAACTGAAACCTGGTTCAAGGCTCCAGAGAGCACCCCAGCTCAACCAGGCTACAACTCATACCACATGTTTCTGCTACAGAACACGGACCGAAACACAAAAGGAGGGGGTGTATCCATATTCATCAAGGATACCTACACCTCCAGGTTAGTGGCACAGCATGATACCTCTGAGATCATCCATGTGCAACTAACATCGGGCAAATCTGCAATGCAAATTGTGGCCTGCTACAGATCACCCTCCATGACCTAGGACCACCACTCCACCTTTCTGGAGACACTGGAAAACATGAAGGTCCTACCGAACACCCTGATATTGGGTGATTTCAATTACCCTACCATTCACTGGGAAAAACTACTCGAGTACAAATGCCCAGGCCCAGCGCTTCCTGGAATTCATCAACTCAAATGCCCTGGATCAGCTGGTAAACTCCCCTACCAGAGGTGAAAACATATTGGACCTGGTCATCATCAACATGGGCGATAGGTGTTCCACACTGGAGGTCAACCCATCACTGGTTAGATCAGACCATAAACTAATCACTCTGGATGTCCACACCCCACCACCACACCCAACTAAGGAAACCACAGTAAAAAACTTTTCTAAAGCAAACTTTACCTTACTTAAGACAGAGATGGTAAGTTTCACAGCCCCCACACTAAAGGATAATGCTGCCCAAGATGCAGAAACCTTTATAAATGCACTCTATGAGCACCTACAATGATGCATGGATTGTGCCATCCCTAGCAAAACCAAGACTCACTCCTCTAAGAGAAGGAAACCAGTTTGGTAGACCCCTGCAATAAACAGGCTATACAATAGAAGGAGGAAACTAGTCCAGAAAAAAAGCAAATGTCAAGAAGGAAAGACATCCCTGAGCAGTATCAGTAAGAAACTAAGGTCCCTCATGAAGTAATCCATGGCTAACTTTGAAAGAAAAACAACCAAGGATTCAAAAGATAACCGCAAAGCCTTCTTTAGCTATGTTAAGAATCTGAGTGGCAATTCACAGATATGCACTGAACTAGTGCAAAATAGCACTAAATATACTGAACCTACTGATATTGCCAACATCCTGGCAGATAGATTCAGTGCAAACTTCACCCCCCCTCACCTCCAAAAGGGCCCACAACAATACCGGGAAAGTGTAGTGTCCCAAAAATCACAGATGCACAGGTGAAAACAGCCCTTTCAAAAGCCAAAAACACAGCATCAATGGGACCAGATGGTGTTCCAGGCTGTGTCTTGCATGAACTACAGAAAGAATTAACCCCCCACATAAACACGCTGTTCAGCCTCAGCCTCTCCACAGGCTACGTGCCCATAGAATGGCACACAGCAACGGTTATTCCTCTACACAAAGGAGGGGCCACAACTGACCCTGGTAACTATCGCCCCATAAGCCTGACTAGCCTGGCCTGCAGGACTATGGAGCACATCATCATGGAACTCATTAACAAAGACATTGGGAACCTCCAAACACTTGACCCAACCCAGTTCGGCTTTGTTAAGGGCAGACCATGCCTACTAAACCTGGTTGACTTCTTTGAGACAGTCACCAAGGCCATAGACGAGGGAAAGGTGGTTCACACAGCCTACCTTGACCTCGCCAAGGCTTTGGACACCATTCCCTACTCGGGTATTACAGAAAAACTCACCAGCCTGAACATAAACTCCTATGTCACGAGATGGGTTGCCAACTGGCTTACAGACAGAACTCACACGGTAAGAATAGCGGGCTCCAGGTCCAACTCTAAACCAGTCACAAGTGGTGTCCCGCAAGGCTCGGTCCTGGGACCCCTACTGTTTGGCATATACTTGTCAGAAGTACAGGCAAACACAGGAGGACTATGGCTAACCAAGTTCACCAGTGACTGCAAACTGGGAGCCATAATTGACTCTCCGGCTGACATGGACATCCTCCAAAAGGGCCTTACTGAGATGGACACCTGGTGTCAAAGTCATGCCTCAAGCTAAATGCCAAAATATGCATAGTCATCCCATTTGGGAAAAACAAAACACCCATGAATTACCACATAGGCAGCAGCCTCCTTAATACAGAAGAGGTAATAAGAGATCTGGGGACCCAGGTAGATAGTAGTCTCTCCTTTGACAATCATATTGCCAAAGTAGTTAGGAAATCCTTCTATGTGGCCCATCTAATTACTAAAGGGTTCACATCTAGAAATAAAGAGGTTATAGTGCCCCTCTACTCGTCACACATTAGACCCATCATAGAGTACAATGCCCCATTTGGGATGTACCTCACAAGACACTTCCAACAGCTGGAAAGACCACAAAAGTACCTCACCAAGAGGATTACTGGCCTCAAACATATGTCCTATGCAGCCCGACTGAATAAACTCCGGCTGTACTCAGTGGCATATCGCTTATTCAGAGGTGATCTCTGCCTGACTTACAAAGCCATGTCCAACTCAGAATTGATGGACATGCTCCACCTAAAGAAATCCAAGTCACTGTGAGCCATGCACTCTAGTGAGCTAAACATTGCCACAACAATAAATAGAACATGGTAGAGGGATAGAGTCCTGTTACTGAGACTCCCCATGCTTTGGAACAAAATTCCAAATTACATCAGGCAGAGCCTCTCACTAGCACTCTTCAAGAGAAACCTTGACGAGTGGATGGGTAGCAGAAAATACACCCCTGGGATCACTTCATTGGCTCTGCTTGACAGAGGATCAGTTAATTAATCAATGGGGGCACGCTGACACACTCTGGCTAGGCTTATAAATGCCCTGGGCAGATAGCCTGGTACCTGCCTATGAACCTATGAACTGCATAATTTAAAATTAAAATAATAATTTTTAACACCGCTTTCTCATGTAAAAATAAAGTACCTGTCTTGGTACTAGAAGCATGAACACCTGCATGCAAAGCCCAGACTCTAACCACTATGCTATCTCAGCATGAGGATTCCAGCTGTATATTTTTATTTATCTCCTATGGGATCTTTAACCAATGCTGAGCAGAGTGCCATAACATGCACACCCACTCAACTATGCTTAAACATACCTTAGGATGGAAAAATATTTAATAAACCCACTTTATTTACATGTATCTGTACTCCTCGTCAGTCACAGTAAGGGAAATTGTACTGGGATATATAGGGACAGATTTTTATTATTGCTCTTACAAAAAATAGGAAGTGTGACTGTGGTTTTCTAGCAAGTCACTGGCAGATCACTCAGGGTTTAAGTCAGAACATACTGACAGACATTTGGGTTTCAGACTTCATACCCTTCAGGAAATCTGTGCTAATGCATACCTTTTATTCTATCAACTTTCTGAGTTTGTAAGTGCAATATTTAAAAGATATTCCTATTTTTGTGCCTTTGTCACCTGTTATTTATGGCTCTGTACAGCTTTCGTGGTCTAGGAGGTTGAGAGTTATGTGAAGCAGGCATCTGGGCAATCTGCAGAAATATGTACAGTTGAGGGCTAGGGCCGTATGGCACTTTTATAATGGCAGACATTTGGGTTTCAGTTTTCATACCCTTCAGGAAGTCAGTGCTAATGCAAAGCTTTTATTCAATCAGCCTTCTGAGTTTGTCAGTGCAATATTTACAAATTGTCCCTATTCTTGTGCCTTTGTCCCCCCATTATTTATGGCTCTGTAAAGTTTTCTTGGTCTAGGGGTTGAGAGGTATGTGAGGCAGGCATCTGGAAATTCTGTGGAAACATGTGCAGTTGAGGGCTATGGCCGTATGGCACTTTTACAATGCAGGAGGTGTGTGAGAGAACCTGTCACACACCCCCTGCATTGATTTCTTGCTTACCTATCCATTTCACTGTTCACAGACACTGAAAGACTCATTTATTTTCTTTCAATGTCCACGGACACTGAAATGCTTTTCAAAAGTGCTGTATGGCACTTTCTGAGTGCAGGGGGTGTGTTAGATGTACATGACTACCTAAACACACCCCCTGCACTCAGTAGTGTTCATATCCATTTAGCCTTAGCAGGGGTGCCCCTTCATGAATATGCAAGGCACGCTGATGTTAAAGCTAAGGGTAAATGGACATGGTTCACTCCATGCAGGAATAGCACTATTCCTGCACATAGTTTATTGAATCCTGGGGAACAACTTTTTTATGGCCCAGCCATAAAGTAATTTAATTTTAGCTATTTTTCTGAAGTTTTGCAAGTTTCCCCTGTTAAAATATATTCATTTAAACAGTTACAATAGTGTATATACATTTATGTTTTATTCCAGTAGGGCATGCTGTGGTTACATTTTAAGCACTTTGCAAAAACCTTTTCAACACACACTTCTGTATCAGCCAACTGATATATACCTGCCATACAGTTCTAATACATTTGTAACACAAGTATCCTATACAAATCATATTGATATTCACAAACGACATATAATTATTTACAAAATTCCAGGCAGCTGTTTTGGCAGTATATCCCTTTGTCACACAAGGCACAGGGAAATCAATAACCAAAAACACATAGAGTTAAGTCCACACAATTATCCGTCTCCTCCTTAAGCAATAATCCATTCACAGGTGGCATAAGTCAAATGGAGTGCAGGCATCCAGGTCACGGCTTGCAGGGAAAAACATTTCCTGCCCACTGACCCATCAGTATGGCAAAAGTAGATTTTTTTCTAGCAAAAAAAATTAGTCTCTGGAGCCATTTCTAATGGTTAATATCTGGCTTATTTTACAACACCAACAGAAAATAAGTCACTCTCATGGTTAGCTGTGCTTCAAGGGTATATCTTGTATCGCAATGCAGTTAAAATAAAAACAGTACTTACAGGAAATGAATGAGCTGCAAGCCTGCATAGGATAGCAATCCAACAGTCTTTCCAGCTTAGGAACAGTAACATACAAGCTCACTATAAAAGCAGTTCCTTCCATTCTCTTTGTTTAATGGCAGATGCTAGTTCATTCTGACTTCTATGGCATTATTTTTCTAACCAAGCTGACTTAGTTATGACTCTTCTTGTCACTCATTAAGAATCCGGACTCTTAACTCATTATATTGCTGCATTCGTATTATAAAGCTCAAGGCAGGCAGCTTCCTATTAATTGTAGCACACTTTTGAAGCTGTATAAAAACTTTAGGTAGATTAGTTTTGGATAGCTGCTAGGGTGAATACATTTTTCAAAAATATCCCAGTTAGTTGTCATGGAGATCTATCACCTTCTGATTTAGGAAATGTTACATATTTCCTTTTAGTACCTCTCTTTGGAGAAAAAACTACTTCCAGTTGTTCAGCCGCAGCCTCTCCACAGGCTACGTGCCCATAGAATGGCACACAGCAACGGTTATTCCTCTACACAAAGGAGGGGCCACAACTGACCCTGGTAACTATCGCCCCATAAGCCTGACTAGCCTGGCCTGCAGGACTATGGAGCACATCATCATGGAACTCATTAACAAAGACATTGGGAACCTCCAAACACTTGACCCAACCCAGTTCGGCTTTGTTAAGGGCAGACCATGCCTACTAAACCTGGTTGACTTCTTTGAGACAGTCACCAAGGCCATAGACGAGGGAAAGGTGGTTCACACAGCCTACCTTGACCTCGCCAAGGCTTTGGACACCATTCCCTACTCGGGTATTACAGAAAAACTCACCAGCCTGAACATAAACTCCTATGTCACGAGATGGGTTGCCAACTGGCTTACAGACAGAACTCACACGGTAAGAATAGCGGGCTCCAGGTCCGACTCTAAACCAGTCACAAGTGGTGTCCCGCAAGTCTCGGTCCTGGGACCCCTACTGTTTGGCATATACTTGTCAGAAGTACAGGCAAACACAGGAGGACTATGGCTAACCAAGTTCACCAGTGACTGCAAACTGGGAGCCATAATTGACTCTCCGGCTGACATGGACATCCTCCAAAAGGGCCTTACTGAGATGGACACCTGGTGTCAAAGTCATGCCTCAAGCTAAATGCCAAAATATGCATAGTCATCCCATTTGGGAAAAACAAAACACCCATGAATTACCACATAGGTGGCAGCCTCCTTAATACAGAAGAGGTAATAAGAGATCTGGGGACCCAGGTAGATAGTAGTCTCTCCTTTGACAATCATATTGCCAAAGTAGTTAGGAAATCCTTCTATGTGGCCCATCTAATTACTAAAGGGTTCACATCTAGAAATAAAGAGGTTATAGTGCCCCTCTACTCGTCACACATTAGACCCATCATAGAGTACAATGCCCCATTTGGGATGTACCTCACAAGACACTTCCAACAGCTGGAAAGACCACAAAAGTACCTCACCAAGAGGATTACTGGCCTCAAACATATGTCCTATGCAGCCCGACTGAATAAACTCCGGCTGTACTCAGTAGCATATCGCTTATTCAGAGGTGATCTCTGCCTGACTTACAAAGCCATGTCCAACTCAGAATTGATGGACATGCTCCACCTAAAGAAATCCAAGTCACTGTGAGCCATGCACTCTAGTGAGCTAAACATTGCCACAACAATAAATAGAACATGGTAGAGGGATAGAGTCCTGTTACTAAGACTCCCCATGCTTTGGAACAAAATTCCAAATTACATCAGGCAGAGCCTCTCACTAGCACTCTTCAAGAGAAACCTTGACGAGTGGATGGGTAACAGAAAATACACCCCTGGGATCACTTCATTGGCTCTGCTTGACAGAGGATCAGTTAATTAATCAATGGGGCGGCGAACGCTGACACACTCTGGCTAGGCTTATAAATGCCCTGGGCAGATAGCCTAGTACCTGCCTATGAACCTATGAACTGCATAATTTAAAATTAAAATAATAATTTTTAACACCGCTTTCTCATGTAAAAATAAAGTACCTGTCTTGGTACTAGAAGCATGAACACCTGCATGCAAAGCCCAGACTCTAACCACTATGCTATCTCAGCATGAGGATTCCAGCTGTATATTTTTATTTATCTCCTATGGGATCTTTAACCAATGCTGAGCAGAGTGCCATAACATGCACACCCACTCAACTATGCTTAAACATACCTTAGGATGGAAAAAATATTTAATAAACCCACTTTATTTACATGTATCTGTACTCCTCGTCAGTCACAGTAAGGGAAATTGTACTGGGATATATAGGGACAGATTTTTATTATTGCTCTTACAAAAAATAGGAAGTGTGACTGTGGTTTTCTAGCAAGTCACTGGCAGATCACTCAGGGTTTAAGTCAGAACATACTGACAGACATTTGGGTTTCAGACTTCATACCCTTCAGGAAATCTGTGCTAATGCATACCTTTTATTCTATCAACTTTCTGAGTTTGTAAGTGCAATATTTAAAAGATATTCCTATTTTTGTGCCTTTGTCACCTGTTATTTATGGCTCTGTACAGCTTTCATGGTCTAGGAGGTTGAGAGTTATGTGAAGCAGGCATCTGGGCAATCTGCAGAAATATGTACAGTTGAGGGCTAGGGCCGTATGGCACTTTTATAATGGCAGACATTTGGGTTTCAGTTTTCATACCCTTCAGGAAGTCAGTGCTAATGCAAAGCTTTTATTCAATCAGCCTTCTGAGTTTGTCAGTGCAATATTTACAAATTGTCCCTATTCTTGTGCCTTTGTCCCCCCATTATTTATGGCTCTGTAAAGTTTTCTTGGTCTAGGGGTTGAGAGGTATGTGAGGCAGGCATCTGGAAATTCTGTGGAAACATGTGCAGTTGAGGGCTATGGCCGTATGGCACTTTTACAATGCAGGGGGTGTGTGAGAGAACCTGTCACACACCCCCTGCATTGATTTCTTGCTTACCTATCCATTTCACTGTTCACAGACACTGAAAGACTCATTTATTTTCTTTCAGTGTCCACGGACACTGAAATGCTTTTCAAAAGTGCTGTATGGCACTTTCTGAGTGCAGGGGGTGTGTTAGATGTACATGACTACCTAAACACACCCCCTGCACTCAGTAGTGTTCATATCCATTTAGCCTTAGCAGGGGTGCCCCTTCATGAATATGCAAGGCACGCTGATGTTAAAGCTAAGGGTAAATGGACATGGTTCACTCCATGCAGGAATAGCACTATTCCTGCACATAGTTTATTGAATCCTGGGGAACAACTTTTTTATGGCCCAGCCATAAAGTAATTTAATTTTAGCTATTTTTCTGAAGTTTTGCAAGTTTCCCCTGTTAAAATATATTCATTTAAACAGTTACAATAGTGTATATACATTTATGTTTTATTCCAGTAGGGCATGCTGTGGTTACATTTTAAGCACTTTGCAAAAACCTTTTCAACACACACTTCTGTATCAGCCAACTGATATATACCTGCCATACATTTCTAATACATTTGTAACACAAGTATCCTATACAAATCATATTGATATTCACAAACGACATATAATTATTTACAAAATTCCAGGCAGCTGTTTTGGCAGTATATCCCTTTGTCACACAAGGCACAGGGAAATCAATAACCAAAAACACAGAGTTAAGTCCACACAATTATCCGTCTCCTCCTTAAGCAATAATCCATTCACAGGTGGCATAAGTCAAATGGAGTGCAGGCATCCAGGTCACGGCTTGCAGGGAAAAACATTTCCTGCCCACTGACCTATCAGTATGGCAAAAGTAGATTTTTTTCTAGCAAAAAAATCAGTCTCTGGAGCCATTTCTAATGGTTAATATCTGGCTTATTTTACAACACCAACAGAAAATAAGTCACTCTCATGGTTAGCTGTGCTTCAAGGGTATATCTTGTATCGCAATGCAGTTAAAATAAAAACAGTACTTACAGGAAATGAATGAGCTGCAAGCCTGCATAGGATAGCAATCCAACAGTCTTTCCAGCTTAGGAACAGTAACATACAAGCTCACTATAAAAGCAGTTCCTTCCATTCTCTTTGTTTAATGGCAGATGCTAGTTCATTCTGACTTCTATGGCATTATTTTTCTAACCAAGCTGACTTAGTTATGACTCTTCTTGTCACTCATTAAGAATCCGGACTCTTAACTCATTATATTGCTGCATTCGTATTATAAAACTCAAGGCAGGTAGCTTCCTATTAATTGCAGCACACTTTTGAAGCTGTATAAAAACTTTAGGTAGATTAGTTTTGGATAGCTGCTAGGGTGAATACATTTTTCAAAAATATCCCAGTTAGTTGTCATGGAGATCTATCACCTTCTGATTTAGGAAATGTTACATATTTCCTTTTAGTACCTCTCTTTGGAGAAAAAACTACTTCCAGTTGTTGTTTTTGTGTGTGTGTGTGTGTGTGTGTGTGTGTGTGTGTGTGTGTGTGTGTGTGTGTGTGTGTGTGTGTGTTTACACATGTATGTTCATACTTGTGTGTGTCTGTAGATAAACAGATAGACAGATACATAAACAGACAGAGATAGATGCAGATATATCTGTGTATATTCTTATTTTTATACGTTGGTTAATTAGGTGAGCCCACTGAATACAGGTGTTTCCTTTCAGTATTGACCTGGGACCATTGATTGGTTAAGTGACTTTCTCAGTCACACAGTAGGTGAGGTGAATGGTGTTGGAAGGACAGAAACCCTGTGCCTTGGATACAGGAAGCAGCTCATAACCAGTCCCTAGCCTTAATCTTTGGTCTCAACTGCCAATTATGTGTATACACACACACACACACACACACACACATATATATATATATATATATATATATATATATATATATATATATATATATATATATATATATGTATTCATAGGTTCATAGGTAGGTACTAGGCTATCAGCCCAGGGGCCTATGTAAGCCAAGCCAACAAGATTCCCTGGCTTATGCCACTCAAGAAAGTTATTTTCCTGTGCCACTGTTGAGCAGACACAGAAGTGATCCTCGGGGTGTATTTCCTATTTCTCATCCACTCATCAAGATTTTTCTTGAAGAGTGCTAATGAAGAACTTTGCTTGACATAGATGGGTAGCCTGTTCCAGAGTATGGGAAGTCTCTGGGACAGGAATCTATCCCTCCAGCATGTCCTGTTTATTGTGGTGACAAGGTTTAGGTCCCGAGAGTGTGTAGCTCCGAGGGATTGGGATTTCTTTAGGTGTAGCATGTCCAACAACTCTGGATTTGACATAGCTTTACATTTTAGGCAGAGATCACCTCGGAGTAGGCGATATGCTATGGAGTAAAGCTGGAGTTTTTTGAGACGGTCAGTGTACGGCATTTATTTGAGGCCAGTAATCTTATTTGTGAGGTACTTCTGTGGCCTTTCCAGCTGCTGCAGATGTCTTGTGAGGTACATTCCAAAAGGGGCGTTGTACTCTATAATGGGTCTAATGAGTGTTGAGTAGAGGTGAACAATGACCTCTTTTTTCCTGGATGAGAACCCTTTTATGATGAGGTGTGCCATGCAGAAGGACTTCCTGACTACTGTGGTGATGTGACTATCAAAGGAGAGACTACTGTCCACCTGAGTCCCAAGGTCTGTTATCACACATTTGGTGTTAAGTAGATTGCTGCCTATGTGGTAGTTCATGGGTACAGAGTTTTTACCAAAGGGGATGACACTGCACTTTTTGGCATTGAGCTTGAGGTCATGGCTCTGACACCAGGCATCTGTCTTAGCGAGGCCCTTCTGTAGGATGTCCACATCATTTGGGGACTTGACTATGGCTCTTAGTTTGCAGTCATCTGCAAACTTCATTAGCCAGAGGCCTTCTGTGTTAGCTTGTACTTCAGAGAAGTAGATACCAAAGAGGAGTGGTCCCAGGATGGAACCCTGTGGCACTCCACTTGTCACTGCTTTGAGGTCAGATTTGGAGTCTGCAACTTTTACAGTGTGGATTCTGTCAGTGAGCCAGTTGGCAACCCATCTTGTGACGTTGGAATTTATACCTAGTTTAGTGAGTTTAGCTATAATTCCAGAATGGGGGATGATGTCGAAAGCCTTGGCGAGGTCAAGATAGGCTGTGTGAACCACCTAACCCTCATCTACAGCTTTGGTGACTGCCTCAAAGAAGTCAATCAGGTTCAGGGGGCATGATCTGCCTTTCACAAACCTGAACTGGGTGGGATCCAGAGTTTGCAGGTTACCAATGTCATTGTTTATGAGTTCCATGATGATATGTTCCATGGCCTTGCAGACCAAGCTCATCAGGCTAATAGGTCGATAGTTCCCGGGATCAGTGGTGACTCCCCCTTTGTGGAGTGGGATAACTGTTGCTGTGCACCATTCAGTGGGCACAAAGCCTGATGCGAGGCTATTATTGAACATGGTGCTTAAGTGGGGAGCCAGTTCGTTCTGAAATTTGTGTAAAACGCAGCCTGGGATGTTGCCCGGTCCCATGGATGCTGTATTTTTGGCTTTAAAGAGTGCAGCTTTTACCTGCAAAGTTGTGATTACAGGGACTCTGCATTCTTCCTGTATAGATATGGGCCGTTTAGGGGGTGTGGGGGGGGGGGCAAAGTTAGCACTGAACCTATCTGCCAGGATGTTGGCAACATCAGTTGGTTCTGTAATTTTCATGCCGTTGTGCTGTAACTCAGAGCAGATCTGGGTATTGCCATCAAGATTCTTAAAATAGCTATAGAGTGCTTTGTTGTTGTCCTTAGAATTAGTGGTGATTTTGTTTTCGTAGCTAGCTTTGGAGGATCTTATAAGGGATCTCAGCTTCCTACTGAGGCTGACCAGGGAGCTCTTCCACTCATGAGATTTTACTCTCTTTTGCAACAGTTTCTTCCTTCTGTTGTACAGTTTGTTTATGGCAGGGGACCACCAGATTGGCTTCCTTTTTTTGGAGAATAATGTCTGTTTGGGATAGCACGATCCATGCACTCATGTAAGTGCTTGTAGAGTGCATTTGTGTAGGGTTCAGCAGTTGTAACTGTATTGTCCATCTGCATGTGTGTCATGAACTTCACCACTTCTGTCTTAAGAAGCATGTAGTTGGCTTTGGAAAAAATTTTAACGTGGTTTCCTTAATGGGGGGGTGGGGGCGGGATGTGGATATCAAGGGTGATTAGCTTATGGTAGGATCAGATCAACGAGGAGTTGACTTCAGGTGTGGAACACCGGTCGCTCATGTTGGTAATGACTAGGTCTAGGATATTGTTGCCCCTGGTGGGAGTGTGGCTAAGTTGATCCAGGGCATTGGAGTTTATGAATTCCAGAAAGCATTGAGCTAAGGAGTTGGTACACGGGTAGATTTCCCAGTTAATAGTGAGGTAGTTGAAGTCGCCCATTATTAGTGTGCTTGGTTGAACCCTAATATTTTCCAGTACATCAAGAAAAGAGGAGTGAGAATCCTGGGGCATAGTGGGGGATCTTTAGCAAGCTACAATTAGGATTGCATTTTTGCCCAGAGTTATTTGCACTTGGATAACCTCGAATGCATTATGCTGAGCAACTAGCCTGGAGGTGTGGATATCCTTAATGAATATGGACACACCTCCGCCTTTGGTGTTTTGGTCTAGGTTACATGGCCGAAAAGTGTGGTATGAGTAATAGCCTGGTAGTGCAGGGGTGCTCTCTGGAGCCTTGAACCAGGTCTCAGTCACTGCACAGATATTGATGTTCTCCATTTTAAGGAGTGCCTTGAGTGAGTGTATTTTGAGATTTAGACTTCTAGCATTAAATAGCATTACCCTCAGATTTTGCTTGCCTGTTCCTGTTACGGTGGTGAATTTGTCATTTGAACATTGCCTAAAAAAGGCACTACAGGTGCAGCAAGAGCCTTAGCCAGTATCCAGAATCCCAGGGGCGACAGGTGCATGCCATCAGTGGCAAAGCATCGTGGTCTGTCGACCATGTCATCCCAAGCAGACAGATACTGGATCCTCTTAGAATGACACCAGAAGCTTAGCCAATTGTTGAAGTCAATCATTTTGTACTTGTACTGCGGTATCATTCTGAGTGATGGCAGAATGCTACTCAGGGCTAGGGTCATACCTGCCTGGACTACAAGATCAGAGAGCTCTTCCATGTCTCTTTTCATGCAGTCCAGGGAGGTACATCTCAGGTCATTCACACCAATATGGACAATGACAGAGTCATATTTGTAGTTATTGTGGAGTGACCTGAGTGCATGGGTTATGTGGTGGATCCTGGCACCCGACAAGCAGCTGACAGTAACAATCCTCCTTGTTTAACCTGGTGAGTAGGACATCAGTGTGCCTGACTATAGAGTCACCTATGACTAGTGTGTTGGGTACGTTGTTTTGCCTTATTTGCTCTGGTTGAGTGGCGCACTGAGTCTGTGGTCTATGTGTCATTTGGGTTGTGTTGGGGGATGGAGGTTGCTTGCGTTTCTGCTTTGGAGGTCTCTGGTGCTTAGACAGATTATTCTTGAGAGCCTCCGCAAAAGTTTTTGTGTTACTATGTGTGGATTTTGGTGGTGTAGATTTAGTGAGACTATGTGATGAGTGTAGTGTGGTGCAAATGTTTACCTTCTTCTCATGACTGTCAAGTTCAGTCTTGGTTGGAGAGAGCTTTACCTCCAGTTTGGCTAGATAAGTGCATCTCTCACAGGTTGTAGTGTTGGGTGGTAGAAGGAGAGGGTTGTCTGTGTACATGAGGCAATTTTTACATTGCCTCAAGATGCCCAGATTCATCAGATAGACAAGACAGAACACTGGGACCTGACCCTCGGATATACCTGAATAAAAAACGATTTTCCTCTAGATAAGTGAGGAAAGTAAGTACAAGAGCTATCTTTCTCTAAGCAAGTGAGAAAAGTAAGTACAACAACTGTTTTTCTCTAGGTAATGAGGAAGGTTGAGTGCTATAGTAATTATTGGCTTATTTAGTGCTTACAAGTTCCTAGCACATGCTGAGCACAAATAAGCAAATTTAAATGCACAAACTAAGAATCTGTATCTGCACTAGATGAGTTACAGGACAGAAACAAGTGCAAATGCAGGCTTTCAAATCAGAAAGTTGACAGAGATAGAAGAGATTGCTGATATGGCCAACAACCACAATTCCTGGTTCAGAGCCACTCCTTATATGGTAGACAGGTTACCTAGTGCTTACCACTCCCACTGCTAAACTAGAAGGCTTCCCTCCAACACATAAAATCTTGGGGGGGGGGGGCTCAAGAGCTTACATCCAGTCCTGGATACAGCAAATCTGTATCTGGAACACTAGTTACAGGAAAGGAGGGAAACAGGCTTACAGTTTTTTTAACAGAAAAGTAGCTAAAACAGTAGTAAAAACAATTCACATGCAGTGCAAGTTAGCACACTTGAGTATGTAGAAATATTAGACTAAACACAGTTGAAAAAATGCAATTAAATTAAAAAGGACTAAAAGCAAGCGCAGAAAGAGTTTATTAGGTAGAATGTGGTAAAGAGATGGGACTGGGGGAGCGTAACAGATCAAATCTACAGTGGGATGGGCAATTGCAAAAGAAACCAAATTTAAACTACAACCCAAAAATAGGGAGGGTGAGAGGGACAAAACAGTTTCAACAGAGATCTAAGCAACAATTAACAGTACAAACTCTGAAACCAAAAAAATATACTCAGCTCTGCATATTTGCAGATAGATTGGAAGGCGGTCTCACAGAACACAGGGTGCAGCAATTAAATGCAGGCTGTTACTAACAAGTCTAATTTTATGCAAGTGATTCTTGAGTTAGATAACACGCAAGCTGTAAAAACTCGTTATACCAACCGAAGACATGGCAGAAAATAGGCGAGGTGGGGAAAACAGTTTCAGCAGAGATCTAAGCAACAATTAACAGTACAAACTCTAAAACAAAAAAAATACCCAGCTGTGTATCTTTGCAGATAGATTGGAAAGCAGTCTCTCAGAACAGGGAGATAACAGTTTCAACAGAGATCTAAGCAACAATTAACAGTACAAACTCTAAAGCCAAATAAATATACTCAGCTCTGTATATTTGCAGATAGATTTGAAGGCCGTCTCTCAGAACACAGGTTCCAGCAATTAAATGCAGGCTGTTACTAACAGGTCTAATGTTATGCAAGTGATCCTTGAGTTAGATAACACACACGCTGTAAAAACAGTTGTACCAACTGAAGACACAGCAGAAAATAGGGGGAGATGGAGAAAACAGTTTCAACAGAGATCTAAGCAATAATTAACAGTACAAACTCTAAAACCAAAAATATATACTCAGCTCTGTATATTTGCAGATAGATTGGAAAGCAGTCTCTCAGAACAGGGAGACAACAGCTTCAACAGGGATCTAAGCAACATTTAACAGTACAAACTCTGAAACAAAAAAAATATACTCAGCTCTGTATATTTGCAGATAGATTGGAAAGCAGTCTCTCAGAAAAGGGAGACAACACTTTCAACAGAGATCTAAGCAACAATTAACAGTACAAACTCTAAAACCAAAAAATACTCAGCTCTCTATATTTGCATATAGATTGGAAAGCAGTCTCCCAGAACAGGGAGACAACAGTTTCAACAGAGATCCAAGCAACAATTAAAAGTACAAACTCTACAACCAAAAAATATATACTCAGCTCTGTATATTTGCAGATAGATTGGAAGGCAGTCTCTCAGAACATAGGTTCCAGCAATTAAATGCAGTCTGTTACTAACAGGTCTAGTTTTATGCAAGTGACCCTTGAGTTAGATAACACACAAGCTGTAAAAACCAGTTATACCAACCGAAGACACGGCAGAAAATAGGGGGATGTGGGGAAAGAAGTTTCAATAGAGATCAAGGCAGCAATTAACATTACAAACTCTAAAACAAAAACATATACTCAGCTCTGTATATTTGTAGATAGATTGAAAAGCAATCTCTCAGAACAGGGAGACAACAGTTTCAACAGAGATTAACAGTACAAACTCTAAAACCAAAAAATATACTCAGCTCTGTATATTTGCAGATAGATTGAAAAGCAGTCTCTCAGAACAGAGAAACAGCCATTTCAACAGAGATCTAAGCAACAATTAACAGTAGAAACTCTAAAACCAAAAAATATACTCAGCTCTGTATATTTACAGATAGATTGGAAGGCAGTCTCTTAGAACACAGGTTCCAGCAATTAAATGCAGGCTGTTACTAACAGGTCTAATTTTATGGACATGATCCTTGAGTTAGATAACATACAAGCTGTAAAAATCAGTTATACCAACTGAAGACATGGCAGAAAATATGGGGGAGATGGGGAAATCAGTTTCAACAGAGATCTAAGTAACAATTAACAGTACAAACTCTAAAACCAAAAAAATATATACTCAGCTCTGTATATTTGCAGAAAGATTTTAAAGCAGTCTCTCAGAACAGGGAGACAGCAGTTTCAACATAGCTCTAAGCAACAATTAACAGTATAAAGTTTGAAACCGAAAAAATATACTCAGCTGTGTTTCTTTGCAGATAGATTGGAAAGCAGTCTCTCAGAACAGGGAGATAACAGTTTCAACAGAGATCTAAGCAACAATTAACAGTACAAACTCAAAAACCAAATACATATACTCAGCCCTGTATATTTGCAGATAGATTTGAAGGCAGTTTCTCAGAACACAGGTTCCAGCAATTAAATGCAGGCTGTTACTAACAGGTCTAATGTTATGCAAGTGATCCTTGAGTTAGATAACACACACGCTGTAAAACCAGTTATACCAACTGAAGACACGGCAGAAAATAGGGGGATGTGGGGAAACAAGTTTCAACAGAGATCAAGGCAACAATTAACATTACAAACTCTAAAACAAAAAAATATACTCAGCTCTGTATATTTGTAGATAGATTGGAAAGCAATCTCTCAGAACAGTGAGACAACAGTTTCAACAGAGATCTAAGCAACAATTAACAGTACAAACTCTAAAACCAAAAAATATACTCAGCTCTGTATATTTGCAGATAGTTTGAAAAACAGTCTCTCAGAACAGAGAAACAGCCATTTCAACAGAGATCTAAACAACAATTAACAGTAGAAACTCTAAAACCAAAAAATATACTCAGCTCTATATATTTACAGATAGATTGGAAGGCAGTCTCTCAGAACACAGGTTCCAGCAATTAAATGCAGGCTATTACTAACAGGTCTAATTTTATGGACATGATCCTTGAATTAGATAACACACAAGCTGTAAAAATCAGTTATACTAACTGAAGACATGGCAGAAAATATGGGGGAGTTGGGGAAAACAGTTTCAACAGAGATCTAAGTAACAATTAACAGTACAAACTCTAAAACCAAAAAAATATACTCAGCTCTGTATATTTGAAGAAAGATTGGCAAACAGTCTCTCAGAACAGGGAGACAGCAGTTTCAACATAGCTCTAAGCAACAATTAACAGTATAAAGTTTGAAACCAAAAAATATACTCAGCTGTGTATCTTTGTAGATAGATTGGAAAGCAGTCTCTCAGAACAGGGAGATAACAGTTTCAACAGAGATATAAGCAACAATTAACAGTACAAACTCTAAAACCAAATAAATATACTCAACTCTGTATATTTGCAGATAGATTTGAAGGCAGTCTCTCAGAACACAGGTTCCAGCAATTAAATGCAGGCTGTTACTAACAGGTCTAATATTATGCAAGTGATCCTTGAGTTAGATAACACACACGCTGTAAAAAACAGTTATACCAACTGAAGACACAGCAGAAAATAGGGGGAGATGGAGAAAACAGTTTCAACAGAGATCTAAGCAATAATTAACAGTACAAACTCTAAAACCAAAAAATATACTCAGCTCTGTATATTTGCAGATAGATTGGAAAGCAGTCTCTCAGAACAGGGAGACAACAGCTTCAACAGGGATCTAAGCAACATTTAACAGTACAAACTTTGAAACCAAAAAAATATACTCAGCTCTGTATATTTGCGGATAGATTGGAAAGCAGTCTCTCAGAAAAGGGAGACAACACTTTCAACAGAGATCTAAGCAACAATTAACAGTACAAACTCTAAAACCAAAAAAATACTCAGCTCTCTATATTTGCATATAGTTTGGAAAGCAGTCTCCAAGAACAGGGAGACAACAGTTTCAACAGAGATCCAAGCAACAATTAACAGTACAAACTCTACAAGCAAAAAATATATATACTCAGCTCTGTATATTTGCAGATAGATTGGAAGGCAGTCTCTCAGAACACAGGTTCCAGCAATTAAATGCAGTCTGTTACTAACAGGTCTAATTTTATGCAAGTGACCCTTGAGTTAGATAACACATAAGCTGTAAAAACCAATTATACCAACTGAAGACACGGCAGAAAATAGGGGATGTGGGGAAGAAGTTTCAACAGAGATCAAGGCAACAATTAACATTACAAACTCTAAAACAAAAAATATACTCAGCTCTGTATAATTGCAGATAGATTGGAAAGAAATTTCTCAGAACAGGGAGACAACAGTTTCAAGAGAGATCTAAGCAACAATTAACAGTACAAACTCTAAAACCAAAAAATATACTCAGCTCTGTATATTTGCAGATAGATTGAAAAGCAGACTCTCAGAACACAAGTTCCAGCAATGAAATGCAGGCTGTTACTAACAGGTCTAATTTTATGGACATGATCCTTGAGTTAGATAACACACAAGCTGTAAAAATCAGTTATACCAACTGAAGACATGGCAGAAAATATGGGGGAGATGGGGAAAACAGTTTCAACAGAGATCTAAGTAACAATTAACAGTACAAACTCTAAAACCAAAAAAATATACTCAGCTCTGTATATTTGCAGAAAGATTGGAAAGCAGTCTCTCAGAACAGGGAGACAGCAGTTTCAACATAGCTCCAAGCAACAATTAACAGTGTAAAGTTTGAAACCAAAAAAATATACACAGCTCTGTATATTTGCAGATATATTGGAAAGCAGTCTCTCAGAACAGGGAGACAACAGTTTCAACAGAGATCTAAGCAACAATTAACAGTACAAACTCTAAAACCAAAAATAAAAACACTCAGCTCTGTATATTTGCAGATAGATTGGAAAGAAGTCTCTCAGAACAGGGAGACAACAGTTTCAACAGAGATCTAAGCAACAATTAACAGTACAAAATCTAGATCCAAAAAAGAATATACTCAGCTCTGTATACTTGCAGATAGATTGAAAGGCAATATCTCATAACACCGGTTCTAGCTATTAAATGCAGGCTGTTGTTAACAAGTCTAATTTTATGCAAGTGATCCTTGAGTTAGATTACACACAAGCTGTAAAAAACAACTATACCAACTTAAGACACTGCTGAAAATAGGAGGAGGTGGGGAAAAGAGTTTCAACAGAGATCTAAGCAACAATTAACAGTACAAACTCTAAACCAAAAAAATATACTCAGCTCTGTATATTTGCAGATAGAGTGGAAATCAGTATCTCAGAGCAAGGAGACAACAGTTTCAACAAAAATCTAAGCAACAATTAACAGTACAAACTTTACAACCAAACAAAAATACTCAGCTCAGAATATTTGGAGATAGATTGGAAGACAGTCTCTCAGAACAGGGAGACAAACGTTTCAACAGAGATCTAAGCAACAATTAACAGTGAAAACTCTAAAACCAAAACAATATATTCAACTCTGTATACTTGCAGATAGATTGGAAAGCAGTCTCTCAGAACAGGGAGACAACAGTTTCAACAGAGATCTAAGCAACAGTTAACAGTACAAACTCTAAAACAAAAATAAATATTCAGCTCTGTATATTTGCAGATAGTTTGGAAGGTGGTGTCTCACAACACAGGTTCCAGCAACTAAATGCAGGCTGTTACTAAAAGGTCTACTTTTATGCAAGTGATCCTTCTGTTAGATAGCACACACGCTGTTAAAACCAGTTATACCAACTGAAGACATGCCAGAAAATAGAGGGAGGTGGGGAAAACAGTTTCAACAGAGATCTAAGCAACAATTAACAGTACAAACTCTAAAACCAAAAAAATATACTCAGCTCTATATATTTGCAGATAGATTTAAAGGCAGCCTCTCAGAAGACAGGTGCCAGCAATTAAATGCAGGCTGTCACTAACGGGTCTAATTTTATGCTGTGATCCTTGAGTTAGACAACACGCAAGCTGTAAAAAACAGTTAAACCAACTGAAGACATGGCAGAAAATAAGGGGTGGTGGGGAAACAGCTTCAACAGAGATCTAAGCAACAATGAACACTACAAACTCTAAAACCAAAAAAATATACTCAGCTCTGTATATTTGCAGATAGATTGGTAAGCAGTTTCTCAGAACAGGGAGACAACAGTTTCAACAGAGATCTAAGCAACAATTAACAGTACAAACTCTAAAACCAAAAAATATATACTCAGCTCTGTATAGTTGCAGATAGATTGGAAAGCAGTCTCTCAGAACAGGGAGACAACAGTTTCAACAGAGATCTAAGCAACAATTAACGGTACAAACTCTAAACGAAAAAAATATATACTCAGCTCTGTATACTTTCAGAGAGAATGGAAAGCAGTCTATCATAAACTGGAGACAACAGTTTCAACAGAGATCTAAGCAACAATTAACAGTACAAACTTTGAAACCAAAAAAATATACTCAGCTCTGTATATTTGCGGATAGATTGGAAAGCAGTCTCTCAGAAAAGGGAGACAACACTTTCAACAGAGATCTAAGCAACAATTAACAGTACAAACTCTAAAACCAAAAAAATACTCAGCTCTCTATATTTGCATATAGTTTGGAAAGCAGTCTCCAAGAACAGGGAGACAACAGTTTCAACAGAGATCCAAGCAACAATTAACAGTACAAACTCTACAAGCAAAAAATATATATACTCAGCTCTGTATATTTGCAGATAGATTGGAAGGCAGTCTCTCAGAACACAGGTTCCAGCAATTAAATGCAGTCTGTTACTAACAGGTCTAATTTTATGCAAGTGACCCTTGAGTTAGATAACACATAAGCTGTAAAAACCAATTATACCAACTGAAGACACGGCAGAAAATAGGGGGATGTGGGGAAAGAAGTTTCAACAGAGATCAAGGCAACAATTAACATTACAAACTCTAAAACAAAAAATATACTCAGCTCTGTATAATTGCAGATAGATTGGAAAGAAATTTCTCAGAACAGGGAGACAACAGTTTCAAGAGAGATCTAAGCAACAATTAACAGTACAAACTCTAAAACCAAAAAATATACTCAGCTCTGTATATTTGCAGATAGATTGAAAAGCAGACTCTCAGAACACAAGTTCCAGCAATGAAATGCAGGCTGTTACTAACAGGTCTAATTTTATGGACATGATCCTTGAGTTAGATAACACACAAGCTGTAAAAATCAGTTATACCAACTGAAGACATGGCAGAAAATATGGGGGAGATGGGGAAAACAGTTTCAACAGAGATCTAAGTAACAATTAACAGTACAAACTCTAAAACCAAAAAAATATACTCAGCTCTGTATATTTGCAGAAAGATTGGAAAGCAGTCTCTCAGAACAGGGAGACAGCAGTTTCAACATAGCTCCAAGCAACAATTAACAGTGTAAAGTTTGAAACCAAAAAAATATACACAGCTCTGTATATTTGCAGATATATTGGAAAGCAGTCTCTCAGAACAGGGAGACAACAGTTTCAACAGAGATCTAAGCAACAATTAACAGTACAAACTCTAAAACCAAAAAAAAAACACTCAGCTCTGTATATTTGCAGATAGATTGGAAAGAAGTCTCTCAGAACAGGGAGACAACAGTTTCAACAGAGATCTAAGCAACAATTAACAGTACAAAATCTAGATCCAAAAAAGAATATACTCAGCTCTGTATACTTGCAGATAGATTGAAAGGCAATATCTCATAACACCGGTTCTAGCTATTAAATGCAGGCTGTTGTTAACAAGTCTAATTTTATGCAAGTGATCCTTGAGTTAGATTACACACAAGCTGTAAAAAACAACTATACCAACTTAAGACACTGCTGAAAATAGGAGGAGGTGGGGAAAAGAGTTTCAACAGAGATCTAAGCAACAATTAACAGTACAAACTCTAAAATCAAAAAATATATACTCAGCTCTGTATATTTGCAGATAGATTGGAAAGCAGCCTCTCAGAGCAAGGAGACAACAGTTTCAACAGAGATCTAAGCAACAATTAACAGTACAAACTCTAAAATCAAAAAAATACTCAGCTCTGTATATTTGCAGATAGATTGGAAAGCAGTATCTCAGAACAGGGAGACAAACGTTTCAACAGAGATCTAAGCAACAATTAACAGTGAAAACTCTAAAACCAAAACAATATATTCAACTCTGTATACTTGCAGATAGATTGGAAAGCAGTCTCTCAGAACAGGGAGACAACAGTTTCAACAGAGATCTAAGCAACAGTTAACAGTACAAACTCTAAAACAAAAATAAATATTCAGCTCTGTATATTTGCAGATAGTTTGGAAGGTGGTGTCTCACAACACAGGTTCCAGCAACTAAATGCAGGCTGTTACTAAAAGGTCTACTTTTATGCAAGTGATCCTTCTGTTAGATAGCACACACGCTGTTAAAACCAGTTATACCAACTGAAGACATGCCAGAAAATAGAGGGAGGTGGGGAAAACAGTTTCAACAGAGATCTAAGCAACAATTAACAGTACAAACTCTAAAACCAAAAAAATATACTCAGCTCTATATATTTGCAGATAGATTTAAAGGCAGCCTCTCAGAAGACAGGTGCCAGCAATTAAATGCAGGCTGTCACTAACGGGTCTAATTTTATGCTGTGATCCTTGAGTTAGACAACACGCAAGCTGTAAAAAACAGTTAAACCAACTGAAGACATGGCAGAAAATAAGGGGTGGTGGGGAAACAGCTTCAACAGAGATCTAAGCAACAATGAACACTACAAACTCTAAAACCAAAAAAATATACTCAGCTCTGTATATTTGCAGATAGATTGGTAAGCAGTTTCTCAGAACAGGGAGACAACAGTTTCAACAGAGATCTAAGCAACAATTAACAGTACAAACTCTAAAACCAAAAAATATATACTCAGCTCTGTATAGTTGCAGATAGATTGGAAAGCAGTCTCTCAGAACAGGGAGACAACAGTTTCAACAGAGATCTAAGCAACAATTAACGGTACAAACTCTAAACGAAAAAAATATATACTCAGCTCTGTATACTTTCAGAGAGAATGGAAAGCAGTCTATCAGAAACTGGAGACAACAGTTTCAACAGAGATCTAAGCAACAATTAACAGTACAAATTCTAAAACAAAAAATATATATAATCAGCTCTGTATATTTGCAGATAGATTGGAAGGCAGTCTCTCAGGACACAGGTTCCAGCAATTAAATGCTGGCTGTTACTAACAGGTCTAATTTTATGCAACTGATTCTTGAGTTAGACAACACACAAGCTGTAAAAAACAGTTATACCAACTGAAGACATGGCAGAAAATAAGGGGTGGTGGGGAAACAGCTTCAAAAGAGATCTAAGCAACAATGAACATTACAAACTCTAAAACCAAAAGAATATTCTCAGCTTTGTATATTTGCAGATATATTGGAAAGCAGTCTGTCAGAACAGGGAGACAACAGTTTCAACAGAGATCTAAGCAACAATTAACAGTACAAACTCTAAAACCAAAAAATATATACTCAGCTCTGTATATTTGCAAAAAGATTGGAAAGCAGTCTCTCAGAACAGGGAGACAACCATTTCAACAGAGATATAAGCAACAGTTAACAGTACAAACTCTAAAACCAAAAGAAATACGCAGCTCTGTATACTTGCAGATAGATTGGAAAGCAGTCTATCAGAAACTGGAGACAACAGTTTCAACAGAGATCTAAGCAACAATTAACAGTACAAATTCTAAAACAAAAAATATATATAATCAGCTCTGTATATTTGCAGATAGATTGGAAGGCAGTCTCTCAGGACACAGGTTCCAGCAATTAAATGCTGGCTGTTACTAACAGGTCTAATTTTATGCAACTGATTCTTGAGTTAGACAACACACAAGCTGTAAAAAACAGTTATACCAACTGAAGACATGGCAGAAAATAAGGGGTGGTGGGGAAACAGCTTCAAAAGAGATCTAAGCAACAATGAACATTACAAACTCTAAAACCAAAAGAATATTCTCAGCTTTGTATATTTGCAGATATATTGGAAAGCAGTCTGTCAGAACAGGGAGACAACAGTTTCAACAGAGATCTAAGCAACAATTAACAGTACAAACTCTAAAACCAAAAAATATATACTCAGCTCTGTATATTTGCAAAAAGATTCGAAAGCAGTCTCTCAGAACAGGGAGACAACCATTTCAACAGAGATATAAGCAACAGTTAACAGTACAAACTCTAAAACCAAAAGAAATACGCAGCTCTGTATACTTGCAGATAGATTGGAAAGCAGTCTATCAGAACCTGGAGGCAGCAGTTTCAACAGATATCTAAGCAACAATTAACAGTACACATTCTAAAACCAAAAAAAAAAAAAAAATACTCAGCTCTGTATATTTGCAGATAGATTGGAAGGCATTCTCTCAGACCACAGGTTCCAGCAATTAAATGCAGGCTGTTACTAACAGGTCTAATTTTATGCAAGGGATCCTTGAGTTAAATAGCACACAAGTGGTAAAAAACAGTTATACCAACTGAAGACATGACAGAAAAAAGTGGGAGGTGGGTAAACCAGTTTCAACAGCGATCCAAGCAACAATTAATAGTACAAATGCTAAAACCAAAAAAATATACTCAGCTCTGTATATTTGCAGATAGACTGGAAAGCAGTCTGTCAGAACAGGGAGGCAACAGTTTCAAAAGAGATCAAAGCAACAATTAACAGTACAAACTCTAAAACCAAAATAAATACTCAGCTCTGTATATTTGTAGATAGATTGGAAAGAAGTCTCTCAGAACAGGGGGACAACAGTTTCAACAGAGATATAAGGAACAATTAACAGTACAAACTCTAAAACCAAAAAAAATACTCAGCTTGGTATATTTGCAGATAGATTGGAAATCAGTCTTTCAGAACAGGGATACAACAGTTTCACTAAATATCTAAATAACAATTAACAACACAAACTCTAAAACCAAAAAATATACTCAGATCTGTATATTTGCAGATAGATTGGAAGGCAGTCTCCCACAACACATTTTCCAGCAATGAAATGCAAGCTGTTACTAACAGGTCTAATTTTATGCAAGTGACCCTTGACTTAGATAATACACAAGCTATAAAAAACAGTTACACCAACTGAAGACATTGCAGAAAAAAGGGGGGGGGGATGGGAAAGAGTTTCAACAGAGATCTAAGCAACAATGAACAGTACAAACTCTAAAACCAAAAAAAAATATATTCAGCTCTGTATATTTGCAGATAGATTGGAAAGTAGTTTCTCAGAACAGGGAGACAACAGTCTCAACAGAGACCTAAGCAACAATTAACAGTACAAACACTAAAACCAAAAAAATATACTCAGCTCTGTATATTTGCAGATAGATTTGAAGGCAGTCTCTCAGAACACAGGTTCCAGCAATTAAATGCAGGCTGTTACTAATATGTCTAATGTTAGTCAAGTGATCCTTGAGTTAAATAACACACACGCTGTAAAAAACAGTTATACCAACTGAAGATACGGCAGAAATTAGGGGGAGATGGAGAAAACAGTTTCAACAAAGATCTAAGCAACAATTAACAGTACAAACTCTAAAACCAAAAAGATATACTCAGCTCTGTATATTTGCAGATAGATTGGAAAGCAGTCTCTCAGAACAGGGAGACAACACTTTCATCAGAGATCTAAGCAACAATTAACAGTGCAAACTCTAAAACCAAAAAAATACTCAGCTCTCTATAATTGCATATAGACTGAAAAGCAGTCTCCCAGAACAGGGAGACAACAGATTCAACAGAGATCTAAGCAACAATTAACAGTACAAACTCTACAACCAAAAAAATATATATACTCAGCTCTGTATATTTGCAGATAGATTTGAAGGCAGTCTCTCAGAACACAGGTTCCAGCAATTAATTGCAGTCTGTTACTAACAGGTCTAATTTTATGCAAGTGACCCTTGAGTCAGATAACACACAAGCTGTAAAAAACAGTTATACCAACCGAAGACACGGCAGAAAATAGGGGGATGTGGGGAAAGAAGTTTCAACAGAGATCAAGGCAGCAATTAACATTACAAACTCTAAAACAAAAACATATACTCAGCTCTGTATATTTGTAGATAGATTGAAAAGCAATCTCTCAGAACAGGGAGACAACAGTTTCAACAGAGATCTAAGCAACAATTAAAAGTACAAACTCTAAAACCAAAAAATATACTCAGCTCTGTATATTTGCAGATAGATTGAAAAGCAGTCTCTCAGAACAGAGAAACAGCCATTTCAACAGAGATCTAAGCAACAATTAACAGTAGAAACTCTAAAACCAAAAAATATACTCAGCTCTGTATATTTACAGATAGATTGGAAGGCAGTCTCTCAGAACACAGGTTCCAGCAATTAAATGCAGGCTGTTACTAACAGGTCTAATTTTATGGACATGATCCTTGAGTTAGATAACACACAAGCTGTAAAAATCAGCTATACCAACTGAAGACATGGCAGAAAATATGGGGGAGATGGGGAAAACAGTTTCAACAGAGATCTAAGTAACAATTAACAGTACAAACTCTAAAACCAAAAAAAATATATACTCAGCTCTGTATATTTGCAGAAAGATTTTAAAGCAGTCATTCAGAACAGGGAGACAGCAGTTTCAACATAGCTCTAAGCAACAATTAACAGTATAAAGTTTGAAACCGAAAAAATATACTCAGCTGTGTTTCTTTGCAGATAGATTGGAAAGCAGTCTCTCAGAACAGGGAGATAACAGTTTCAACAGAGATCTAAGCAACAATTAACAGTACAAACTCTAAAACCAAATACATATACTCAGCCCTGTATATTTGCAGATAGATTTGAAGGCAGATTCTCAGAACACAGGTTCCAGCAATTAAATGCAGGCTGTTACTAACAGGTCTAATGTTATGCAAGTGATCCTTGAGTTAGATAACACACACGCTGTAAAACCAGTTATACCAACTGAAGACACGGCAGAAAATAGGGGGATGTGGGGAAACAAGTTTCAACAGAGATCAAGGCAACAATTAACATTAAAAACTCTAAAACAAAAAAATATACTCAGCTCTGTATATTTGTAGATAGATTGGAAAGCAATCTCTCAGAACAGCGAGACAACAGTTTCAACAGAGATCTAAGCAACAATTAACAGTACAAACTCTAAAACCAAAAAATATACTCAGCTCTGTATATTTGCAGATAGTTTGAAAAACAGTCTCTCAGAACAGAGAAACAGCCATTTCAACAGAGATCTAAACAACAATTAACAGTAGAAACTCTAAAACCAAAAAATATACTCAGCTCTATATATTTACAGATAGATTGGAAGGCAGTCTCTCAGAACACAGGTTCCAGCAATTAAATGCAGGCTATTACTAACAGGTCTAATTTTATGGACATGATCCTTGAATTAGATAACACACAAGCTGTAAAAATCAGTTATACTAACTGAAGACATGGCAGAAAATATGGGGGAGTTGGGGAAAACAGTTTCAACAGAGATCTAAGTAACAATTAACAGTACAAACTCTAAAACCAAAAAAATATACTCAGCTCTGTATATTTGCAGAAAGATTGGCAAACAGTCTCTCAGAACAGGGAGACAGCAGTTTCAACATAGCTCTAAGCAACAATTAACAGTATAAAGTTTGAAACCAAAAAATATACTCAGCTGTGTATCTTTGTAGATAGATTGGAAAGCAGTCTCTCAGAACAGGGAGATAACAGTTTCAACAGAGATATAAGCAACAATTAACAGTACAAACTCTAAAACCAAATAAATATACTCAACTCTGTATATTTGCAGATAGATTTGAAGGCAGTCTCTCAGAACACAGGTTCCAGCAATTAAATGCAGGCTGTTACTAACAGGTCTAATATTATGCAAGTGATCCTTGAGTTAGATAACACACACGCTGTATAAAACAGTTATACCAACTGAAGACACAGCAGAAAATAGGGGGAGATGGAGAAAACAGTTTCAACAGAGATCTAAGCAATAATTAACAGTACAAACTCTAAAACCAAAAAAATATACTCAGCTCTGTATATTTGCAGATAGATTGGAAAGCAGTCTCTCAGAACAGGGAGACAACAGCTTCAACAGGGATCTAAGCAACATTTAACAGTACAAACTTTGAAACCAAAAAAATATACTCAGCTCTGTATATTTGCAGATAGATTGGAAAGCAGTCTCTCAGAAAAGGGAGACAACACTTTCAACAGAGATCTAAGCAACAATTAACAGTACAAACTCTAAAACCAAAAAATACTCAGCTCTCTATATTTGCATATAGTTTGGAAAGCAGTCTCCCAGAACAGGGAGACAACAGTTTCAACAGAGATCCAAGCAACAATTAACAGTACAAACTCTACAAGCAAAAAAATATATATACTCAGCTCTGTATATTTGCAGATAGATTGGAAGGCAGTCTCTCAGAACACAGCTTCCAGCAATTAAATGCAGTCTGTTACTAACAGGTCTAATTTTATGCAAGTGACCCTTGAGTTAGATAACACATAAGCTGTAAAAACCAATTATACCAACTGAAGACACGGCAGAAAATAGGGGATGGGGAAAGAAGTTTCAACAGAGATCAAGGCAACAATTAACATTACAAACTCTAAAACAAAAAATATACTCAGCTCTGTATAATTGCAGATAGATTGGAAAGAAATTTCTCAGAACAGGGAGACAACAGTTTCAAGAGAGATCTAAGCAACAATTAACAGTACAAACTCTAAAACCAAAAAATATACTCAGCTCTGTATATTTGCAGATAGATTGAAAAGCAGACTCTCAGAACACAAGTTCCAGCAATTAAATGCAGGCTGTTACTAACAGGTCTAATTTTATGGACATGATCCTTGAGTTAGATAACACACAAGCTGTAAAAATCAGTTATACCAACTGAAGACATAGCAGAAAATATGGGGGAGATGGGGAAAACAGTTTCAACAGAGATCTAAGTAACAATTAACAGTACAAACTCTAAAACCAAAAAAATATACTCAGCTCTGTATATTTGCAGAAAGATTGGAAAGCAGTCTCTCCGAACAGGGAGACAGCAGTTTCAACATAGCTCTAAGCAACAATTAACAGTATAAAGTTTGAAACCAAAAAAATATACACAGCTCTGTATATTTGCAGATATATTGGAAAGCAGTCTCTCAGAACAGGGAGACAACAGTTTCAACAGAGATCTAAGCAACAATTAACAGTACAAACTCTAAAACCAAAAATAAAAACACTCAGCTCTGTATATTTGCAGATAGATTGGAAAGAAGTCTCTCAGAACAGGGAGACAACAGTTTCAACAGAGATCTAAGCAACAATTAACAGTACAAAATCTAGATCCAAAAAAGAATATACTCAGCTCTGTATATTTGCAGATAGATTGGAAGGCAATATCTCATAACACCGGTTCTAGCTATTAAATGCAGGCTGTTGTTAACAAGTCTAATTTTATGCAGGTGATCCTTGAGTTAGATTACACACAAGCTGTAAAAAACAGCTATACCAACTTAAGACACTGCTGAAAATAGGGGGAGGTGGGGAAAAGAGTTTCAACAGAGATCTAAGCAACAATTAACAGTACAAACTCTAAAATCAAAAAATATATACTCAGCTCTGTATATTTGCAGATAGATTGGAAAGCAGCCTCTCAGAGCAAGGAGACAACAGTTTCAACAGAGATCTAAGCAACAATTAACAGTACAAACTCTAAAATCAAAAAAATACTCAGCTCTGTATATTTGCAGATAGATTGGAAAGCAGTATCTCAGAACAGGGAGACAAACGTTTCAACAGAGATCTAATCAACAATTAACAGTGAAAACTCTAAAACCAAAACAATATATTCAACTCTGTATACTTGCAGATAGATTAGAAAGCAGTCTCTCAGAACAGGGAGACAACAGTTTCAACAGAGATCTAAGCAACAGTTAACAGTACAAACTCTAAAACAAAAATAAATATTCAGCTCTGTATATTTGCAGATAGTTTGGAAGGTGGTGTCTCACAACACAGGTTCCAGCAACTAAATGCAGGCTGTTACTAAAAGGTCTACTTTTATGCACGTGATCCTTCTGTTAGATAGCACACACGCTGTTAAAACCAGTTATACCAACTGAAGACATGCCAGAAAATAGAGGGAGGTGGGGAAAACAGTTTCAACAGAGATCTAAGCAACAATTAACAGTACAAACTCTAAAACCAAAAAAATATACTCAGCTCTATATATTTGCAGATAGATTTAAAGGCAGCCTCTCAGAAGACAGGTTCCAGCAATTAAATGCAGGCTGTCACTAATGGGTCTAATTTTATGCTGTGATCCTTGAGTTAGACAACACGCAAGCTGTAAAAAACAGTTAAACCAACTGAAGACATGGCAGAAAATAAGGGGTGGTGGGGAAACAGCTTCAACAGAGATCTAAGCAACAATGAACACTACAAACTCTAAAACCAAAAAAATATACTCAGCTCTGTATATTTGCAGATAGATTGGTAAGCAGTCTCTCAGAACAGGGAGACAACAGTTTCAACAGAGATCTAAGCAACAATTAACAGTACAAACTCTAAAACCAAAAAATATATACTCAGCTCTGTATAGTTGCAGATAGATTGGAAAGCAGTCTCTCAGAACAGGGAGACAACAGTTTCAACAGAGATCTAAGCAACAAATAACGGTACAAACTCTAAACGAAAAAAATATATACTCAGCTCTGTATACTTTCAGAGAGAATGGAAAGCAGTCTATCAGAAACTGGAGACAACAGTTTCAACAGAGATCTAAGCAACAATTAACAGTACAAATTCTAAAACAAAAAAAATATATAATCAGCTCTGTATATTTGCAGATAGATTGGAAGGCAGTCTCTCAGGACACAGGTTCCAGCAATTAAATGCTGGCTGTTACTAACAGGTCTAATTTTATGCAACTGATTCTTGAGTTAGACAACACACAAGCTGTAAAAAACAGTTATACCAACTGAAGACATGGCAGAAAATAAGGGGTGGTGGGGAAACAGCTTCAAAAGAGATCTAAGCAACAATGAACACTACAAACTCTAAAACCAAAAGAATATTCTCAGCTTTGTATATTTGCAGATATATTGGAAAGCAGTCTGTCAGAACAGGGAGACAACAGTTTCAACAGAGATCTAAGCAACAATTAACAGTACAAACTCTAAAACCAAAAAATATATACTCAGCTCTGTATATTTGCAAAAAGATTATAAAGCAGCCTCTCAGAACAGGGAGACAACCATTTCAACAGAGATATAAGCAACAATTAACAGTACAAACTCTAAAACCAAAAGAAATACGCAGCTCTGTATACTTGCAGATAGATTGGAAAGCAGTCTATCAGAACCTGGAGGCAACAGTTTCAACAGATATCTAAGCAACAATTAACAGTACACATTCTAAAACCAAAAAAAAAAAAAAAAGAATACTCAGCTCTGTATATTTGCAGGTAGATTGGAAGGCATTCTCTCAGACCACAGGTTCCAGCAATTAAATGCAGGCTGTTACTAACAGGTCTAATTTTATGCAAGGGATCCTTGAGTTAGATAGCACACAAGTGGTAAAAAACAGTTATACCAACTGAAGACATGACAGAAAAAAGTGGGAGGTGGGTAAACCAGTTTCAACAGCGATCCAAGCAACAATTAATAGTACAAATGCTAAAACCAAAAACATATACTCAGCTCTGTATATTTGCAGATAGACTGGAAAGCAGTCTGTCAGAACAGGGAGGCAACAGTTTCAAAAGAGATCAAAGCAACAATTAACAGTACAAACTCTAAAACCAAAAATAAATACTTAGCTCTGTATATTTGCAGATAGATTGGAAAAAAGTCTCTCAGAACAGGGGGACAACAGTTTCAACAGAGATATAAGGAACAATTAACAGTACAAACTCTAAAACCAAAAAAAATACTCAGCTTGGTATATTTGCAGATAGATTGGAAATCAGTCTCTCAGAACAGGGATACAACAGTTTCACTAAATATCTAAATAACAATTAACAACACAAACTCTAAAACCAAAAAATATACTCAGATCTGTATATTTGCAGATAGATTGGAAAGCAGTCTCCCACAACACATTTTCCAGCAATGAAATGCAAGCTGTTACTAACAGGTCTAATTTTATGCAAGTGACCCTTGACTTAGATAATACACAAGCTATAAAAAACAGTCACACCAACTGAAGACATTGCAGAAAAAGGGGGGGGGGTGGGAAAGAGTTTCAACAGAGATCTAAGCAACAATGAACAGTACAAACTCTAAAACCAAAAAAAATATATTCAGCTCTGTATATTTGCAGATAGATTGGAAAGTAGTTTCTCAGAACAGGGAGACAACAGTCTCAACAGAGACCTAAGCAACAATTAACAGTACAAACACTAAAACCAAAAAAATATACTCAGCTCTGTATATTTGCAGATAGATTTGAAGGCAGTCTCTCAGAACACAGGTTCCAGCAATTAAATGCAGGCTGTTACTAATATGTCTAATGTTAGTCAAGTGATCCTTGAGTTAAATAACACACACGCTGTAAAAAACAGTTATACCAACTGAAGATACGGCAGAAATTAGGTGGAGATGGAGAAAACAGTTTCAACAAAGATCTAAGCAACAATTAACAGTACAAACTCTAAAATCAAAAAGATATACTCAGCTCTGTATATTTGCAGATAGATTGGAAAGCAGTCTCTCAGAACAGGGAGACAACACTTTCATCAGAGATCTAAGCAACAATTAACAGTGCAAACTCTAAAACCAAAAAAATACTCAGCTCTCTATAATTGCATATAGACTGAAAAGCAGTCTCCCAGAACAGGGAGACAACAGATTCAACAGAGATCTAAGCAACAATTAACAGTACAAACTCTACAACCAAAAAAATATATATACTCAGCTCTGTATATTTGCAGATAGATTTGAAGGCAGTCTCTCAGAACACAGGTTCCAGCAATTAACTGCAGTCTGTTACTAACAGGTCTAATTTTATGCAAGTGACCCTTGAGTTAGATAACACACAAGCTATAAAAAACAGTTATACCAACTGAAGACACGGCAGAAAATAGGTGGAGGTGGGGAAACAGTTTCAACAGAGATCTAGGCAACAATTAACATTACAAACTCTAAAACAAAAAAATATACTCAGCTCTGTATATTTGCAGATAGATTGGAAAGCAGTCTCTCAGAACAGGGAGACAAAAGTTTCAACAGAGATCTAAGCAACAATTAACAGTAAAAACTCTAAAACCAAAAAATATATACTCAGCTCTCTATATTTGCAGATAGATTGAAAAGCAGTCTCTCAGAACAGAGAAATAGCAGTTTCAGCAGAAATCTAAGCAACAATTAACAGTAGAAACTCTAAAACCAAAAAATATACTCAGCTCTGTATATTTACAGATAGATTGTAAGGCAGTATCTCAGAACACAAGTTCCAGCAATTAAATGCAAGCTGTTACTAACAGGTCTAATTTTCTGCTAGTGATCCTTGAGTTAGATAACACATAAGCCATAAAAATCAGTTATACCAACTGAAGACATGGCAGAAAATATGGAGGAGGTGGGGAAACCAGTTTCAATAGAGATCTAAGCAACAATTAACTGTACAAACTCTACAACCAAAAAAATATACTCAGCTCTGTATATTTGTAGATAGATTGGAAAGCTGTCTCTCAGAACAGGGAGACAACAGTTTCAACAGAGATTTAAGCAACAATTAACAGTACAAACTCTGAAACTAAAAAAAAAATATACACAGCTCTGTATATTTGCAGATATATTGGAAAGCAGTCTCTCAGAACAGGTAGACAACAGTTTCAACAGAGATCTAAGCAACAATTAACAGTACAAACTCTAAAACCAAAAATAAAAGTACTCAGCTCTGTATATTTGCAGATAGATTGGAAAGCAGTCTCTCAGAACAGGGAGACAACAGTTTCAACAGAGATCTAAGCAACAATTAACAGTACAAACTCTACAAACAAAAAAGAATATACTCACTCTGTATATTTGAAGATAGATTGGAAGGCAGTATATCATAACACTGGTTCTAGCTATTAAATGCAGGCTGTTACTAACAAGTCTAATTTTATGCAAGTGATCCTTGAGTTAGATAATACACAAGCTGTAAAAAACAGTTATACCAACTGAAGACACTGCGGAAAACAGGTGGATGTGGGGAAAAGTTTCAACAGAGATCGAAGCAGCAATTAACAATACAAACTTTAAAACAAAAAAATATATACTCAGCTCTATATATTTGCAAATAGATTGGAAAGCAGTCTACCAGAACAAGGAGTCAACAGTTTCAACAGAGTTCTAAGCAACAATTAACAGTACAAACTCTAAAAACCAAAAAATACTCAGCTCTGTATATTTGCAGATAGATTGGAAAGCAGTATCTCAGAACAGGGAGACAAAAGTTTCAACAGAGATCTAAGCAACAATTAACAGTACAAACTCTAAAACATAAAAATATACTCAGCTCTGAATATTTGCAGATAGATTGAAAAGCAGTCTCTCAGAATAGAGAAACAGCAGTTTCAGCAGAAATCTAAGTAACAATTAACAGTAGAAACTCTAAATCCAAAAAATATTCTCAGCTCTGTATATTTACAGATAGATTGTAAGGCAATCTCTTAGAACACAGGTTCCAGCAATTAAATTCAGGCTGTTACTAACAGGTCTATTTTTATGTTAGTGATCCTTGAGTTAGATAACACACAAGCCTTAAAATCAGTTATACCAACTGAAGACATGGCAGAAAATATGGGGGAGGTGGGGAAACCAGTTATAACAGAGATCTATGCAACAATTAACTGTACAAACCCTAAAACCAAAAAATATACTCAGCTCTGTATATTTGCAGATAGATTGGAAAGCTGTCTCTCAGAACAGGGAGACAACAGTTTCAACAGAGATCTAAGCAACAATTAACAGTACAAACTCTGAAACGAAAAAAATATATACACAGCTCTGCATATTTGCAGATATATTGGAAATCAGTCTCTCAGAACAGGGAGACAACAATTTCAACAGAGATCTATACAATAATTAACAGTACGAACTCTAAAACCAAAAATAAAAGCACTCAGCTCTGTATATTTCAGATAGATTGGAAAGCAGTCTCTCAGAACAGGGAGACAATAGTTTCAACAGAGATCTAAGCAACAATTAACAGTACAAACTCTACAAACAAAAAAGAATATACTCAGCTCTGTATATTTGAATATAGATTGGAAGGCAGTATATCATAACACTGGTTCTAGTTATTAAATGCAGGCTGTTACTAACAAGTCTAATTTTATGCAAGTGATCTACGAGTTAGACAATACACAAGCTGTAAAAAACAGTTACACCAACTGAAGACACTGCAGAAAATAGGGGGAGGTGGGGAAAAGAGTTTCAAAGGAGATCTAAGCAACAATTAACAGTACAAACTCTAAAACCAAAGCGATATACTCAGCTCTGTATATTTGCAAATAGATTGGAAAGCAGTCTACTAGAACAAGGAGACAACAGTTTCAACAGAGTTCTAAGCAACAATTAACAGTACAAACTCTAAAAACCAAAAAATACTCATCTTTGTATATTTGCAGATAGATTGGAAAGCAGTAACTCAGAACAGGGTGACAAAAGTTTCAACAGAGATCTAAGCAGCAATTAACAGTAAAAACTCTAAAACCAAAAAGTATACTCAACTCTGTATACTTGCAGATAGATTGGAAAGCAGTCTCTCAGAACAGGGAGACAACCGTTTCAAAAGAGAAATAAGCAACAATTAACAGTACAAACTCTAAAACAAAAAAAATGTTCAGCTCTGTATATTTGCAGATAGATTGGAAGGCGATCTCTCAGAACACAGGTTCCAGCAATTAAATGCAGGCTGTTACAAAAAGGTCTACTTTTATGCAAGTGATCCATGAGTTAGATAGCACACAAGCTGATAAAACCAGTTAAATCAACTGAAGACACGGCAGAAAATAGAGGAGGTGGGGAAAACAGTTTCAACAGAGATCTAAGCAACAATTAACAGTACAAACTCTAAAACCAAAAAAAAAATATACTCAGCTTTGTATATTTGTAGATAGATTGGAAAGCAGTATCTCAGAACAGGGAGACAACAGGTTCAAGAAAGATCTAAGCAACAATTAATTATACAAACTCTAAAACCAAAAAAAAATATACTCAGCTCTGTATATTTGCAGATAGATTTGAAGGCAGTCTCTCAGAACACAGGTTCCAGCAATTAAATGCAGGCTGTTACTAAGAAGTCTAATTTTTTGCAAGTGATCCTTGAGTTAGACAACAAACAAGCTGTAAAAAACAGTTATACCAACTGAAGACATGGCAGAAAATAAGGGTTGGTGGGGAAACAGCTTCAACAGAGATCTAAGCAAAAATGAACACTACAAAGTCTAAAGTCAAAAAAAAATACTCAGCTCTGTTTATTTGCAGATATATTGGAAAGCAGTCTCTCAGAACAGGGAGACAACAGTTTCAACAGAGATCTAAGCAACAATTAACAGTGCAAACTCTAAAACCAAAAAATATGTACTCAGCTCTGTATATTTGCAGATAGATTACAAAGCAGTCTCAGAACAGGGAGACAACAGTTTCAACAGAGACCTAAGCAACAATTAAAAGTACAAACTCTAAAACCAAAACATATACTCAGCTCTGTATACTTGCAGATAGATTGGAAAGCAGTGTATCAGAACCTGGAGACAACAGTTTCAACAGATATCTAAGCAACAATTAACAGTACAAATTCTAAAAGCATAAACATATACTCAGCTCTGCATATTTGTAGATAGATTGGAAAGCAGTCTCTCAGAACACAGGTTCCAGCAATTAAATGCAGGCTGTTACTAACTGGTCTAATTTTATGCAAGTGATCCTTGAGTTAGACAACACACAAGCTGTAAAAAAGTTATACCAACTGAAGACATAGCAGAAAATAAGGGGTGGTGGGGAAACTGCTTCAACAGAAAGCAACAATGAGCACTACAAACTCTAAAACCAAAAATATACTCAGCTCTGTATATTTGCAGATAGTTTTTAAAGCAGTCTCTCAGAACAGGGAAACAACAGTTTCAACAGAGATCTCAGCAGCAATTAACCGTACAAACTGTAAAACCAGGAAACATATACTCAGCTCTGTATATTTGCAGATAGATTTAAAGGCAGTCTCTCAGAACACATGTTCCAGCAATTAAATGCAGGCTATTACTAAGAAGTGTAATATTTTGCAAGTGATCCTTGAGTTAGACAACAAACAAGCTGTAAAAAACAGTTATACCAACTGAAGACATGGCAGAAAATAAGGGTTGGTGGGGAAACAGCTTCAACAGAGATCTAAGCAACAATGAACACTACAAAGTCTAAAGTAAAAAAAAATACTCAGCTCTGTATATTTGCAGATATATTGAAAAGCAGTCTCTCAGAACAGGGAGACAACAGTTTCAACAGAGATCTAAGCAACAATTAATAGTATAAACTCTAAAACCAAAAAAAATATAATCAGCTCTGTATAGTTGCACATAGATTGAAAAGCAGTCTCTCAGAACAGGGAGACAAGAGGTTCAACAGAGATCTAAGCAACAATTAACAGTACAAACTCTAAAACCAAAAAAAAAATACTCAGCTCTGTATATTTGAATATAGATTGGAAGGCAGTATATCATAACACTGGTTCTAGCTATTAAATGCAGGCTGTTACTAACAAGTCTAATTTTATGCAAGTGATCTACGAGTTAGACAATACACAAGCTGTAAAAAACAGTTACACCAACTGAAGACACTGCGGAAAATAGGGAGGTGGGGAAAAGAGTTTCAAAGGAGATCTAAGCAACAATTAACAGTACAAACTCTAAAACCAAAACTATATACTCAGCTCTGTATATTTGCAAATAGATTGGAAAGCAGTTTACCAGAACAAGGAGACAACAGTTTCAACAGAGTTCTAAGCAACAATTAACAGTACAAACTCTAAAAACCAAAAATACTCAGCTCTGTATATTTGCAGATAGATTGGAAAGCAGTATCTCAGAACAGGGAGACAAAAGTTTCAACAGAGATCTAAGCAACAATTAACAGTAACTCTAAAACCAAAAATATACTAAGCTCTGTATACTTGCAGATAGATTGGAAAGCAGTCTCTCAGAACAGGGAGACAACTGTTTCAAAAGAGAAATAAGCAACAATTAACAGTACAAACTCTAAAACAAACAAAAATATTCAGCTCTGTATATTTGCAGATAGATTGGAAGGCGATCTCTCAGAACACAGGTTCCAGCAATTAAATGCAGGCTGTTACTAAAATGTCTACTTTTATGCAAGTGATCCATGAGTTAGATAGCACACAAGCTGATAAAACCAGTTAAATCAACTGAAGACATGGCAGAAAATAGAGGAGGTGGGGAAAACAGTTTCAACAGAGATCTAAGCAACAATTAACAGTACAAACTCTAAAACCAAAAAAAATATTCTCAGCTTTGTATATTTGTAGATAGATTGGAAAGCAGTATCTCAGAACAGGGAGACAACAGGTTCAACAAAGATCTAAGCAACAATTAACAATACAAACTCTAAAACCAAAAAAAATATACTCAGGTCTGTATATTTGCAGATAGATTTGAAGGCAGTCTCTCAGAACACAGGTTCCAGCAATTAAATGCAGGCTGTTACTAAGAAGTCTAATTTTTTGCAAGTGATCCTTGAGTTAGACCACAAACAAGCTGTAAAAAACAGTTATACCAACTGAAGACATGGCAGAAAATAAGGGTTGGTGGAGAAACAGCTTCAACAGAGATCTAAGCAACAATGAACACTACAAAGTCTAAAGTCAAAAAAAATACTCAGCTCTGTATATTTGCAGATATATTGGAAAGCAGTCTCTCAGAACAGGGAGACAACAGTTTCAACAGAGATCTAAGCAACAATTAACAGTGCAAACTCTAAAACCAAAAAATATGTACTCAGCTCTGTATATTTGCAGATAGATTACAAAGCAGTCTCAGAACAGGGAGACAACAGTTTCAACAGAGACCTAAGCAACAATTAAAAGTACAAACTCTAAAACCAAAACATATACTCAGCTCTGTATACTTGCAGATAGATTGGAAAGCAGTGTATCAGAACCTGGAGACAACAGTTTCAACAGATATCTAAGCAACAATTAACAGTACAAATTCTAAAAGCATAAACATATACTCAGCTCTGCATATTTGTAGATAGATTGGAAAGCAGTCTCTCAGAACACAGGTTCCAGCAATTAAATGCAGGCTGTTACTAACTGGTCTAATTTTATGCAAGTGATCCTTGAGTTAGACAACACACAAGCTGTAAAAAAGTTATACCAACTGAAGACATAGCAGAAAAATAGGGGTGGTGGGGAAACTGCTTCAACAGAAAGCAACAATGAACACTACAAACTCTAAAACCAAAAATATACTCAGCTCTGTATATTTGCAGATAGTTTTTAAAGCAGTCTCTCAGAACAGGGAAACAACAGTTTCAACAGAGATCTCAGCAGCAATTAACCGTACAAACTGTAAAACCAGGAAACATATACTCAGCTCTGTATATTTGCAGATAGATTTGAAGGCAGTCTCTCAGAACACATGTTCCAGCAATTAAATGCAGGCTATTACTAAGAAGTAATATTTTGCAAGTGATCCTTGAGTTAGACAACAAACAAGCTGTAAAAAACAGTTATACCAACTGAAGACATGGCAGAAAATAAGGGTTGGTGGGGAAACAGCTTCAACAGAGATCTAAGCAACAATGAACACTACAAAGTCTAAAGTAAAAAAAAATACTCAGCTCTGTATATTTGCAGATATATTGGAAAGCAGTCTCTCAGAACAGGAGACAACAATTTCAACAGAGATCTAAGCAACAATTAACAGTACAAACTCTAAAACCAAAAATAAAAGCACTCAGCTCTGTATATTTGCAGATAGATTGGAAAGCAGTCTCTCAGAACAGGGAGACAATAGTTTCAACAGAGATCTAAGCAACAATTAACAGTACAAACTCTGCAAAAAAAAAGAATATACTCAGCTCTGTATATTTGAATATAGATTGGAAGGCAGTATATCATAACACTGGTTCTAGCTATTAAATGCAGGCTGTTACTAACAAGTCTAATTTTATGCAAGTGATCTACGAGTTAGACAATACACAAGCTGTAAAAAACAGTTACACCAACTGAAGACACTGCAGAAAATAGGGGAGGTGGGAAAAGAGTTTCAAAGGAGATCTAAGCAACAATTAACAGTACAAACTCTAAAACCAAAACTATATACTCAGCTCTGTATATTTGCAAATAGATTGGAAAGCAGTTTACCAGAACAAGGAGACAACAGTTTCAACAGAGTTCTAAGCAACAATTAACAGTACAAACTCTAAAACCAAAAATACTCAGCTCTGTATATTTGCAGATAGATTGGAAAGCAGTATCTCAGAACAGGAGACAAAAGTTTCAACAGAGATCTAAGCAACAATTAACAGTAAAACTCTAAAACCAAAAATATACTAAGCTCTGTATACTTGCAGATAGATTGGAAAGCAGTCTCTCAGAACAGGGAGACAACTGTTTCAAAAGAGAAATAAGCAACAATTAACAGTACAAACTCTAAAACAAAACAAAATATTCAGCTCTGTATATTTGCAGATAGATTGGAAGGCGATCTCTCAGAACACAGGTTCCAGCAATTAAATGCAGGCTGTTACTAAAATGTCTACTTTTATGCAAGTGATCCATGAGTTAGATAGCACACAAGCTGATAAAACCAGTTAAATCAACTGAAGACATGGCAGAAAATAGAGGAGGTGGGGAAAACAGTTTCAACAGAGATCTAAGCAACAATTAACAGTACAAACTCTAAAACCAAAAAAAATATTCTCAGCTTTGTATATTTGTAGATAGATTGGAAAGCAGTATCTCAGAACAGGGAGACAACAGGTTCAACAAAGATCTAAGCAACAATTAACAATACAAACTCTAAAACCAAAAAAAATATACTCAGGTCTGTATATTTGCAGATAGATTTGAAGGCAGTCTCTCAGAACACAGGTTCCAGCAATTAAATGCAGGCTGTTACTAAGAAGTCTAATTTTTTGCAAGTGATCCTTGAGTTAGACCACAAACAAGCTGTAAAAAACAGTTATACCAACTGAAGACATGGCAGAAAATAAGGGTTGGTGGAGAAACAGCTTCAACAGAGATCTAAGCAACAATGAACACTACAAAGTCTAAAGTCAAAAAGTATACTCAGCTCTGTATATTTGCAGATATATTGGAAAGAAGTCACTCAGAACAAGGAGACAAGAGTTTCAACAGAGATCTAAGCAACAATTAACAGTGCAAACTCTAAAACCGAAAACATGTACTCAGCTCTGTATATTTGCAGATAGATTACAAAGCAGTCTCAGAACAGGGAGACAACAGTTTCAACAGAGACCTAAGCAACAATTAAAAGTACAAACTCTAAAACCAAAACATATACTCAGCTCTGTATACTTGCAGATAGATTGGAAAGCAGTGTATCAGAACCTGGAGACAACAGTTTCAACAGATATCTAAGCAACAATTAACAGTACAAATTCTAAAAGCATAAACATATACTCAGCTCTGCATATTTGTAGATGGATTGGAAAGCAGTCTCTCAGAACACAGGTTCCAGCAATTAAATGCAGGCTGTTACTAACTGGTCTAATTTTATGCAAGTGATCCTTGAGTTAGACAACACACAAGCTGTAAAAAAGTTATACCAACTGAAGACATAGCAGAAAATAAGGGGTGGTGGGGAAACTGCTTCAACAGAAAGCAACAATGAACACTACAAACTCTAAAACCAAAAATATACTCAGCTCTGTATATTTGCAGATAGTTTTTAAAGCAGTCTCTCAGAACAGGGAAACAACAGTTTCAACAGAGATCTCAGCAGCAATTAACCGTACAAACTGTAAAACCAGGAAACATATACTCAGCTCTGTATATTTGCAGATAGATTTGAAGGCAGTCTCTCAGAACACATGTTTCAGCAATTAAATGCAGGCTATTACTAAGAAGTGTAATATTTTGCAAGTGATCCTTGAGTTAGACAACAAACAAGCTGTAAAAAACAGTTATACCAACTGAAGACATGGCAGAAAATAAGGGTTGGTGGGGAAACAGCTTCAACAGAGATCTAAGCAACAATGAACACTACAAAGTCTAAAGTAAAAAAAAATACTCAGCTCTGTATATTTGCAGATATATTGGAAAGCAGTCTCTCAGAACAGGGAGACAACAATTTCAACAGAGATCTAAGCAACAATTAACAGTACAAACTCTAAAACCAAAAATAAAAGCACTCAGCTCTGTATATTTGCAGATAGATTGGAAAGCAGTCTCTCAGAACAGGGAGACAATAGTTTCAACAGAGATCTAAGCAACAATTAACAGTACAAACTCTGCAAACAAAAAAGAATATACTCAGCTCTGTATATTTGAATATAGATTGGAAGGCAGTATATCATAACACTGGTTCTAGCTATTAAATGCAGGCTGTTACTAACAAGTCTAATTTTATGCAAGTGATCTACGAGTTAGACAATACACAAGCTGTAAAAAACAGTTACACCAACTGAAGACACTGCGGAAAATAGGGGGAGGTGGGGAAAAGAGTTTCAAAGGAGATCTAAGCAACAATTAACAGTACAAACTCTAAAACCAAAACTATATACTCAGCTCTGTATATTTGCAAATAGATTGGAAAGCAGTTTACCAGAACAAGGAGACAACAGTTTCAACAGAGTTCTAAGCAACAATTAACAGTACAAACTCTAAAAACCAAAAAATACTCAGCTCTGTATATTTGCAGATAGATTGGAAAGCAGTATCTCAGAACAGGGAGACAAAAGTTTCAACAGAGATCTAAGCAACAATTAACAGTAAAAACTCTAAAACCAAAAATATACTAAGCTCTGTATACTTGCAGATAGATTGGAAAGCAGTCTCTCAGAACAGGGAGACAACTGTTTCAAAAGAGAAATAAGCAACAATTAACAGTACAAACTCTAAAACAAACAAAAATATTCAGCTCTGTATATTTGCAGATAGATTGGAAGGCGATCTCTCAGAACACAGGTTCCAGCAATTAAATGCAGGCTGTTACTAAAATGTCTACTTTTATGCAAGTGATCCATGAGTTAGATAGCACACAAGCTGATAAAACCAGTTAAATCAACTGAAGACATGGCAGAAAATAGAGGAGGTGGGGAAAACAGTTTCAACAGAGATCTAAGCAACAATTAACAGTACAAACTCTTAAACCGAAAAATATTCTCAGCTTTGTATATTTGTAGATAGATTGGAAAGCAGTATCTCAGAACAGGGAGACAACAGGTTCAACAAAGATCTAAGCATCAATTAAAAAGCTCTAAACCCAAAAAAATATACTCAGGTCTATATATTTGCACATAGATTGGAAGTCAGTCTCTCAGAACACAGGTTCCAGCAATTCAATGCAGGCTGTTACTAACAAGTCTAATTTTATGCAAGTGATCCTTGACTTAGATAACACACAAGCTGTAAAAAACAGTTATACCAACTGAAGACATGGCAGAAAATAAGGGTTGGTGGAGAAACAGCTTCAACAGAGATCTAAGCAACAATGAACACTACAAAGTCTAAAGTCAAAATATACTCAGCTCTGTATATTTGCAGATATATTGGAAAGAAGTCTCTCAGAACAGTGAGACAAAAGTTTCAACAGAGATCTAAGCAACAATTAACAGTGCAAACTCTAAAACCGAAAACATGTACTCAGCTCTGTATATTTGCAGATAGATTACAAAGCAGTCTCAGAACAGGGAGACAACAGTTTCAACAGAGACCTAAGCAACAATTAAAAGTACAAACTCTAAAACCAAAACATATACTCAGCTCTGTATACTTGCAGATAGATTGGAAAGCAGTGTATCAGAACCTGGAGACAACAGTTTCAACAGATATCTAAGCAACAATTAACAGTACAAATTCTAAAAGCATAAACATATACTCAGCTCTGCATATTTGTAGATAGATTGGAAAGCAGTCTCTCAGAACACAGGTTCCAGCAATTAAATGCAGGCTGTTACTAACTGGTCTAATTTTATGCAAGTGATCCTTGAGTTAGACAACACACAAGCTGTAAAAAAGTTATACCAACTGAAGACATAGCAGAAAATAAGGGGTGGTGGGGAAACTGCTTCAACAGAAAGCAACAATGAACACTACAAACTCTAAAACCAAAAATATACTCAGCTCTGTATATTTGCAGATAGTTTTTAAAGCAGTCTCTCAGAACAGGGAAACAACAGTTTCAACAGAGATCTCAGCAGCAATTAACCGTACAAACTGTAAAACCAGGAAACATATACTCAGCTCTGTATATTTGCAGATAGATTTGAAGGCAGTCTCTCAGAACACATGTTCCAGCAATTAAATGCAGGCTATTACTAAGAAGTGTAATATTTTGCAAGTGATCCTTGAGTTAGACAACAAACAAGCTGTAAAAAACAGTTATACCAACTGAAGACATGGCAGAAAATAAGGGTTGGTGGGGAAACAGCTTCAACAGAGATCTAAGCAACAATGAACACTACAAAGTCTAAAGTAAAAAAAAATACTCAGCTCTGTATATTTGCAGATATATTGGAAAGCAGTCTCTCAGAACAGGGAGACAACAATTTCAACAGAGATCTAAGCAACAATTAACAGAACAAACTCTAAAACCAAAAAAAAGCACTCAGCTCTGTATATTTGCAGATAGATTGGAAAGCAGCCTTTCAGAACAGGGAGACAAGAGTTTCAACAGAGATCTAAGCATCAATTAAAAGTACAAGCTCTAAAACCAAAAAGAATATACTCAGCTCTGTATATTTGAATATAGATTGGAAGGCAGTATATCATAACACTGGTTCTAGCTATTAAATGCAGGCTGTTACTAACAAGTCTAATTTTATGCAAGTGATCTACGAGTTAGACAATACACAAGCTGTAAAAAACAGTTACACCAACTGAAGACACTGCAGAAAATAGGGAGGTGGGAAAAGAGTTTCAAAGGAGATCTAAGCAACAATTAACAGTACAAACTCTAAAACCAAAACTATATACTCAGCTCTGTATATTTGCAAATAGATTGGAAAGCAGTTTACCAGAACAAGGAGACAACAGTTTCAACAGAGTTCTAAGCAACAATTAACAGTACAAACTCTAAAAACCAAAAAATACTCAGCTCTGTATATTTGCAGATAGATTGGAAAGCAGTATCTCAGAACAGGGAGACAAAAGTTTCAACAGAGATCTAAGCAACAATTAACAGTAAAACTCTAAAACCAAAAATATACTAAGCTCTGTATACTTGCAGATAGATTGGAAAGCAGTCTCTCAGAACAGGGAGACAACTGTTTCAAAAGAGAAATAAGCAACAATTAACAGTACAAACTCTAAAACAAACAAAAATATTCAGCTCTGTATATTTGCAGATAGATTGGAAGGCGATCTCTCAGAACACAGGTTCCAGCAATTAAATGCAGGCTGTTACTAAAATGTCTACTTTTATGCAAGTGATCCATGAGTTAGATAGCACACAAGCTGATAAAACCAGTTAAATCAACTGAAGACATGGCAGAAAATAGAGGAGGTGGGGAAAACAGTTTCAACAGAGATCTAAGCAACAATTAACAGTACAAACTCTAAAACCAAAAAAAATATTCTCAGCTTTGTATATTTGTAGATAGATTGGAAAGCAGTATCTCAGAACAGGGAGACAACAGGTTCAACAAAGATCTAAGCAACAATTAACAATACAAACTCTAAAACCAAAAAAAATATACTCAGGTCTGTATATTTGCAGATAGATTTGAAGGCAGTCTCTCAGAACACAGGTTCCAGCAATTAAATGCAGGCTGTTACTAAGAAGTCTAATTTTTTGCAAGTGATCCTTGAGTTAGACCACAAACAAGCTGTAAAAAACAGTTATACCAACTGAAGACATGGCAGAAAATAAGGGTTGGTGGAGAAACAGCTTCAACAGAGATCTAAGCAACAATGAACACTACAAAGTCTAAAGTCAAAAAAAATACTCAGCTCTGTATATTTGCAGATATATTGGAAAGCAGTCTCTCAGAACAGGGAGACAACAGTTTCAACAGAGATCTAAGCAACAATTAACAGTGCAAACTCTAAAACCAAAAAATATGTACTCAGCTCTGTATATTTGCAGATAGATTACAAAGCAGTCTCAGAACAGGGAGACAACAGTTTCAACAGAGACCTAAGCAACAATTAAAAGTACAAACTCTAAAACCAAAACATATACTCAGCTCTGTATACTTGCAGATAGATTGGAAAGCAGTGTATCAGAACCTGAGACAACAGTTTCAACAGATATCTACAACAATTAACAGTACACAATTTCTAAAAAAAATAAACATGCTCTCAGCTCTCTATTTATTGTGATGGTTGGAGAAGCAGTCTCTCAGAACACAGGTTCCAGTAATTAAATGCAGGCTTACTTACTAACTTTTTTTTTTTAAGGATCTGGAGTTAGTTAGACACAACACAAGCTGTAAAAGTTATACCAACTGAAGACATAGCAAAAAATAAGGGGTGGTGGGGCTTCAACAGAAAGCAACAATGAACACTACAAACTCTAAAACCAAAAATATACTCAGCTCTGTATATTTGCAGATAGTTTTAAAGCAGTCTCTCAGAACAGGGAAACAACAGTTTCAAGAGAGATCTCAGCAGCAATTAACCGTACAAACTGTAAAACCAGGAAACATATACTCAGCTCTGTATATTTGCAGATAGATTTGAAGGCAGTCTCAGAACACATGTTCCAGCAATTAAATGCAGGCTATTACTAAGAAGTGTAATATTTTGCAAGTGATCCTTGAGTTAGACAACAAACAAGCTGTAAAAAACAGTTATACCAACTGAAGACATGGCAGAAAATAAGGGTTGGTGGGGAAACAGCTTCAACAGAGATCTAAGCAACAATGAACACTACAAAGTCTAAAAAAAAAATACTCAGCTCTGTATATTTGCAGATATATTGGAAAGCAGTCTCTCAGAACAGGAGACAACAATTTCAACAGAGATCTAAGCAACAATTAACAGTACAAACTCTAAAACCAAAAATAAAAGCACTCAGCTCTGTATATTTGCAGATAGATTGGAAAGCAGTCTCTCAGAACAGGGAGACAATAGTTTCAACAGAGATCTAAGCAACAATTAACAGTACAAACTCTGCAAACAAAAAAGAATATACTCAGCTCTGTATATTTGAATATAGATTGGAAGGCAGTATATCATAACACTGGTTCTAGCTATTAAATGCAGGCTGTTACTAACAAGTCTAATTTTATGCAAGTGATCTACGAGTTAGACAATACACAAGCTGTAAAAAACAGTTACACCAACTGAAGACACTGCGGAAAATAGGGGGAGGTGGGGAAAAGAGTTTCAAAGGAGATCTAAGCAACAATTAACAGTACAAACTCTAAAACCAAAACTATATACTCAGCTCTGTATATTTGCAAATAGATTGGAAAGCAGTTTACCAGAACAAGGAGACAACAGTTTCAACAGAGTTCTAAGCAACAATTAACAGTACAAACTCTAAAAACCAAAAAATACTCAGCTCTGTATATTTGCAGATAGATTGGAAAGCAGTATCTCAGAACAGGGAGACAAAAGTTTCAACAGAGATCTAAGCAACAATTAACAGTAAAAACTCTAAAACCAAAAATATACTAAGCTCTGTATACTTGCAGATAGATTGGAAAGCAGTCTCTCAGAACAGGGAGACAACTGTTTCAAAAGAGAAATAAGCAACAATTAACAGTACAAACTCTAAAACAAACAAAAATATTCAGCTCTGTATATTTGCAGATAGATTGGAAGGCGATCTCTCAGAACACAGGTTCCAGCAATTAAATGCAGGCTGTTACTAAAATGTCTACTTTTATGCAAGTGATCCATGAGTTAGATAGCACACAAGCTGATAAAACCAGTTAAATCAACTGAAGACACGGCAGAAAATAGAGGAGGTGGGGAAAACAGTTTCAACAGAGATCTAAGCAACAATTAACAGTACAAACTCTAAAACCAAAAAAAATATTCTCAGCTTTGTATATTTGTAGATAGATTGGAAAGCAGTATCTCAGAACAGGGAGACAACAGGTTCAACAAAGATCTAAGCAACAATTAACAATACAAACTCTAAAACCAAAAAAAATATACTCAGGTCTGTATATTTGCAGATAGATTTGAAGGCAGTCTCTCAGAACACAGGTTCCAGCAATTAAATGCAGGCTGTTACTAAGCAGTCTAATTTTTTGCAAGTGATCCTTGAGTTAGACCACAAACAAGCTGTAAAAAACAGTTATACCAACTGAAGACATGGCAGAAAATAAGGGTTGGTGGAGAAACAGCTTCAACAGAGATCTAAGCAACAATGAACACTACAAAGTCTAATGTAAAAAAAAATACTCATCTCTGTATATTTGCAGATATATTGGAAAGCAGTCTCTCAGAACAGGGAGACAACAGTTTCAACAGAGATCTAAGCAACAAATAACAGTGCAAACTCTAAAACCAAAAAATATGTACTCAGCTCTGTATATTTGCAGACAGATTACAAAGCAGTCTCAGAACAGGGAGACAACAGTTTCAACAGAGACCTAGGCAACAATTAAAAGTACAAACTCTAAAACCAAAACATATACTCAGCTCTGTATACTTGCAGATAGAGTGGAAAGCAGTGTATCAGAACCTGGCGACAACAGTTTCAACAGATATCTAAGCAACAATTAACAGTACAAATTCTAAAAGCATAAACATATACTCAGCTCTGCATATTTGTAGATAGATTGGAAAGCAGTCTTTCAGAACACAGGTTCCAGCAATTAAATGCAGGCTGTTACTAACAGGTCTAATTTTATGCAGGTGATCCTTGAGTTAGACAACACAAAAGCTGTAAAAAAGTTATACTAACTGAAGACACAGCAGAAAATAAGGGGTGGTGGGGAAACTGCTTCAACAGAAAGCAACAATGAACACTACAAAATCTAAAACCAAAAATATACTCAGCTCTGTATATTTGCAGATAGTTTTTAAAGCGGTCACTCAGAACAGGGAGACAACAGTTTCAACAGAGATCTTAGCAGCAATTAACCATACAAACTGTAAAACCAGGAACCATATACTCAGCTCTGTATATTTGCAGATAGATTTGAAGGCAGTCTCTCAGAACACATGTTCCAGCAATTAAATGCAGGCTGTTTCTAAGAAGTGTAATTTTTTGCAAGTGATCCTTGAGTTAGACAAAAAACAAGCTTTAAAAAACAGTTATACCAACTGAAGACATGGCAGAAAATAAGGGTTGGTGGGGAAACAGCTTCAACAGAGATCTAAGCAACAATGAACACTACAAAGTCTAAAGTAAAAAAAAATACTCAGCTCTGTATATTTGCAGATATATTGGAAAGCAGTCTCTCAGAACAGGGAGACAACAATTTCAACAGAGATCTAAGCAACAATTAACAGTACAAACTCTAAAACCAAAAATAAAAGCACTCAGCTCTGTATATTTGCAGATAGATTGGAAAGCAGCCTCTCACCAGGGAGACAATAGTTTCAACAGAGATCTAAGCAACAATTAACAGTACAAACTCTACAAACAAAAAAGAATATACTCAGCTCTGTATATTTGAATATAGATTGGAAGGCAGTATATCATAACACAGGTTCTAGCTATTAAATGCAAGCTGTTACTAACAAGTCTAATTTTATGCAAGTGATCTATGAGTTAGACAATACACAAGCTGTAAAAACCAGTTACACCAACTGAAGACAGTGCGGAAAATAGGGGGAGGTGGGGAAAATAGTTTCAAAGGAGATCTAAGCAATAATTAACAGTACAAACTCTAAAATCAAAACTATATACTCAGCTCTGTATATTTGCAAATAGATTGGAAAGCAGTCTACCGGAACAAGGAGACAACAGTTTCAACAGAGTTCTAAGCAACAATTAACAGTACAAACTCTAAAAACCAAAAAATACTCAGCTCTGTATATTTGCAGATAGATTGGAAAGCAGTATCTCAGAACAGGGAGACAAAAGTTTCAACAGAGATCTAAGCAACAATTAACAGTAAAAACTCTAAAACCAAAAAATATACTCAACTCTGTATACTTGCAGATAGATTGGAAAGCAGTCTCTCAGAACAGGGAGACAACCATTTCAAAAGAGAAATAAGCAACAATTAACAGTACAAACTCTAAAACAAAAAAAATATTCAGCTCTGTATATTTGCAGATAGATTGGAAGGCGATCTCTCAGAACACAGGTTATAGCAATTAAATGCAGGCTGTTACTAAAAGGTCTACTTTTATGCAAGTGATCCATGAGTTAGATAGCACACAAGCTGATAAAACCAGTTAAATCAACTGAAGACACGGCAGAAAATAGAGGAGGTGGGGAAAACAGTTTCAACAGAGATCTAAGCAACAATTAACAGTACAAACTCTAAAACCAAAAAAAATATACTCAGCTTTGTATATTTGTAGATAGATTGGAAAGCAGTATCTCAGAACAGGGAGACAACAGGTTCAACAAAGATCTAAGCAACAATTAACAATACAAACTCTAAAACCAAAAAAAAAAATATACTCAGGTCTGTATATTTGCAGATAGATTTGAAGGCAGTCTCTCAGAACACAGGTTCCAGCAATTAAATGCAGGCTGTTACTAAGAAGTCTATTTTTTTGCAAGTGATCCTTGAGTTAGACAACAAACAAGCTGTAAAAAACAGTTATACCAACTGAAGACATGGCAGAAAATAAGGGTTGGTGGGGAAACAGCTTCAACAGAGATCTAAGCAACAATGAACACTACAAAGTCTAAAGTAAAAAAAAAATACTCAGCTCTGTATATTCGCAGATATATTGGAAAGCAGTCTCTCAGAACAGGGAGACAACAGTTTCAACAGAGATCTAAGCAACAATTAACAGTACAAACTTTAAAACCAAAAAATATGTACTCAGCTCTGTATATTTGTAGATAGATTACAAAGCAGTCTCAGAACAGGGAGACAACAGTTTCAACAGAGACCTAAGCAACAATTAAAAGTACAAACTCTAAAACGAAAACATATACTCAGCTCTGTATACTTGCAGATAGATTGGAAAGCAGTGTATCAGAACCTGGAGACAACAGTTTCAACAGATATCTAAGCAACAATTAACAGTACAAATTCTAAAAGCATAAACATATACTCAGCTCTGCATATTTGTAGATAGATTGGAAAGCAGTCTCTCAGAACACAGGTTCCAGCAATTAAATGCAGGCTGTTACTAACAGGTCTAATTTTATGCAAGTGGTCCTTGAGTTAGACAAAACACAAGCTGTAAAAAAAGTTATACCAACTGAAGACATAGCAGAAAATAAGGGGTGGTGGGGAAACTGCTTCAACAGAAAGCAACAATGAACACTACAAACTCTAAAACCAAAAATATACTCAGCTCTGTATATTTGCAGATAGTTTTTAAAGCAGTCTCTCAGAACAGGGAGACAACAGTTTCAACAGAGATCTCAGCAGCAATTAACCGTACAAACTGTAAAACCAAGAAACATATACTCAGCTCTGTATATTTGCAGATAGATTGGAAAGCAGTCTTTCATAACAGGGAGACAACAGTTTCAACAGAGATATAAGCAACAATTAACAGTACAAACTCTAAAACCAAAAAAATAGTCTCAGCTCTGTATACTTGCAGATAGATTGGAAAGCAGTCTATCAGATCCTGGAGACAATAGTATCAACAGATATCTAAGCAACAATTAACAGTACAAATTCCAAACCAAAAAAAAAATACTCAGCTCTGTATATTTGCAGATAGATTGGAAGACAGTCTCCCAGAACACAGGTTCCAGTAATTAAAAGCAGGCTGTTACTAACAGGTCTAATTTTATGCAAGGGATCATTGAGTTAGATAGCACACATGCTGTAAAAACAGTTATACTAACTGAAGACATGGCAGAAAATAGGGGGAGGTGGGTAAAACAGTTTCAACAGAGATCTAAGCAACGATTAACAGTACAAACTCTAAAACCAAAATAAATACTCAGCTCTGCATATTTGCAGATAGATTGGAAAGCAGTCTCTCAGAGTAGGGAGACAACAGTTTCAACAGATATCTAAGCAACAATTAACAGTACAAATTCTAAAACCAAAAAAATACTCAGCTCTGTATATTTGCAGATAGATTGGAAAGCAGTCTCTCAGAACACAGGTTGCAGTAATTAAAAGCAGGCTGTTACTAACAGGTCTAATTTTATGCAAAGGATCCTTGAGTTAGATAGCACACAAGCTGTAAAAAAACAGTTATACCAACTGAAGACATGGCAGAAAATAGGGGGAGGTGGCGAAAACAGTTTCAACAGAGATCTAAGCAACAATTAACAGTACAAACTCCAAAACCAAAAAAATATACTCAGCTCTGTATATTTGCAGATAGATTGGAAAGCAGTCTCTCAGAAAAGGGAGACAACAGTTTCCCCAAATATTTAAACAACAATTAACAGCACAAACTCTAAAACTAAAAAATATACTCAGCTCTGTATATTTGCTGATAGATTGGAAAGCAGTCTCTCAGAACAGGGAGACAACAGTTTCACCAAATATCTAAACAACAATTAACAACACAAACTCTAAAACCAAAAAATATACTCAGCTCTGTATATTTGCAGATAGATTGGAAAGCAGTCTCAAACAACACATTTTCCAGCAATTAAATGCAATATGTTACTAACAGGTCTAATTTTATGCGAGTGACCCTTGAGTTAGATAACACACAAGCTCTAAAAAACAGTCACACCAACTGAAGACATGGCAGAAAATATGGGGAGGTGGGAAACTGTTTCAAGAGAGATCTAAGCAACAATTGACAGTACAAACTCTAAAACCAAAAAAATATACTCAGCTCTGTATATTTGGAGATAGATTGGAAAGCTGTCTCTCAGAATAGGGAGACAATAGTTTCAACAGAGATCTAAGCAATAATTAACAGTACAAACTCTAAAACCAAAACAATATATTCAACTCTGTGTATTTGCAGATAGCTTGGAAAGCAGCTTCTCAGAACAGGGAGACAACGGTCTCAACAGAGATCTAAGCAACAATTAACACTATAAACTCTAAAACCAAAAAAATATACTCAGCTCTGTATATTTGCAGCTTGATTGGAAAGCAGTCTCTCAGAACAGGGAGACAACAGTTTCAACAGAGATCTAAGCAGCAATTAACAGTACAAACTCTAAAACCAAAAAATATACTCAGCTCTGTATATTTACAGATAGATGTTAAAGCAGTCTATCAGAACAGGGAGACAACAGTTTCAACAGAGATCTAAGCAACAATTAACAGTACAAACTCTAAAACCAAAAAATATACTCAGCTCTGCATATTTGCAGATAGATTGGAAGGCAGTCTCTCAGAACACAGGTTCCAGCAATTACATGCAGGCTGTTAATAACAGGTCTAATTTTATGCAAGTGATCCTTGAGTTAGATAACACACAAGCTGTAAAAAACAGTTATACCAACTGAAGACAGCAGAAAATAGGAGGAGGTAGGGAAAACTGTTTCAACAGAGATCTAAGCAAAGTTAAAAGTACAAACTCTAAAACAAAGAAAATATACTCAGCTCTGTATATTTGCAGATAGGTTGGAAAGCAGTCTCTCAGAACAGGGAGACAACAATTTCAACAGAGATCTGAACAACAGTTAACAGTGCAAACTCTAAAACAAAAAAAATATATACTCAGCTCTGTATATTTGCAGATAGATTGGAAAGCAGTCTCTCAGAACAGGGAGACAATAGTATAAACAAAGATCTAAGCAACAATTAACAATACAAACTCTAAAACCAAAAAAAATATACTCAGCTCAGTATATTTGCAGATATTTTGGAAATCAGTTTCTCAGAACAGGGAGACAGCAGTTTCAACAGAGATCTGAGCAACAATTAACAGTACAAACTGTAAAACCAAAAAAATATATACTCAGCTCTGTATATTTGCAGATAGATTGGAAATCAGTTTCTCAGAGCAGGGAGACAACTGTTTCATTAGAGATCTAAGCAACAATTAACAGTAGAAACTCTAAAACCAAAAATAATTAACTCAGCTCTGTATATTTGCAGATAGATTTGAAGGCAGTCTCTCAGAACACAGGTTCCAGCAATTAAATGCAGGCTGTTACTAAGAAGTCTAATTTTTTGCAAGTGATCCTTGAGTTAGACAACAAACAAGCTGTAAAAAAAAACAGTTATACCAACTGAAGACATGGCAGAAAATAAGGGTTGGTGGGGAAACAGCTTCAACAGAGATCTAAGCAACAATGAACACTACAAAGTCTAAAGTAAAAAAAAATACTCAGCTCTGTATATTCGCAGATATATTGGAAAGCAGTCTCTCAGAACAGGGAGACAACAGTTTCAACAGAGATCTAAGCAACAATTAACAGTACAAACTCTAAAACCAAAATATATGTACTCAGCTCTGTATATTTGCAGATAGATTACAAAGCAGTCTCAGAAAGACAACAGTTTCAAAAGAGACCTAAGCAACAATTAACAGTATAAACTCTAAAACCAAAACATATACTCAGCTCTGTATACTTGCAGATAGATTGGAAAGCAGTGTATCAGAACCTGGAGACAACGGTTTCAACAGATATCTAAGCAACAATTAACAGTACAAATTCTAAAAGCATAAACATATACTCAGCTCTGCATATTTGTAGAAAGATTGGAAAGCAGTATCTCAGAACACAAGTTCCAGCAATTAAATGCAGGCTGTTACTAACAGGTCTAATTTTATGCAAGTGATCCTTGAGTTAGACATCACACAAGCTGTAAAAAAAGTTCTACCAGCTGAAGACATAGCAGAAAATAAGGGGTGGTGGGGAAACTGCTTCAACAGAGATCTAAGCAGCAATGAACACTACAAACTCTAAAACCAAAAATATACTCAGCTCTGTATATTTGAAGATAGTTTTTAAAGCAGTCTCTCAGAACAGGGAGACAACAGTTTCAACAGAGATCTCAGCAGCAATTAACAGTACAAACTGTAAAACCAAGAAACATATACTCAGCTCTGTATATTTGCAGATAGACTGGAAAGCAGTCTTTCATAACAGGGAGACCACAGTTTCAACAGAGATATAAGCAACAATTAACAGTACAAACTCTAAAACCAAAAAAAATATATTCAGCTTTGTATACTTGCAGATAGATTGGAAAGCAGTCTATCAGAACCTGGTGACAACAGTATCAACAGATATCTAAGCAACAATTAACAGTACAAATTCTAAAACCAAAAAAAAATACTCAGCTCTGTATATTTGCAGATAGATTGAAAGGCAGTCTCTCAGAACACAGGCTCCAGTAATTAAAAGCAGGCTGTTACTAACAGGTCTAATTTTATGCAAGGGATCATTGAGTTAGATAGCACACATGCTGTAAAAAACAGTTATACCAACTGAAGACATGGCAGAAAATAGGGGGAGGTGGGGAAAACAGTTTCAACAGAGATCTAAGCAACAATTAACAGTACAAACTCTAAAACCAAAAAAATATACTCAGCTCTGTATATTTGCAGATAGACTGGAAAGCAGTCTGCCAGAGCAGGGAGGCAACAGTTTCAAAAGAGATCTAAGCAACAATTAACAGTACAAACTCTAAAACCAAAATAAATACTCAGCTCTGCATATTTGCAGATAGATTGGAAAGCAGTCTCTCAGAGTAGGGAGACAACAGTTTCAACAGATATGTAAGCAACAATTAACAGTACAAATTCTAAAACCAAAAAAATACTCAGCTCTGTATATTTGCAGATAGATTGGAAAGCGGTCTCTCAGAACACAGGTTGCAGTAATTAAATGCAGGCTGTTACTAACAGGTCTAAATTTATGCAAATGATCCTTGAGTTAGATAGCATGGCAGAAAATAGGGGGAGGTGTTGAAAACAGTTTCAACAGAGATCTAAGCAACAATTAACAGTACAAACTCCAAAACCAAAAAAATATACTCAGCTCTGTATATTTGCAGATAGACTGGAAAGCAATCTCTCAGAACAGGGAGACAACAGTTTCACCAAATATCTAAACAACAATTAACAGCACAAACTGTAAAACCAAAAAATATACTCAGCTCTGTATATTTGCCGATAGATTGGAAAGCATTCTCTCAGAACAGGGAGACAACAGTTTCACCAAATATCTAAACAGCAATTAACACCACACACTCTAAAACCAAAAAATATACTCAGCTCTGTTTATTTGCAGATAGCTTGGAAAGCAGTCTCAAACAACACATTTTCCAGCAATTAAATGCAATATGTTACTAACATGTCTAATTTTATGCAAGTGACCCTTGAGTTAGATAACACACAAGCTCTAAAAAACAGTCACACCAACTGAAGACATGGCAGAAAATATGGGGAGGTGGGAAACTGTTTCAACAGAGATTTAGGCAGCAATTAACAGTACAGACTCTTAAACCAAAAAAATAAACTCAGCTCTGTATATTTGCAGATAGATTGGAAAGCTGTCTCTCAGAACAGGGAGACAATAGTCTCAACAGAGATCTAAGCAATAATTAACAGTACAAACTCTAAAACCAAAACAATATATTCAACTCTGTATATTTGCAGATAGCTTGGAAAGCAGTTTCTCAGAACAGGGAGACAACAGTCTCAACAGAGATCTAAGCAACAATTAACACTATAAACTCTAAAACCAAAAATAAATATACTCAGCTCTGTATATTTGCCGATAGTTTGGAAGGCAGTCTCTCTGAACAGGGAGACATCAGTTTCAACAGAGATCTAAGCAACAATTAACAGTACAAACTCTAAAACCAAAAAAAATATATATACTCAGCTCTGTATATTTGCAGATAGATTGGAAGGCAGTCGCTTAGAACACAGGTTACAGCAATTAAATGCAGGCTATTACTAACAGGTCTAATTCTATGCAAGTGATCCTTGAGTTAGATAACACACAACTTTTCAAAAACAGTTATACCAACTGAAGACACGGCTGAAAATTGGGGGTGGTGGGGAAGATAGTTTCAACAGAGACCTAAGCAACAGTTAACAGTACAAACTCTAAAACGAAAAAAATATACTCAGCTCTGTATATTTGCAGATAGATTGGAAAGCAGTCTCTCAGAACAGGGAGACAACAGTTTTAATAGAGATCTAAGCAACAATTAACAGTACAAACTCTAAAACCAAAAAATATATACTCAGCTCTGTATATTTGCAGATAGATTGGAAAGCAGTCTCTTAGAACAGGGAGACAAAAGTTTCACCAAATATCTAAACAACAATTAACAGCGCAAACTCTAAAACCAAAAAAATATACCCAGCTCTGTATATTTCCAGCTTGATTGGAAAGCAGTCTCTCAGAACAGGGAGACAACAGTTTCAACAGAGATCTAAGCAACAATTAATAGTACAAACTCTAAAACCAAAAAATATACTCAGCTCTGTATATTTGCAGATAGATCAGATGGCAGTCTCTCAGAACACAGGTTCCAGCAATTACATGCAGGCTGTTAATAACAGGTCTAATTTTATGCAAGTGATCCTTGAGTTAGATAACACACAAGCTGTAAAAAACAGTTATACCAACTGAAGACAGCAGAAAATAGGAGGAGGTAGGGAACACTGTTTCAACAGAGATCTAAGCAAAGTTAAAAGTACAAACTCTAAAACAAAGAAAATATACTCAGCTCTGTATATTTGCAGATAGATTGGAAAGCAGTCTCTCAGAACAGGGAGGCAACAATTTCAACAGAGATCTAAACAACAATTAACAGTACAAACTCTAAAACCAAAAAAAATATATACTCAGCTCTGTATATTTGCAGATAGATTGGAAAGCAGTCTCTCAGAACAGGGAGACAATAGTATAAACAAAGATGTAAGCAACAATTAACAATACAAACTCTAAAACCAAAAAAATATACTCAGCTCAGTATATTTGCAGATATATTGGAATGCAGTCTCTCAGAACAGGGAGACAGCAGTTTCAACAGAGATCTGAGCAACAATTAACAGTACAAACTCTAAAACCAAAAAATATATACTCAGCTCTGTATATTTGCAGATAGATTGGAAAGCAGTTTCTCAGAGCAGGGAGACAACTGTTTCATTAGAGATCTAAGCAACAATTAACAGTGTAAACGTTAAAACTTAAAAAATATACTCAGCTCTTTATATTTGCAGACAGATTGGAAGGCAGTCTCTCAGAACACAGGTTCCAGCAATCAAACACAACTGTCTGAAAACATATTTGACTGAAAACTTATTTGACTGAGTCACAATTGGCAGATAATATTCTATACAACAAGTATACTAGAAAAAGCTTTTTTGGCAGTGCAGAACCCCTTGCACTCCCCCATTGGGGGTGGGGCTTCCCCATCCCTTACTTACATATACTAATTCCACCGTCACACAACTGTGAAGAAAATAAGAAAAAAAAATAAAACACTATACATGGTGAATCAGCATTGGTGTATAAACACAACTATCTACAGGTCGGGAGTAGAACATAATGGCAGCCTTTGACAAAACATGACATAATGTTTATACACTTCTGCAGGTTTCTTTGAATTGTGATGCAGTCAAATTACTTTTCAGTTAAATGCGTTTTCAGTCATTTGTGTTTGATCATTGGTAATTCAGTCAAATAAGCATTCATTCAAATTATGTAGATTCTCATTGGAAAGGCTGGCAGGCACTTTGGTTGACTATTCTTTTGTTTTGAAACTGGATTAATGCTTTTTTGAACAATTATACATTTGTGCGACTTGCAATAGTCACAGTATTGTACTCTGCTCATTCATGTCACCCATACACAGTTTTGCAAAATGTCTAGATTTATGCTTCATATTTATGGTTTATTTATTGTAAAATATTTTATTTTATGACAACTTGATGAGGATTGTAGTTGGTAAATAATGGCATATGTTTTAGTTTCAGTCTGCATAATGTTTATGACGTTATTGCTAATGCAAATTGTTTTAGTCTAGTAAGTCTGTAGGAGCAATATTTAAACATTTAAAGATTGTCCCTGGCCTTGCTTTTTTTTTTGTTTGTCCATTATTTTTGGCATTGTCCCTTAGCCTTTGTATACAATGAAGGGTGGTGGCGGTGAACGGGGGATGTCTCCCTGCAAAAACATATACTTCTGGTTTAGATTTTGAGTCAGATTTGTTTATTGTTGTCATTGTGTGATTTGTTGATTTGTGCAGTCATCTATGTTTGAATTTGCACTGTTGTGTGGCCAGAGAATGAAGCAGAAAATCTTCATAACTGAACAATATAGAATAGAGCTATTCTTTGAGGCTGTAATGCAGTAAGGATTAGATTTCCTGGTCTGTGATATAGTGATGGTACAGGGGGACTAGTACTGCAAGGAAATATTACACAGTGTTTATTGTTTTTTGGAGTCATGCCCATATTTTCCAAGATGCAAGTGCCATCACTGATTTGTATGACTATGCACATCATCTGTCAGACGTTATCAGGGAACCAATTAGAAAGGAGATTTGGTGTTAAAAACAACTTATGAAGAAACTTATAGGTGAATACTTGCTATTTGGGTGACATTCTGGTGGAAAATTTCAACAGTTCAGAGACTTGTAAATCAGATAAAGATTTACCCCTTTCCTGTAAATACATCTACTAATAGACTCTAAAGGTCTAAAAGTGTTGAAGTAAATGCTATTTATTGTAGCTATTAGAACAGATAGAGAGGAAGCCAATGAAGGCCCAAAATGAGAAAGTTGCAGTAATAAGTCAAATAAAGGGTACTCTGGAAACAGAATGGGTGCCATGGAGACCTGCTAGAGACTTAAGTAAAGATATCAGTTGGATGTACTAAAAAAAAAATAAAATAAAAAAAAATAAAAAAAAGATCAGATGAACGCAGGCCATATATTGCTTGGGAATGCGTAAAAGACAGATACAAAATGTTAAAGTATTACTAAGTCCCAATAGAAGGGGCATCAGAGTGGGATCCAACATAAATGGCATATAACAAGTAAAGTTTAGTAACAGAAACAGGGACTGAAGTAACCATGGGTTGCATGGGACAGAGACTCAGGTATATTTATTTATTTTTATTTATTTATTTATTTATTTATTTAACGTTTGTTAACCGGGAAAGTACTAATCAATAATGTTAGGAGGGAAAGAGTACTGCATTGTATGACTGCATCTAAAATATTTCACCTGTGATTTACTAACTCTAAAAGGCATAATGAAGGTGAACATCTGTCACTGTTATCAACCAGAAATAACTAGTGTTGATACATCACCACCTACTCAACAGCACATGCAAATTAACAGCCATCTGAAACTTCAGGCTGAAATTCCTCATTGTATTGCAAAGTACCTTCACAATCCACACTAACACTGTATGACTTGGAACAAAGACAATTTTCAGCGGAGGCCAGTGGAGAAATGCTTCAGAGGCATGTATCTTAGCATGATACCATCTCCTCCTGCATCTTCATCTACTCTATAAATATGTAGACAAAAGGTTTGGGAAGCATATGCCCATTTTGTGCTAGGAAGCATAATTAGCTTCCATAAAACCTCTAGCTGAAGAAGAGAACCATGAAAACCTATGAATCAGAGACTCCCATTTCCACAGTTCCTATAGGTACCCAAAGAGAAAGCCCCTGCAAAATAAATAAAATCTTGGTATATAAAACCAGTTAACAAGCAAGACCTTGAGATCAAAAGAGAGGTCCCACGTGTTCCTATCCAAGATACAGTCATTGAGTAATGAGTGAAGAATCTTAATATTTGGTTTAGCTGTATATTTTGAGGAAGGGACAATTGTGATGCTTAGGTAGCTGGAAAAAAGGAAGAATGCAAGAGAATTCAGACCAAGGTTACTAAGTTTATAGGTAAATACTAGGCTATCAGTCTGCAGACTATCTCTAGCCTAGCAATAACCAAAGGTCAGAATCAAACCCTCATATCTATGAGGGAAGGATCTTAAATATTATGCCATCCCTTCTCATAAATGTTTATATGTCCAGTCAACAACCAGACAGCAAACAAAGGTGAGAATCAAACTGTGTACCTTATGTCTGCGATGCAAACATCTTAATCATTAAGCCAACCTCCTTCCTTCCATCAGACGAGGTAGCTCATTTGATGCAAAAATAAAGTAATGTCAATGAATATGGCTTTAGTAAGGTTTACATTGTAGCTAGCTGAACAAAATGGCCCAAAATAAAGGGATAGTGTGCAGCAGGTCAAATGCAAACAATAATAATAGATCATCAGCATAAAGGGTTGCTCTGCTGAACATAGGAGTGGGTTGTCAGAATGCAACACTTACCTAAGGGTTTCTCCCAGGGGCGCAATTGTTTATATGAAAAGAAAAGGGACTAGATGACAACCCTGACAGCCCCCTTTTGTAATTTCTAAAGAACTAAGGGCCAATGAGAACCAAGGCATGCAGGTCCTTTTATAACATTGAAATCATCTGAATAAAAGATTGGGGAAAGTTATAGCAGCCAGCACTCTAGAAAGAGATGGCCATCTAAGATTGTTAAATGCCTTCTCAAGGACAAACTCTTAGTGATGGCTCCACCCAACTACTGCTTGAACTTTCTAGGATTGTTGGTTAGCCTGAGGCTGTTTGGGCTACTTTGCCTGTAGGCTGGACATACATAACAATTGTGATTTAACTGGGTTTGTGAACTGCCTTTACAAATCTGGCTGCAACTGGAGTCCTACGAGCAACTGTTCAGGCAGATCATGGCTTCCTGTGCCTCCAGCACTGATCCTTTATATGTTGTGGCTGTCATGATTACAGCCAAGCATGATGGTACAGAAATGTGGTTTATTGTACTGTTGGAGGCCCGGCTGCAGCAGAGTGTAGAATGAAAATGTTGTCATTGGGAACTAATGAGTAACTAATCCCCACTTTTTAAAGACCGTTTCCTGAGGGAATTAACCAAAATTGATTAGTTAGTGTTGATTTTGAGTTACAAGACGTACAACATGGCACATGCAGTAATGAATCTAAAAAATGATGATCAGTGCAGAAACAATAACAGAATTCAATGTTGAAAAATAAATTTCATTATAAAGAACACAACAAACTCTGAAGCAGAGTTAAAACCTAGAAAATAAAACTAAAGCCATATAATGAGTTTTGGACTGTAATTTTCAGCCTGTTTTGAAGAAGGGATACCATTTCTGTATCGTTTATGAGTTTATCAGCTCTGTTACAACCATTTATAAAAACATTTCTCAGCGTTAGAGACTGCCAAGAAATCCTGAATTATCTCAGGTAACTTAACTTATTTTCTTGGCCTTAATGAAGGTTTGTTTATTAGCAGATCTTGTTCAGGCACTCACATTAAAAGTGTCATATGTATTTATTCTATATTAGTTTGTTTAAAACTCAAAATGAAATACCCTGTTAATTAAAAAGTAGCTTGCGAAGATAATCTTTGAGCAGTTTAAATGAAACATAAAAGAAACATAAACCACAACTAGTTAAACCCTTGTTTATATTTTTTATCTTTTATGCCCCCATTTCCTGTCATTATATCAAACTACCTCATGCATGATGTCATTATACTGAGTTAAAATGTATGCCAGTACTCCTGCATTGTATCTTATGTGCTGTCACTTTGATACAACTATGCTGCATTAGCCATGATCAGGTTAACATTTAATTTCCCCTATTATTGAAATTAAATATCTGTATATGACTGAAAGTTAAATAGCACTTGCTTGTAATGTGTGTATTCTAAAAACATGTATACTCAAAATAAATTAATCTATAGACATTAGACATGATGTACATTCAACAGCAACTGTTGCTGAACTAGAAGGATAAGACACGACTCATAAATCCACTTCCTTGTATTTATTGAAAATGCAATTGTAATATAATCAATATACATAACATTTATGTTCACATGTGCTACATTCTCCTTATATTAAAAGAAATGTATATTAAACATATACAACCGATACTTAAATGTATTGGTTACAAAAGGCTATGCCTAAATTATGTGCATTGTACAAAATCATTACTTATCGTGTACTGCTTGTACATATTGTATATGACTGTAATGTTTTATAATAGTGTTCATACAAACTTATGCAAGCAACTTTTTTAATAATGTATTTATCTATCTCCTTTTTTGCTATAATTGTGTGGTTGACCCACATAGCTTGGGCCCAAACTGGTTCATTGTGATCAGTGCACTACACCAATAAGCAAACATAAATAACAAACAAGTAAACAAATACATATATCATCCATACAGTTGCTGATATGTGTGTACTAAGCTAATGGCCCTGGAGCCTTAACAAGCCTAACCCATAGGATTACCCTGGCATCATGCCACCCCACCTTAGTTCCCAGTGTTTATGTCGAGTACAGCCACTGGAGTGATCCCCGGGGTGAATGTTCTATTTTCCATCCACTCATCAAGATTTTTCTTGAAGAGGGCCAGTGAGGTGGTCTGTTTGACATGTATGGGAAGTCTATTCCATAGCATGGGCAGTCTCTGGGTTATGAACCTGTCCCTCCAGCACGTTCTGTTGATTGTGGTAATGAGGTTGAGGTCTCTGGAGTGTGTGGTGTGGAAGGATTAGGATTTCTTTAGATGTGGCATTTCTAACAGAGCTGGGTCAGACATGGCTTTGTAAGTCAAGCAGAGATATGAGACAGAATAGTTGGAGTTTTTGAGTCTGTCCATATAAGACAAGTGTTTAAGGCCTAGGATCTTCTTTGTAAGGTACTTTTGAGGCCTTTCCAGTTGTTGCAGGTGTCTAGCAAGGTACATGCCAAATGGGGCATTGTACTCGATTATTGGCCTAATGAGGGAGGAATAGAGGGAAACAATGACATCTTTCGTCCAGGATGCAAAACCCTTAGTAATGAGATGTGCCACATAGAAGGACTTTCTGACCACAGTGGCAATGTGGTGGTCAAAAGAGAGGCTGCTGTCAACCTGTGTTTCTAGATTTCTTATAACTCCTTCTGTGTTCAGTGGACTACCATTGATGTGGTAATTCATGGGAACTAGGTTTTTCCCAAAGGGGATGACAACACTTTTTTTTCGCATTGAGCTTAAGGCCATGGTTTTGACACCAGTCGTTGGTCTCAGTGAGGCCTTTCTGTAGGATGTCAACATCACTTGGGAATTTAATAATGGCTCCCAACTTGCAATCATCTGGGAACGTTGTCAGCCAGAGTCCCTTTGTCTTGGCCTAGACTTCTGAGAAGTAGATACCAAATAGGAGAGGACCCAGGACCAATCCCTGTGGAACTCCACTCGTGACTGGTCAGCAGTCTGACTTGGATTCAGCTACTTTCACACTGTGGGTTCTATCTGTGAGCCAGTTTGCAACCCACCTAGTGATATAGGGGTTGATGCCTAGCTTAGTGAGTTTTTCTATGATTCCTGAGTGGAGAATGGTATCAAAGGCCTTGGCCAGATCAAGGTGGGCTGTATGAACCACCTTGCCTTCACCCACAGCTCTGGTGACTGACTCAAAGAAGTCAAACAAGTTGAGCAGACATGATCTACCCTTCACAAAACCAAACTGTGTGGGATCCAGAGTTTGAAGATTCCTCATATCCTTGTTTATTAGGTCCGTGATGATGCATATCAGACTTGTCAGGCGAATGGGGCGATAGCTCCCAGGGTCTGTAGTCACTCCTCCTTTGTGGAAAGGGATGACTATAGCAGTGCACCATTCAGTAGGGACAAAGACTGAGGTGAGGTTGTGATTGAACAGGGCACACAGGTGAGGTGCCAGTTCACACACAGCCAGGGATATTGTCAGGTCCCATAGAAGCTGTATTCTTGGCCTTGGACAGTGCTGTTTTAACCTGTGCAGCAGTAATACTGGGTGCTTGGCAATTTACTGGTATTGTGATTGGTCCTTTGGGGGGGGGGAGGTAAAGTTGGCACTGAATCTGTCTGCCAGTATATTGGTATTGGTAATATCTGTTGGCTCAGTATAGGAGGTACCATTGTGCCATAGCTCAGAGCAAATCTGGGTATTGCCATGGAGATTCTGTACATAACTATAGAAGGCCTTGTGGCTGTCTTTACTATCTGCTGCAATTCTGTTTTCATAGCTAGTTTTAGAGGATTTGATGAGGAGTCTCATCTTTTTGCTGAGGCGGATAAGGGAGTTTTTCCAGTTTTGGGAGTTCACCTTATTCCGCATCAGTTTCCTCATTCTGTTGTAGAGTTAGTTTATGGCAGGGGACCACCAGATTGGCTTCCTTTTTTTGGAGGAGAGCATTTTGGTTTTATTGGGTATGGTGAGATCCATGTATTTGTATACGTGTTCGTACAGTGCATTGGTGTATGATTCAGCAGTAATGCAACTATTCTTCATTTGCATGGGTTCCGTGAAGTTAGCCACCTCTGTTTTTAGGAGCCCAAAGTTTGCTTTGGAGAAGTTTTTCATGGTGGTTACCTTTGTGGGGGTGGGGGTGGGTGGGAGGGATGTGGATTTCCAAGGTGACTAGTTTGTGGTCAGATCTAACCAGGGAGGAGTTGACTATTGGTGTAGAGCAAAATTCACCTATGTTAGTAATGACCAGGTCAAGGATATTGCTACCTCTAGTGGGGGTAAGAACAAGCTGGTCTAGGGCATTTGAATTAATGAATACCACACACATTGGGCAAGTGTATTGGTACATGACTAGTTTTTCCAGTCAATGGAGGGGTAGTTGAAGTCGCCATAGGTTGAACCCTAATATTCTCTAGGGTGCTTAGGAATGTGGCATGTGAGTCTTGGCACATGGTTGAGGATGTATAACAGGCTACGACCTCAAGCACTGTCTTACCCAATGTTAGCTACACTTGAAGTATCTCTGATGCATTATGTTGGGCTACCAGTCTGGAGGTGTGCACATCCTTTATGAATATGAAAAAAACACTACCACCTTTGGAGCTTTGGCCCAAGTTCTGGGGCCAAAAGGTGTGGAATGAGTTATAGCCTGGTAGTGCTGCGGTGCTTTCTGATGCCTTGAACTAGATCTCTGTTACAGCACAAAAGTCGATGTTCTCCATTTTATGGAGTGCTTTAAGTGAGTGCATTTTGAGAATTAGACTTCTAATTAGGCTTCTAATTAGAGCAGCATGACCCTCAGATTGCATTTATTTATAGCTGTTATGGTGGTAATTTGGTTTTTGGAACACCGCCTAAAAGAGGCACTATTGGGGTGGCAAGAGCTTTGGCCAGTATCCAGAAGCCCAGGGGTGACAGATGCAGGCCATCTCTGGCAAAGCATCAAGGTCTTTCAATCATGCCATCCCAGACAGACAGATACTGGATCCACTTAGAACGACACCAGAAATTTAGCCAGTTGTTGAAATCAATCATTTTCTGCTTATACTGTGGTATCATTCTGGGTGATGGTAGGATGCTGCTCAGGGCTGTTTTGCCTTAGGGGCTTTGGTTGAGTGACACACTGTTTAGGAGAGTAATGTATCTAGTGATTAGTATTGTGTTGTGGTGGTCAAGAGCATTTCTGCCTTAGAGGTCTCTGCTGTTTGGGTAGATTTTTATTGAGAGCCTCCACAAATGTGGGTGTGTGGTTTGTGTTTTTATGTAAAGGCAGTGCTGGTGTGTGTTCTGGAGGGCTATGTGTTCCATGTGGTCTGGTGCAAGTGTTGACCTCCTCTTGACCAGCTATTCCGGTCTTGGCTGGAGAGTGCGTGGCTTCCAATTTGGATATATAAGTGCATCTCTCGCAAGTCTACATAAATAAATAAATAAAATAGTTTAGTTATATACTATTCTAAAAAAATCAACACTTTTGAATTCACATAATCCCTTTACACTATAAGCATACAATATGGGTTGGTTTCTTGACCAAACTTTCAAACACAAAAGATTTGCTCTCAATAGGTTTATCATGGTTTACAACAGTGGTTTGACTAGTAGCTTGTTCTAGGTCCATGGTGATGCTATGATCAACCTGGATAGCTTCGTTATTTTCCAAAATTTGGCACTGAGCTTTAGTACTTCTCTGGAAAACACTGATATTGAGAATGTAGTAACACTTTTTCTAAGAATCATCAGTGAACATTTGAAAAAATTGGATACTTTTAATTTATTTATAAGTAGCTGTGAACATGACTTACAGGAATATTTTAAGAATAGGGTGTTTAATGAATACCATAATTTGACACAAAAACAGAAGAAAGCAGTGTCTGATTTAAGTAACAACAAAAATTTAGTCATCAAAACAGCTGATAAAGGGAGAGCGGTGGTAGTATTAGACACTATTATGTATGTCAGAAAAATAGAAGAATTGCTATCAGATAAACATACATATATACAGATTAATCCTGTGGGTGTAAAAATTATAGTAGATAAAGTACATAATTGTTTAAAAGATTGCTTTTTGAAATGAAAATCAGTGATGATACATATAAATTTTTATTGATAGACAAGGCCGTCATTCCCATCTTCAAAGGTCTACCAAAGATACACAAGTCTCTTCATGACCCACCATTACGACCCATAGTTTCTGGCAGAGGGTGGGTGATGGAAAATATTTCCATATGGCTGGAACATACATTACATCCTTTTATAGATAAATTGTCCACCATACTTAAAGATACAGGGGATTTTTGCTTAAATTGGGTGATGTGAATAGAGAGAGGACACAAATAAATAGAGATTTTTTGATGGTTACCTTAGATGTTCAAAACCTATTTACTGTAATTAGTAATGACTATGGGGTTCAAGCTGTTAGTGAGGTATTGGCAGATCAGAATGCTGATGAGGAGAAAATAATATTAATCAGTACTTTATTAACCCTGGTTCTAGAAAATAATGTGTTTGTAGGAGCACAACATACATATAGACAGGCACAGGGGGTGGCCATGGGCACTCCCTGTGCCAATACTTATGCCAATATGGTCCTTTGGCATTGGGAAAAGGCTATGATTTTTAATAAGCCAGAATGGATGCAACATATACATTTATATACACGTTTTGTGGACGATATTTTCTTTTTGTGGAAGGATGATGTTACATCTTTGGATGGTGTTTTAGACTATCTACACTCCACTACTACATTCCTGAAATTTACTAAGAAATGTTCAACCACAAATATTGATTTTTTAGATGTATGTATATCACAAAATGAAGCTGGCTTTTCATCAAGCCTATATAGGAAGGAGTGCTGGAAAAATACAATGCTTTGTTTCGATAGCATGCACCCCCGATATATGTTTTCAAATATTGTTCAGGGCCAGATTGGCAGAATTTCCAGATTGAATCTGGATGATAAGATGTTTGAATGTGAAATGGTTAATTTGAAGAACAACTTTTTGGAAAGGGGCTATAGAGGAGAACTGGTTAATAGAGTGGTTGATACCAATCACACAAAAAGAGATAATAGATTTAAGCCATGGCTTAAATGTAATAAAGGAAATAAGAACCACTAATACCACACACAAACTTAATGAACCAAGGGTATTGTTTACATATAGTAGTAATATAGGAGACATCAGGGATATTGTCAACAGAAACTGGAATATTTTGAGGGAGATAACAAGTTAAGAAATATAGTGGGCCTTATCCACAATTTGGTTATAGGAGAAACAAGAATCTAAAAGATATCCTTTGTAAAGAGAAAACAGTAACCCAAACTTGTATCCTAAAAGAAAAAATTGGCAGTGTCCCATGTGGATATTGCAAAGCATGCCAATTTATAAATAAAGATCACACCTTTACACATCCAGTCAGTGGACATGTCTTTAATTTCAAAGCAAAAGCTACCTGTAGGACAAGTAATTTAGTTTACATAGCGGAGTGCACTGAATGCATATGTTTTTATGTTGGCAAGACCAACAATATGTTTAAGGTAAGAATATTGCAACATATGTCTTTAATTAGGAATAAAGATGCACATAATGCTTTATATAAGCATATTGAGACCCACCCCACACACAATTTTAAATTCAAAGCAGTGGTTAATGTTGTCATGAACAATAGGGGGGGTGATGTTAAACTATTAACTGAATCTATGGAGTCCAAATGGATTTTGGAATTGATGGCCCACAGAACTCCGGGCTTAAATGACTGTGTACCTTTAAAACCAGCCTTGCAGAAAAGGCAGGCTTTTTACTAACTCTCATTGGTTGACATGTATTTTAAATATCAGGAAGTGTTTTTAGTACGTGATCTGATGAAGGGTTTTAACCCGAAACCGCTTGTCAGTGGATATTTATTTTGTTGGAGTTTCTTACCAATTTCGGATACAACTTTTTGTGTATTTTAATAAAGCAGTGGAACATCCAGTGGAGTCTCACCTTTTCTTTCATGATACTTGAATAAATTAGCTTTTTCAAGACCAGCCTGTTTAATTAAGTTTTCAGAGTCTTTCTGTGTATCTGTAAGTCTGACCCTTACCTTTAGCATGATCACAGTTATTCTGTTTGACAAGTCACTGTGATAGTTAAATTGCTTTGCTCTGCATTAATTCTAAAACCCATACTAATCATCACTTCTTCCTTTCTTGCAATTCTGATTTCTTCTTTAATCTGTCATAATAGAACATCAACACAATAAAGATAATGCTTTCTATCAATAATTCTATAACTTGTATTTCATTCTGTGGGACTCACAAAGAATATGATGCTGGTAGCTTTGCTTTGAAATTCCTCTCTATTATAAGCTAACCATCATACTAACCCCCCCCCCCCAGTACTGCATCTGTAATCAGCCAGGCTAAAGGACTACTGCCCCATCTGTCAAACACTTAATGCAAGAAATCCATTCAACACCTGAAAGAATGGGGTGCAACAAGGACACATGCCTTAATTACTGCTCTCATACACTTATCTGTTGCTAAACTAATAATATTCATGTTAATACGCATTTCCAACTTACAAGGCTGTATGTCTATACAGGACTTTACCCTTCTGTGATTACTTTTGTGAGAATGGCTTAAACATGAAACAAAGTTCTGGACATCCTAAGCTTTCCAACCAACTGAATGGCAAAAGCCTGTAGCCTTCAAATTCATGAGTGCTGCATCATCTCTCTCTCTCTCTCTCTCTCTGTTTTTTTTATTTTTGTTTTCTTTTCTTTTTTGCTTTTTTCATGTGTATGTGAGTGTGTGTGTGTGTGTGTATCTTTGTGTGTGTGTGTGTGTGTGTGTGTGTGTGTGTGTGTGTGTGTGTGTTTGTGTGTGTTTGTATTTATTGTTTACATCAGAGCCACTGACAAATCATCCTCCTCTACTTAAATCAAAACTGAGGGAATCAAACTATGCACCATAGGATCTCCGGCGTACCACCCTAACATCTGCACCACCTGATAGACTGTTGTACCTAGGTGACATTTAAGTTCATCCAAAGCACTCAGCAACACCTCCACAAATGCATGCAGCCTAAACTAGCCATGAAATGGGTAGGTTAGTTTAAGAATGAAAAGAGCTAGGCTTAAAATGGTCTGGAAGGCAGCTAGCCTAGTACTTATCTATGCAACTATGAAACTATCCAGTCACAGCAATGGCAGCTAATAGATTCATCACATGCTTTTAGAGGCATGATGTGCTCACTGACATCAACACACATGTAGCTCAGTGCTTACTGCTGTTGCGGAGTTTCATGGACTGGATCTGTGCTGGTTTATTCTGTTGCATCTAATCCTGCAGGTTTCTTAGTGGTCCCATGCATGACATATTTTGCATGCACTGCAAGTTCTGGTTCTGCATCATTCTGTTCTATACTTCTTTCATGTACATGTGCATTCCACCCTGTCTTCTGCAGGCAGCACCATACCAGAATCTCTTTTTGTTCAGGAATATGCTGTATTTACCTCAAGGCTACTGGACATTTCCATTTGCAATACTAAGACCATTCTGAAGGATGCGTACTTAGATGTTCAGTACTGTATATTTTATTTTCCATTTGTGAATGAGCTCCTATTCCTATCCTTTGCATGCTCTTTTACCTGTGCAAATGTTAATTGTGATGCTGTATGTAATTTATCTTTGATAGTTTAAATCCTAGTAATGTCTGCTGATGATTTAGGTAGTCAGGGCATGTACTGATCAGCACACTGTAAATATTATGTCACTACAGCACCCTCATTGCAGACATAATCTACAAAATACTTCAGTATCTCTTGCACTAGGCCATATTGAATCCACCATATTACAACACACTGTTTTAGTCCATCCATTACCCCTTCTACAATGGCACTGTCTTTATCTTATTGACATCCTGGTTCTGGTGCCTGCAGCCATGGTGATTTTGCTCTAAAACCTTAGACTGAGAGGCTGTCATTACTGGATGTTATCATAGTATGGAGCAACATAGTGACCACACTTAGTATATTCTCCTGTTTGCATAAGACAGCAACTCTGGATGCACCCATACATTAGAATCTGGACTTTAGCCAACCAAACAAATGTGCAATCATTATCTGTTCTACACTGTGTGTGTGAGTATCTTCAGCTGCAGTTCTAGCCACATAAGCCAGTACTCCAAAAGACAGTCATGATTTCACACAATTATAACATGTTAGTTGTTGTTAACTGGCAGATTTATGTAACTGCTTGTCTAATGAATGGTCTTGTGGTGATGTCCATCAGTAAGGAATCTGTGTAAGCCACATACATAAGTATGAATTGTATGTTTCTTGGTATGCTGATACCTATCTTATGATAATATCTGCATGACTCTGAAGCTAACATTTCCAAGGATCACAGCTTTTTTGGTGGATATACCTGGCAAAATATTCATCCTGTAATGCCTTGCAATGTATATGCAGTCAGTGGCATTTGATACTCTAGGAGGTGCAATTTGGTGAATGGTATTGTAATTACACTAGGACTTGATATATTTTCCTGCCCTCTGTACATCACAGTATGTTATTTAGAATCCACAGAGATGTAATATCTGATGCTGCTACAGTATTACCTAAATGGCCATGGAACATCTCCAAAGATAATGAAAGCATAGACTGTCATACTGTAGTTTCATGCAGGGTTGAAGTCCCCTACAGGATGCATGACACCATTCATGGTACATGTATGTGACATGCACCCTGCATCTATTGCCTGTTAGAAGGGTGCTTAATATGTAATCTGTGCTGGTGCAGAACTGCTTACTATTTGGACGTATGCTGTGGCACTGCTGCAGCTTGTACCTTGTCTTTACAGACATCAGCACACGTGCTTATGTGATGGTATTTGCTGGGAAACAATATTTCACTGAAAGTCTGATACTTTCTAGCTATCTCTGCTGTTTTTTTATTTCCTTATTGTAAAGTGCAGCATACTTCCATACTACTTTGGAAAAAAAGTAATGCAATTGGTTATTTAATGTTTGCATTGATTTCAAGCATTCTTTTAGAACTGCAGCTCTTCTGTTAATATTTGCAATTTCAGCTTAGCCCCGTGCCCTAAATGATTACTGTTTTGAAACCTGTTCAATTATAAGGCAAAAGAAAATTCATAGAATGCACACAGTATAAATGGCTAGCAATAACATACTGTTTTTGCAAAGTTTGTATTTAAATAAAAACATTACCACATATGTAAAATATAAGTGACATGCTGAAGAAAAATACAGAACCAGTGCTAATGTGTATGGTAAATAAAGACGCTCACTAAAAAATGTAGAACACTAAAAGAAGCAACAAATAGAAACACAGGTTTTGTACCATGTTAAACATTCAGCAACACTGAGAAACTGAAACTGTACAAAAGTACATTTATAAAAAAAAAAAAGAAAAGAAATCACACATACTTCTAACTTAGTGGTGTGACAATGATGTGTTTAACAAAAAATGTTGCCCTAGTCACTTCACAAAGAAATATAAAAATACCTTAACGTAATATGAAATAAAAGTCTTTCAGCTTTTTCTGGTTAGGGGTTGTCACAGCAGAACTCTGGTCTGCTAATGATTGGTAGTGGATTTTTACAGTGCCGAGTTGCCAGCCCAACACCCAACCTTTAAAGAAGGCACACCCATTCATGCACACACCTACCTGCATGTCTTTAGATGTCACTCGACGATGGGGAGGACATGCAGACTCCACACGAGAATCGAACAGGAGAACCTTTTCTGTGAGGTGACAACGCTAACCGCTGCACCACTGTGGCCATTTAACATAATATGGAATAAAACCAAAAATAGTGAAACAGTTCCTAGGTTTCAGTGAACTCTTCTTCATTTGTGCTAATTGCTAAATTTGAGTTGGTCAATTAGCATGATGAAGAGAAATTCTGATACAAAATTATGATAAAGCTGTGCAAAAAACGCCTCATTACCAGCTCATTACTATGTCTCTGAATTGGACACAATGCTGTAAGTCCTGACCTAACTAATGTTGTCCTTGGTAACCATTTGAAATGCTGGGACCTACTAGACCAGACCCAGAAACATGGAGAGTGAATTGCTGAAAAAGTGGGCTTACATATATTAATTCTGAGGTGCCCATTTCTTGGAATATTCCCTTTTCTCTGAGGTATGGTGATCTCAGAGCTGGTAGACATAAGTTCAGGGGGAGGGATGCAGGAGGAGCTGACCTCTGCAAAAAAGAAGTTTTTAGGTGAAAAGTGACTTTCCAGATTTGCTCTTCTCCTGGAGTTTTGGTGGGTTTTTTTAGTGTGTTGGCACTCAGCATTTTGTGTGACAGCATTTCAATAGGGAGCTGTTCCTTCCAGCAGCCCATGCATCATCTTAGTAAATGTACACCCCAACACACACACACACACACACACACACACACACACACACACACACACACACACACACACACACACACACACACACACACACACACACACACACTCACTTACTTATGGAAACACTCACTCATGTACCTGCAGATATGTTCCAACATACACACATACACACACACACACACACACACACACACACACACACACACACACACACACACACACACACACACACACAAGTATGTGCATACATACAGAATCTAACTCCCATAGTAAAACCACCCAGACATTTATGACACTATCACACACATGCACGCACACACACACAAACACATACACACACACACACACACACACACACACACACACACACACACACACACACACACACACACACACACACAATGACAAATTTCCCTCTCCTACAGCTCTGATGTATTACCTGTACCACAAGTACTCCCAATGAACTGAATGAGAGAATGTTATCTTTCACGTTTTCCTAACCTGTAAAATTTTACTTGGCCAAGTGAGCAGAGTAAATTTGCAGCTGAGAATATTACCATGGAGGTGGATCACATGGTTAGTGCTACTCTATTAGCATATGGCTTCCCCAACCCAACTGTTCAAGGAGAAATCGTTAATGGTAGAGCAGGATCTGAATCAGAAAGACTTTCTATGATGCAGAAACCATCCAAAATAATGCTTTTGCATTGCTGTAAGCCTTTCTGAATCCTCGCCTCAGTGTCTAAAACATTTCAGTATGCTCACATTAAAACTGGTGCATAAAAGACCTTTGGAACTATTACAAACACCATTTCCTAAACAATGACAACAATTAAAGAATACTAGCATGCAGAAAATAAATCATCCAGAAAAGTAAAAGAGCTAAACAAGCAACCAATAGCTGTAGAAAAGGTTCCACCATTATATTTCCTACGAATAAAAAAAAATAAAAGCACAGAAATTAGAGAAGCGATAGGAAAATAACACACAGACCCACTCATGCACGCACACACACACACACACCAACACAATGACGCAAGTGCAAAAACATTTATTTCAGAAGCCTATCTAGACACATTCTGTGACATCAGGAAATTTTAATACAACGTGGAATCACATTAAGTAACTCTTTGCAGTGTGCTATTCCTTTCTGAATACCCCTTTAATAATTTATAAAAATCTAATAGAAGTAATTATGGTGTGATATATAATCTACGATTAGTAAGTGGTTAGAAATATAGCTAAATGTTAGTTTGAAACTGCAGGTGGAAGTACACAAAGAGAAAAACAAGTGGATAAAGACATGGTGAAATGGGATTATAGTCAACAGTGTTAATGTAACCAATAAATGAAGTTTGTCGTCTTAGCCATTATCAAAGCAGCATCTCAAATAATGAAGATGTAAATCCGAAAGATGTGGTGATCAATATACCAGCAGAGGGCAGCAAAAGCCAAGGCCAGCTTTATTTGCAGAGCACAACAGCACTACAGCCCAAATTTCTGCTAGAAGCGTTCTGTTTAGTTGTAATACTGATGTGACAGTTCTTAATATGTGTTAAAAGAATGCTGCCAAATGTTATAAAGTGAACAGGAATTAGGAGTGCACGAACAACGAATATTTTTTATGTAAAAAAATCACTAGACATTTTGCAGTTAAGAAAACATATGTAGAAATAAGCTATATATGTTCTAGAATAAAAATTGTCAGTAATTTTTTAACATCCATTATGGAGAACTTTTAAATGTCATCGGCATCCTGACTGCAATACATGTAAAAGTGGAGCCCTATGCTTAAAGCTATGAGATATTCATGACATTCATAATGTAAGCATTAGACTTTTTTTCCTGTAGAGTGACTCTATGCAGTGTACCGTGGCCTCCAATGAAAATGAGGCACAACCCTGGTTAATAAAGCCCACAAGTCAACAATTTATTTTTTATGTTGGCAAAAGTGTTGAATACTTTAAACAATGAAATAAAGAACGCTTGTAAAAATAAAACGAGAAGAATGATGACCACGTTTAAAGCACAAATGAAAAGTACACCTTTCTGCTTATGGCTGTGTGTGTCTGTCACTTGTATGCGTGAATAATACGGGTACATTCACTGCAAATTATCTACTAAGTTTAGAAACAACTGGCAAATCTTACGTCACTGTCTCATGGCAAGGCTACCATGTGCCATAGTTCCGGTCTATGTGTAATGGGGGTCTAGTGTGGGCAGCCCTTTCAAACTATATAATTCTAATCACCTTTGGTTACAATGTAATACAATACTGCGATAAGGGTAGAGACACACAGTTGATTTCCCACTGGGTGCACTGGTACACCAGGAGTTATACATTCAGAAGATAGCACTAAATCTGGCAATAAGACCACTGATGCAATTCATTTCCCCTTTTTTTTATTATGCTAACTATCCTACAGTCACATTCAGTAAAAGAGATGGAGGAAAAAGCCACATAACAAGGCACTAGAAGTGCATAATCTGTCCCTTACACTTAATGAACTACTCATTTTTCTTTATTTTTCTGTGTGCCATATATCTCTCAAACAAAACACACACACATGCATGTACACAGGAACACAGATGACCAGACACATACACACATACGCATTCATGCTCACATTCACATGCAAACCCACACATGCAAAAACACACAGTCTTGCATATACATTAAACATTATACTTCTTGGAATTAGATACCAAAGCAACTGATTAAAATGTTTTAAGTGACTTTAAAAGCCATTTTCTTCCAAAAGTCACTAGGAAAGCTAAATTCTGCAGCTTTTGTTACTGGAAGAATAACTGAATTTGCTGCCAAAGCAGTGGTTAAAAAATATTCTGAAAGTTTGTTAACATTTTTTATCTATTGACAGTATTTTCTACATGGTCTATATATACCAAAGTATTTCATTTATGATGTCTGTGTTACTTGTTTTTTATAATCCACCCTGGAGTCTGCAGGTTTCAGTTTAGTATCATCATTAGTAAGGTGTGTATAGCTACACTTCTAGTGATCACAGGTGTTATCGTTCCCAGCAGATATAACATTAGAGGAGAGGGGTATTTAGATCTTGTTTAACTTTTCAAGGTCTGCAAGAAGTGGAAATAGTAAAGCACTACATGGTAGATAGAGGCACACTCCAGGAACTCTACAACCTCTGTTTTCATCACCTGAGAACAAGGGAAAACTGAAGGAAACCAATACCTGTGGAGACCAAGGTATGTGTAACACTTACAATATTAGCTTCAGGAACATTTCGGGCAACCACAATGGCCATGCTACAACATGCCAGTGACTATATATATTTCCCCTGTATCCCGAAGGATAGAGCTAGAACTATGTAAGATTTGTACTCCATAGCACACTTTCCTGAAATCTTGGGTGTCACAGACTGCACTCACATTGAGATGAAAGTACAACCCAGGGAATAGGGAAGGGTCTACATTAACAGAAAGGGTTTCCATTCCATTAAATGCCAGGTCATGGGTAATGCTAAGGGAATCATCTTGAATGTCTGTGCTGTCATCCAGGCAGATACCACAACTCCCATATCTGGCACAACTCACAGCTCTTCCAGAAGTTTTCCAGGGGTGATATCCCACAAGGCCATTTACTCGAGGATGCCAGGTATGCACTCGAACAATGGCTCATAATGCCCATCAGAAATGCACCCACACACCCACAGAAGAATGCTATAATGAGGCACATGTTCAAACAAGAAACATCATAGAGCATGTGTTTGCACTGCTGAAGTCACAGTTTCAGTGCCTAGATACATCAGGGGGTGCTCTGCAGTACGATCCCAGTACTTGTGCTGAAATTATCACCCCAGCAGGTGAGAAGTCAGAGGTGGAACAACCAGCTGCTGTGGGTGTAGGTGTTCAGAATATGCCCTCGCCCTAGTCAAGAGACAAAAGATGGCACACATGCTGTACACCTTTCATTCTTTTTTTTTTTCCAATAATTCTTTTATTTTATTTTCAATAAAATGAAACAATGCATACAGCCATTGTAGTAATGAACATTAAAATGAGGCGTTGAATAATTACAGAATATAATACATAATCAAACAGTTTAAATATAGATATAAGTGAGAAAGAGTGTAAAACATAAGAAAAGCATTGTCATTAATAAAACCAAACAAACTGTTATATACAATATTTACAACATGATGTAATGTAATGTGCTGCACTTCCACTACCATAATTATCATTGGATCTCCATAAGTTAACAAGGACAAGGGTAAATGATGTTTTGAATGTACCCCTGAGAAATTATTCACTAAGAACTAAATCTAAAAGTTTCTTCAATAGTTTACTAAAATAGGCTCTTTTTTTTGGACCTTTTATAATGAATTTATGTGCAGAAATATGTTTATGAGCCATTTCTTTGAATTTTCCCCAACTAAGTTTGGTGCGATCTAACCAATTGCTAGTGATGTATAGTTTAACAAGTGAACAAAGGATAATTAGGATGTGAAGTTGCATTTTTGATACTTTGGATGTAGGAATGTGAAGAATAGCTGTTTCCCACGAGAGTGTGGAGGTGTAGTAACCCATTTTTTCCAGGCGTACTTTCAGAGAGCACCAGAGTTTGTAAGAATGCTTGCAATACCACATAATGTGAAGCAAGTCCGCTTTCGGACATGAACAACAGGTGCACGAGGGTGGAGTGTTGGCATTAAATTTATTAAGAGTTACAGGAGTATAATAAGCATTGTTGTTGAGCATCATTTGTGTATATAGGAGTTTTTTGAAAAGAGAGAGCTCTAGAGTAGATTTTATAGCTGATAATTTTTGATCCTCTGTAATGGAAGGTCCGATGGTATTCCAGTAGTTGGAGAAAAGACAGTTTGAATCGTAGATCATGTTAGTCAATAGCTTGTAAGAGGATGATATTGTTTTTTTAATGCTTGAGATTGCTGAGATAACTTCAACTAGTTTGTTTAATTCCTGAGTATTGGGAGACGTTAAAATGTTGTGCCATAATAATTTCTCTTAGTTGTCTAAGAATAACTGTGTATTTTTTATTAGTACCCAAGATTAACCGTAACTCGGGTAGAGTTTTAGACCTATGTTTGAGAATATCCCATACATTGAGATCTTTGATGAGAGGGAATTTAGTAAGGTCAATCATTAGATTGTTAATTTTAAGATTTGGGTTCTGATGCAACGGTTGTAGAAGGGATAGAGAATTTACCAGATTAATATCTTTAATAAGATTTTGGAAAAGCTTGATTTTATGTTTCAAAGATTGAGCTAGATTACAGTTGTTCAAAGAAGTAATAGATAGAAAGGGAATAGCCTGAGGGTTAATTTTGTTGGATATAACATGTTGATACCACATTTTAACCCAGGCTGGATAATGCGTTTGTGTTTTGATGTTGAAATTTGAGATAGACCAAACTCTAATTGAGCAAATAATTTTATAGTATAATTGGAAGTTTGGTAGACTTAGCCCCCCTTTTTCCTTAGGATAGGTTAATTTAAGGTAAGCAATTCTCACTGATTTAGGGAACCAAATGAAACCAGCTATTTCTTTGTTGATTTTGGAGAAAAAGTTATTATAGACTAATACATCCAAAGCATTAAGTTGAAATAGAAGTCTAGGTAAGATATTCATTTTCACAATAGCTGCTTTGGACAGGAAAGCTAAATTCATATGTTTCCATCTTTGTAGATCTTGTTGTATGTTAGACCATGTTTTAATAAATTATTTTGAAGAATAGAGGCTTGATTATGTTCAAAATGGATACCTAAATATTTAAGGCTATATGTTATTCGGAAGGAGGATTCAGGAAATAAAAGGATTTATGGGAGTTAGGGTTTATAGGAAATATATGAGATTTTTATTGTTTATTTGATAATCTGATGCGATAGAGAATTTCTTTATGGCATCAAGAATTTTGGGTAAGTCTGTATTGGGTGACTGAAAATATAAATTAAGATCGTCAGCAAACGCTGATAGTGCAATCTGAGTGTTTAGTATTTTAGGTATATTGTGATAGGTATTCTGAGTAATATAAAGAAAGAAAGGCTCAATAAAATGTTAAAAAGAAAAGGAGAGAGTGGGCACCCTTGCCTTGTTCCATTAGTGATCAGAATTGGCTCCGATCTCTGTTTGTTGATGTAAAGGTAGGTTTGGGAATTTGTATAAAGTGTTCTAATCATATCCGAAAAAGAATTAGGCACACCAAAATGGGACAATGTGGCAAACAGAAAATCCCAGTTAACTCTGTCGAAAGCTTTGGAGGCATCTAAAGTTAAGGCGTATATTGGATTTCTTCCTTTTTGGTAAATTGTATAAGGGAATTAAGGGTTTACGTAATATTCCACGTGTGCCTATTGCTCATAAAACCAGCTTGATCAGGGAGATTAAAGGCGGAGAACTTTTTCAATCTACATGCTAATATGGCAGCGAATATCTTAATGTCGACATTTATTAACGAGATTGGTCTGTAGTTGTGAGGATCTGCTTTATCTTGTTTATTTTTTAATATTAAAATAGTTTTCGAGTTATTCCAATGTATATCAGTAATACCTTCTTTAATAATATAGTTAAAGACTTTCAATAGTATGGAGGAGGTATTTGTGTAGAAAACTTTGAAGAAGTTAGTAGTAAAGCCGTCAGGGCCGGGGCTTTGCCTAATTTTAAATTTTTATGATGGCCTGGACTTCTTGAATGTCGAGCGGGCAGATAAGAGGAGATTTGGTTAGTATTAAGAGAGGGGAACTTAATTGAATTAAGAAAAGACTCCATCCGAGGTTTTAGATTATCACTTTTATGTCCGCTATAGATTTCTGAAAAGAGTTCAAAGAACAGGTGTATTATTTCAGAATCTGATTTGTATAATTTCCCTTGGTAATGAAGGGTGGAAATTCTAGGAGCACTATTATTATTTTTTAGTATTCTTGCTAAGGTTCTTGAGGGCATTTGTGCCCATTCAGAATATGTTGCAATGAATTTCTGTTCCTGAAAAGAATAGTTCTGTGAATAAAGTTCATATAAATCTTTAAGCGTCGCATTGATCAGTTCTATAGTTTGTGGGTCAGGGATAATCTCTGACTTTTGCCAGAGAGGAAAGTTTCAAGGATAAAGTATTTTCCTTTTTCATGTTTAGCTTTTTAAGAAAGGAAGCTTGGCTAATGAGAAAGCCCCTCATTTCAGCCTTGCATGCCAATGTATGTCCGGGGATTTGGGACTCTGTGATATTCAAATCAAGATCTATTAACATGTTGTTAATTTTTTAATTATATCTTTATTATTTAGTAAATTATTGTTAAGTGTCCAGTTGGCAAAAGTAAAATCAGGTGGAGTGAACCTAATTATGAGAGAGATTTTGGCATGATCAGAGAAGCATCTAGGCTCAATATTGAAAGTATTTTTAAATTTGGATAAAAGGTCTGAGATTAAGAAAAGTCAAGGCGTGACCATGATTTGTGACAATTGGAATAAAAGGTATAAAGATTTTCCTTAGTCGAGATATTACTAAATGTAATCGTGTCTATAAGATTAAAATCAGATATAAGCTCCTCTAACGCTATGGAAGCTTGAAGATTGTAAGAGGATGATTTGCTTGTGCGATCTAGACTGGGGTCTATAACCGCATTCCAGTCCCCACCTACAATGAATAAGTGATTTGGAAATGAGTTCAGTATATTATAAATTTCTAAAATAAAAGTCTGTTGTTGTGAGCAAGGACCATACAGATTTAAAAACATAACTGGTTTGTCGGAGTTAGGTAGGGTAGATGTAAAGTAACACCATCTGCCGTTTGTGTCAGATTTATATTCATTAATAATTTCCTGGAATTGTTTCTTAATTATGATGGCCACACCTTTCAATTTGTGCTGTCACCTGCTTATTATAGACCTAATCCATTTTCTATTTTTTACTTTTTCCCACTCAGAATTAGATAGGTGTGTTTCCTGTAGAAAACAAACGCTAGCATGAGATTTAAAGACAAGGTGTAATAGTAATTTTCTTTTTGCAAAGTTTTGTAAGCCATTTATATTCCAAGAATCAATGGACCAGCTCATGGGCGTTAAAACCAAACTAGGTATAGGCACATAATATATTTAGTGTAATTAAGATAATGTGTGGGTACATTACTTTTGTGTTGGGAATAGTCTACCCTAGTTTTGTTAGATAAAAGACGGAATATGAAGAACCAATTCTGCTCTTTAAAAGCAACACAGTAAAATGTAATGGAAGATGCAGCATGATACTTCTTCTGAACTAACCCGGTGCCTACCCACCAACCCCTTAAGCGAAGAAGCATATAAACAAACCAAAAACAACATTAACAATTCTATACATATATACAAAGAAAATCTCATCCAAAAGATTATCAGACCAGAACTCACTTCGGTGCACATAGAGCCTCCACTTGTAAAGAGTACACCAATTTTTGTGTACAGTAAGCTTGACCTAAGGTATATAAATATAAATCTGTAAGCCTGGATAGTTAAAACACTGTGTATACAACTAAGAATCTCTAAGAATACTGTACATAACATATTTGTTACTAGAATTAGCATTTCTTGTGAGAATGTAATCACAACTGTAATACAGTCAGATTGGTATAACATTAAAATTTTTATAAAATTATCTAACAGTATAATGTGTTACTAGTGTTGAAACCCAACTAAGAGAGGTTGTGACTGTTTAGTTAATGAGCTGCATATTATAAATACTTATAAAGCATGTTAAACGAAGATAAGGTTACAATGAACATAATCCAATAATAACAGAACTATTTATAACCTAAGAGACTAGTTATATATGTGTAACCCACCCTTCAACTATATTAACCTTTTGCTAAATTTTTACAATTCAAGTTAATATTTAAATGATTTTAAAAATCTAATTGTAACTATCCCTAATCTAATAGAATGAAACTATAAAATACTTGTAGCAATCTACTATCAAACTATGTAATCTAAATGTACCCATGAGTATTTTAAACATTACCTGCCTTAATACCCATTTATGTGTTAATGTTTATTAATGTTTATAAAAGCTAATATCTATAACTGTTACAGTAAAACTATTACAGTAATACTCTAAGACACTAAAGGAATTAATGCAAAAATCTCCCACCCCAGTGTCCTTTGTATTATGCATCCAAACATATGTTATTACAGAAAAAACGAAGAAAAACTAAGCATTAATATGCTGAAAAAATCATTTAGTTGGTTAAAATGCATTGATCAGCTGCACTACATACAAAAAGTCAGTTTCTGACTTCCACTATGTGAGCGTTAAGCAGTTTGGTGTTTGTTATAGTGTGTGCTTATGCCTTTAAACTGCACAGTTTTGTAAATACTGGGGCAAGGGACTCTGCCTGCTTAAAAAACTTCAGTAGCTCTAACAGCCAGAGCTGATCGCTAACCAAAGCCAAATAAATGAACTATATAAAAAAAAAAAAAAAAACAGTATGCAGAGTCTTTAATTTCTTTTTTTACACATAAAGCGCTGCAAGCGCGATCGATGGGGGAATAGGTTCACTGGCGCGCAGATTGTAGAGTCACAGCAAAGGATATCCCGCTGGGAACCTCACAACGAAGTAACGTTCCTTGTTGACACGTGGATCTATCTCTAAACGGAGATAAGGCTGTTTTAAGTAAATTAAACAGTCCTGGACTTGCTAAAAACTTTTTTAAAACGCTGGAAAGCAAGTGGCTGAATAGCTGAAGCCTCCGGTGAGTAAATTCAAGTTGAGAAAAGTACAACTGTAGAAACGATCGTGCTGGAGTTATGTGAGTTCATGTTTGTTCAGGAATCCTGCTAAATACTTTTTGAAATGTCTCTCTTGCTTCAATTAGGGATGATATAGAGTATTTAGTATCGTTTTGGTAGAAAATCAGTGTGCTTGATTTGAAACCTAATGTTTCTTTTGATGAGGTCAGAGCAGAACGGGGCTAATTTCTGTCTGTTTTCTTTAATGGAGACAGGTAAATCTTGTGTGAAGTTTATTTTATGCTTGTTCCACATAAAGTTTCTATTCTTTTTTGCTGCATAGAGGATCTGTTGAGTGGTTTGAAAGTTAAGTAATCTTGTGTAAACTTGGCGAGGGGCTGTAGTATCTTGTCTTTTATGCAATGCACGGTGTGCTCTCTCAATTATAATAGTGTTACTGCCATCTTCTGAATGTAAAAGTGATTCAAATATTTGTTTTGTTATAGTAAGCAGGCCTTGGCTGTCATAGCTTTCAGGAGACCTCTTATTAAAATATTATTGCCTGCTCCTAGCTTCAAGATCTGTAAGTTTTGACTGTAAATCTGACAAGGAGGCTGTTTTGGCACGTAGTTCTTCTGATATAGACTGTATTTGGAACTCATTAGATTGTGTTTTTTGTTCAAGTGTGTCAACTCTGTCCACTATTTGATTAATAGATTTTCCTATGGTTGAGAGTTGTTCAGCTTTGTATAGCTGTGTGAATGGGCTGAAGGGCCTGTTTAAGTTCTTCCATGTGAAAGCCGGGATCTTCCTTGTTACTAGTGTCACTTTTGGAGGATTCAGTATTTTGTTTATTTGTTCTCTGCCTTTTTGAAAGAGCCTCCTTTTCAGGAGAGAAAATTGCTGATGCTTTAGCTTTGATTGTTTGAGTATCCATAGTAATAGAGTCATTTGTTGTTTTAATCTGCCTAGCCATGAGGAGCCGGAGTTATTGCAGACAGCAGTAGGCCTTCCTGAATCACTTTGGGAAGATAAAAAGAAAGATGAAAAAACCACTGTGAGAGAGCCAGAGAGGGTGAAAATCTGTCATGCGTTTTTCCCACTTCCAAAGTAATGCAAGTTCCACAGATATGAAGGTGAAGCAGCTCTTTTTGAAGTAAGTATTACTTAAGAAAGAAATTTGAGATGAGGAGCTCTGTGCATAAGCTGTTTCCTAGTCGACCACCATTTTGGAATCCTGTACACCTTTCATTCTATTCACATACATACAGCAAAATTGATGCCAGGCAACACTCACAACTTTTGCTTACACATGTAATGACTGTGTACTGCTAGCACCAGACAGAGTCAGCCCAGAATTACAACAGTTCTAACTGCAATACTATCAAGGTAAGTCTTTAAGCTGTAAAAGAAAAAAAAGTGTAAGAACATGAATGAATGGCAGATTCTTGCATACTGTTACTTGAAAATGTACCTAAGTAGAAATTATGTGAGTTGTCCAGCAATGGCATCACTATGTGACATGATTGATTTATGTAATATATAATGCTGCAGTTTATCAGCTAATGAGACTCATGCATCTAAAATACCCAGTTTAGAGAAATGAGTCAAAGCTCTACGCATCCCTGCATTCCCACAAGTGAAGCAATAAGCATGGGTGCCATATCAAAGATTTCAAAGAAAGGAATCAAAACACAAACCTGCTGTAATAAATCAGAAAAAAATTCTAAATAAAATCATCAATACATATCCTAAGCACTCATTTAGCTTTCCATCCTGTGTATCAGACAATATACATGTGTAACCCTGCATCAAAAAGATAGAAACACGGTGATGACACAGTTATCATCAAATGCACAAGGTGGTGGTTGGGTGGGGTCAGGAGGCCAAGGGTGACACCAAAGTAGTGAATGTATATGAGAAGAAAACATAGGCAGGCAGAAATGTAGAGAATACCAAATGGCCACTGAAACAGAATGACCTGCAACCTTCATTAATGCCTCATGTAGCTGGTATGTGTGGGTGTCTGTATGGGCACTCTGTGTGAAATGTGGCATGAGTGTCTGCATGAATACAGCTAAGCTTTGTGCTAGTAATATGCCTTTGCATGTCAGACAGGTGTGAGCCATGCAATGTAGAGGTATCAATTCATTGTCATCGTCCTTGACTGCAAGAACTGGCTCTGCCAGGAGTTACACTGGCACATCCATGCCCATGGTCAGATGTGGTGGTGCTACCTGAAAATGATCAATGTCTGCTGGACAAGATCTCCTCATGACTACTCCCAGGTCCACAACCCCATGGTCTATTACATCTGGATGTGGACAGCTCAACCACTGATGGAGCAGTGGAGGTATGGTAGCAGGATCAGGCACGGCCACATTGGCTGACACCAGACGACGCTTCAGCCCTTCAGATGTCACCATCCCAGCAGACATTCCATCACAGACACTGCCTGTTCCATCATAGCATTTGATCTATTGAGTTAGCCAAACGATGGTGGCAGTCATGCACATCAGCTTGTGCCACATCTAGAACCCTAAGCATATCCTCAGAGAACATAGTGAAACATGCCTGTGCCTACATGGTGGCATTAAACATACATTGAGTGACACGTAATGACTCAACAGCATCTGGTGGAGGACAGACAACAGGCATTCTCTGAGCAACTCTACCAACCCTCCTGCATGGCACCTCAACCACACTTTGGCTATGGTCAGAGTCAACCAATATAATATTGAAACCACTGTAAACACATTACCCTAATCATCTGTGTCACCCTCCATCTGTCCACTATCTGACTGCTCAGTGGAATGCGTATATGTAGACATACTGACTGCATCTGAAGCAGTTCCAGGTGATTTGTAACTCAAAACCTCAGTTTCAGTTTCAACCTCTGCACCCCCCAACTGTGCCTCCATTTGTCCACCATCACCATCATCAGAACTTACCGATACTCTGCCATCAGGCGGTAAGGAGTCCTACACTTCCACTGTCAGGATCACCTGTGAAAATAAGCAACAAACACAGGAAAGAAATTACTACTCCCACTGCACAATTGCAAATGCTACAGCAATACAGACACTCATTATACACTTCTCACACATACAGATAATGTATAAAGCCACTTCAGCACAAACATCAAGCACATGGTCCACAGGCCCCCCCACAGCTGTTGGGATCCATGACAGTGGACAGGGACTCCTCATTTGGTGTCAGTGGTAGTTCATTAGCAGGAGCAACCCCTGTAGCCAGTTGTTCTCTGGCAACTGTAGCCAACCTCCTCCATGCTGATGAAATCAATGGCCCGATATCACACCTGATCATAATCGTAGCCACTACCACCAAATGTGTTCACAGTGATGACTAACTGGTTTCAAATCTCCTTTCTGGTAGCCATATCCTCTCAGCCACTCAAATGCAGGAAGACTCCATGCTGCCTCAGAGATTGGATGATGATTTCATTCTCAGTATCACTGAAAAAGGGGTTTCATAGATTTGTAGACTTGGGTGCCGTAATCCTATGTGCTATAAAACAGAGAAGGATAAAACCCATTAAATCACATAAACAATGTATTTCTTCACAAAAATAATCAGTTTGTGTACCATTTCTCAACATAAAGTACTTAAAACGCACTACTCATTTGGTGCAATAGAATGGTAGGTGACTCCTCCTCTTCCCCTTCCCACACAAACAAAGATTTGTACAAACCAACGAATATCACATACGTAATGTGTATATATGTGTTTTTCACACAATTATCATGCTGTCTACACATTTTCAACATAAAAAGCATGCAAAACATACTTTTCATTTAGGATAACAAAATGGTAATTTACACACCCACACACTCCAAAAAATGTAAGGGGAGTGTAAAAGTATCCATTCTGTCAACATTCATGTAGGGAAGACTGAAAAGTTATGTCACTGATTACTGGATAACAGTTATCATTGCTAAATAGTAAAAAAGTCAATTTATGAATGCCAGACAATTTTCACTGTGCCCACACTCCTATGGATGTTGTCTCGGTCCGTCTGAGAAGCAAAACACCAGTGCCAGTGACATGTACATTACCATTTCTCTCCAATACCATATGAAACTGTAAAAGGAAATGTTAAGAAAAATAGCTGTCCAGAAAGCATAGCCTGCCTATGTCACAAATGTAAATGCCTGCCAAAACTGCCTATGCCAGCAGTGAAGTACAAGAAGTGCGTACCGATAAAACTTATTTTCTCCTGCCCATATAAATACATTTGTAAAATTTTACAAAATATAAAATGAAAGCTTACATTAGCAAAATAAATAGCTTCTCTGCAGAGAAATCACATTTAAAAAAATACCAACAATCTTCAGTTTTGTCCAAAATATGCTCAAGTTCCCTAGCTTAATGGTTACCATTTTATTGGGCAGATTCAGCGCTCTGAGGACTGTGAAGATGCAAATGAGGTGTGAACTCATTAAATTCACTTAATAACACACTTTGTGTAGCAGATGTAAACACAGCGTAGGCTCTACACCATTATTAGGTGCAAATAGCTTACAACTGGGAATGATTAGGGTGAGTGACGGAAAACACAACAGCAATTCAGATACCCTTCACTGTAGTGGGTGTGTAAGTGAGGATATACATACACACTTCAGAGAGCTATTAAAGAAAGCAAAACAGCACACATTTATAGTTTTTGGTCCATAATAACAAAACTCTCCTGCCTTTGCTGAAAACTGTTGTTCACTGTTATGTATTTTTATCAGAGCTTTAAAGCAAAATAATAGAAAATGCACTATAGGCTGCATGTCTAACATTAAAGCAGAGATACGAGAAGAATGACCAGAATACAAAGAGAAGAGAGGGCTGGATTTCTGCAAACATATTCATAAATGGTTCCATGATTACTCATTGCACTAAATACGTTAGCCACACAAGTACAACTGAGAATGTCTAAGCATATGAACTATTAATACTGGCTATGAATTGTGAATTGCTTGTATGCGCATCACTTTATTGTTGTTGCCAAGCAGTGTCTATAGCAAAGGCAGATAACCAACTATAACTGTTTTATAAGTGCAATTATCTGATGGTTCAAATCTAGAACTAATTCTTTCACGTTTCCTTATTTTTGTTATGTTGTTTATTTATTTATCTATTTATTTATTTATTTATTTATTTACTTACTTACTTTTGGCTTTACCATTTGTATTGCATGGGGCAAACACAGTTATTGATTTATTTATTTATTTATGTATTTATGCATTTGTCCTTTGTTAACCAGTTTAGTCCACTGGGCTGGGGGCCAGTTTTCAGTGGATACCTGAGGAGAAAAGCTCCACAAACACATAATAAAAAAAGATTATGCCAAAAAAATAATACACATACATCATAACAAAACCAAGTTAAGTTGCAAGTTTAAAAACATAAAAAGGGCAAGATAAAATGACACGTGAGTAACAATATTAATGCCTTGTAGATGATCATTAAAGGTATGGACAAAGCTCCACAAACACAAGATAAAAAAGATGATGCCAAAAAAAATAATACTCATATATCATAACCATAGCAAGTTACATTGCAAGTTTAAGAACATTAAAAGGGCAGGATAAAGAGACGTTAGTATGACCATTAATTCCTTGTAGAAATCATTAAAAGTATGCATTTTGTGCATGTACAATAACAAAATGATAGAGGTCAGGTTGGTGGAACAAAATAGATGAATAGTAAGTGGAGTGTAGAGAAGAGTGAAGAATAATTGAAAAGATGGAGAATAGCAAAGAATGGCAGTTGTGTCGGTTATAGTGGGTGGAGTGGAAGGAGAGGTATAAAGTAAGGAAAGAGTGGAATGAAGGAAAGGAGGAGGAAAGAGTTGGGGTTGACAGGGAAATAAGATGTACAATAGGGGGGCAAAGTTGGGAGGAAAGTTTAGTTTTTAAGAGTGCTCAATGGTGTAACTATGGATTCAGAGGATTGTAAGTATATATAATGTATGAAGGGAATAGTTCTGGTATGGTAGTGGGAGATTGGGTGGGGTGATGGCAGTTGCAGGAGGGAGAGTTGGCTAGATATTTTTTTCAGTTATTTTATGAAGAGGAGTGAAGATTGGATATGTCGTGTGTTAGATGGGAGTTTGTTCCAGGTTTGAGATATGGAGCATTTATTGTAACCTGCCTATAGTTTTGTTGGACTTGTAGGTGTTCAGTAGTGCTTGGTCAGTGCTATGGAGAGATCATGTGGATTTGTAGAGGGATAGGAGGGTGGACAGTGAAGGACAGTTTTCAGGTTTGTAGAAAAGAAGATGTGCAATTTGTAGTTGTGAAAGTTGGAGTAGTGGTGGGAACTGAAGTCACTGAAATTTTTTTAGTGCAAGGCAGTGATTGGATTTGTAGGGGAGATTACAGGCAAATCTGGCTATCTGGTTATAGGTTTGTCTTAGTTTGGTTAGGTGATTTGCTTGGATATGTGTGAATATAGGGGAAATGTAACGCAGGCAGGGGAGGAGATAGACTTGGGCAAGTGAGGTCCTAGTGGTGTTAGTTAAGAATTTTGTGTGACTATATATCAAACCTAGTTTTTAATTGGTCTTTCTGATGGACTGTAAGATGTGATGGTCAAATTTCAGTTGGTTGTCAATTGTGATTCCTAGAAGTTTTGTAGTGGAGTTTGTATAAATGTTGATGTTGTCTAAAGAAGAGAGACTGAAAGAAGTTTTAAGATGGGATAAAATTTTTGTGAAGAAAAGAAGCAGTTTGGTTTTCTTTGGGTTAAGGATTAGTAGGTTGTCAGTTACCTAGTGTTCGATGATATTAAAGGAAGTCTGCATGAGAGAGTGTAGGTCTGTGGGGTTGTCAGAGAGTGTGGTAAGGGTAGAATCATCACCATATTGGATTAGTGAAGATGGAGTGCAGACAGAGTGAAGATTGTTAGTGAAAACATTAAAGAGAAAGGGGTCAAGGATGGATCACTGGGCGACACCAGTTTGGATAGGTAAGAAGGGTGAGTATGAAGCCTGCTATTTAACAGATTGCTGTCAGATATTGAGATAGCTGGAGAACCAGAGGACAGTGGAGGTGGAGAGGTTTAGTTTGGATAGTTTAGAGAGAAGTTTAGGGTGGGAGACAGTGTTGAAAGCTTTAGAGAGGTCAAGGCAGACACATGATATGAGTTTATTTTTGTCCCTTGCTTCTGCTACAGTCTGGGTAAAAGATAGAATGACTGTGGATGTACTGCATTGAGGTCTAAATCCGTGCTGAGAGAGGGTAAGGAGGTTTTCACGAAATAAATAGAACATGCCTATGAATGCATTTCTTGAGAATTTTTGAGAGAGAGGAGAGGATGGCAGATGGCTATTGGTCGGTAATTGGTAGGTTCGGTGGAGTTACCTCCCTTGTGAAGTGGAATAGTATAGAAGGATTGCCAGATCTCAGAGTCTGAGGATTCTTTGATATAATGGTTAATAAGAATTGAGATGGGATATGCTATAGAGTCAGCAGAAAGTTTAAGAAATTATGGGGGTAGGTTGTCAAAAGAGGGTGAGCAAGGTTTCAGTTTTAGCAGAAGAGATTTGATATAGGCAGTGGAAACAGATTTCAGAGAGAAGGCTTAATGGGGCTGGGTGGTCAAGGTGGTTAAAGGTAGTTTTTTGCTGTTGTCTGGAGGGTTTCATTTTCTGATAGAGTCTGTAAAGCAATTATTTAGAAGAGTGGTGGTTTCAAGATGGGTTTTGTCAGGGAAGGGGTTGGGGGTAGACAGTTTACCAGGATGGAGTGTACTGTTCATAGTGTGCCAGAATTTGTTTGTATTAGAAAACTGGGTGGATTAGGCTTATTGATAGAATTTTGTTTTGTTCTGAATAATAAGTTTGTTAGTGATGTTTTTGAGTTCTTTATATTTAAGGAGGTGAGAAGGAGATTTTGACTTAGACTATTGTTATCGGGTATTGTCTTTAAGTTTCTTGGTGAAAAGGGTATATTTGCAGTACCAGGGGGTGGGATTTGGTTTGATCCTGATTTTCCTAATGGGAGCTAGGCATTTATTATGTTTAGGAAAATTTTTGTTAAATTCAAGAATGGCATCATTTAGAAGAAGGTTATACAGGTGAGACCAGCCAATCAGGGAGAGATGGTAGTTAAAAGTTTCTGCATTTAATTTGGACAAATTAAGGTGCTGCTTATAGAGGTGGGTTTTAGGGGTATGAGAAGGTAGCCTTAGTATCGAGATAGGGAGGTGATCACTTATTGAGTCTGGTAAGGTGGTGGGATTGTGATACTCATTGGAGTTGGAAGTTATGATCCAATTAAGTATGGAGCTGGAGTTTTTATGTTTGCAAGTGGGAGAAGAAATAAGTTGACTGAAGCTGACTAGGTTAATGGAGAAACTGTGGAGGGGTTGGGGAGAGCTTATTCCAATCAATATTAACATCACCTAAAATGATTGTTTCATATGATATATTTTGGGAGAGCCAAGATAAGATATTTTCAAGGACTGGAATGCTGTTGCCAGGGGCTATGTAGACAAAAACGATGGCCAGTTTTTTTATGAGGGTTGAGATGATAGTTTGGAAAAATAAGTTCTGCTGGGGAGAAGTCTTGTCTGGAAGTGCTAAGGAAAGGTGGGAGAGGTTAAGTTGTTCTGAGTATAGGATGGTGACGCCTCCCCCATTTTTAGAAAGTCTATCCTGCTGGAAGTAGTTATATCTGGGAGGTAGAATTTCAGAGTTTGTAATATGTGGTTTTAGCCAGGTTGCTTAGCGAGTTAAGATGTGGGGAGAGAAGTGGGCAATCCAAGCATGAAATTTTATTATTTTGTTTGGAAGACTTTGTAGGTTAATGAAATAGAGAGATAAATATTTAGGTGGAGAGGAGAGGGGTTGGTACCTTGTGGGTGTGGCAATGATGGTAGTGTTGGTGGTAGGGGATGGACCAGGACTGGGGTGGATGTCCCCATCTGGTAAAAGTGTAGTAAGTAATAGTGTTAGTTTGGTGAGAAAAGTAATGCAGTACGCAGTGGATTTGAGTCTATGTTTAGGAGAGGAGAAAGGAATGTTGAAATGTTTAATTGATGAAGCTGAATGTAGGAGAAATTAAAGATGGAGGTAGAGACAGGGAAGTGCAAACTTAAATAGAAGGGTGATACAGTGTGGGTAAGAGTGGGTGATGCTGGAGGGTATAGTAGGATAGTGTGATAAGATGACAACCCAGAGTGGAAAAGTAGAATGGGTGTTAAGAGGAGGTATAGGAGCATGCTGCTGTTTTGTTTGGATGACTTGTAAGTGATGAGGGAAATGAATTTGTTAATAGAGGAGTAGATTTTGTTAAGTGATATATATGGGTGTAGCAGTTAGTATGGAGGAAAAGAGTAGATGTGCTGATGAGATAGTAGACATGAGTGTGATGGGTATGGGGGTGTCTAAAGTGTATTTAGTTAGAAGATAGTGTAAAGAAGTGAGAATATCTTAGAGTAGTCAGAGGGGAAAGCTGAGTTGTTCTATTATGATTGGGTAGCAATTGGGGGGGTATGAGGAAAGAGTATAAGACTTAGAAAGTGGAAGGGTGTGTGTAGATGGTGCTGAGGGATGTTATCATTGGATAATGGGATGATGAAGGGAGGATCTTTGTAAAGGAGGTTACCTATAAATTTAGAGTATGCAGGGGTGGGTGAGAATTGGGGTCAGGGTAGGGGAGTGGAGTAACCCTGTAGGGTGAATTGCGCAGGATGAGCCAAGCAAGGAATGTGTGATTAAAAAATAAACTATTAGTTGCTGTGAAGTCACACCTATAATGTTAGTCCTTATTTTGTTAATAATGCTTTTTTTTTAAAAAAGTAGTGAGAAACGTTTTAATTTGACCAGTTGGATGCCCTAAGAAATTTCATTGCCTGAGGGTTGTAAGTGAATGAGTCAGCTATTGTTGACTCAGAGACAGACTCTGAGGGTAGTGGGGATATAACACATAGAAATAAAAACAGATGGATAAATGTGTCTTTAGAGACTGGAAGAGCTATATTGCAGTTCAATGTGGAGTGTTTTTACAGACTTGAAGGGTAGAAGCCAAAATGATTCTGAATGGGGGATGGGGGACTGAAATCCCTGTTGCTGGCTCATGCATTTATACTCAGTACATTAAGGATTACAGCAAAATAAAAATAAACAAACAAAAAAAAACTACTAATGCCTTTTGTATTATATTGAGACATACATTTAAGTTCTGCAAGGTTCTTCAGTACAGTTGGAATTCCCACTGGCTTTACTTATGTTAGTGGTGTTATTTGCCACAGGATAGGTGCCACAAATGCTATGAGACACAGCTGGCTTGGGGATTTAGGTTCTGCAGGGTTCTTCAGTACAGTTGGAATTCCCAATGCCTTTACTTATGTTAGTGGTGTTATTTGCCACAGGATAGATGCCACGAATGCTGTACAGCTGGCTTGGGGATTTAAGTTCTGCAAGGTTCTTCAGTACAGTTGGAATTCCCACTGGCTTTACTTATGTTAGTGGTGTTATTTGCCACAGGATAGGTGCCGCAAATGTTATGGGACACAGCTGGCTTGGGGATTCCTAGTTTTGATTCCTAGTTAATTGACTAAAATCTGAAAATTAATGTTAGTTGACTTATAAAATGCAAACATGTTTAGCAGCATTGTGTGGCAGTCAGTAACATGGAGAGTAATGACTATAAAAACTGCAGCTGGTACCCGATTGCTCTATGGCACAAGGTGTAAATACATTCAGATAAATAAAACAGAAGAAAGATAAATTGGGGTTGGAGTCCCACAGTAGTTATTTTTACTGTGGAATGGTCATAAAGAATATTTATGGAAATATTACATTTGTTTCTGCCTGTTACATTTGCACTTTGTCTACCTATGCACAAACAGGGTGTACAACTTAAGGAATAAACTGTAAGATTGAATTGGTTTCACCTTCCTTTGCACAAACAGGCTTAGCTGAGAACAGTGGCTGTCAGCAGTTTGGACACTACTGAGTGTGGAAAATACAGCTGTGGCTTAGTTTTCCCTGTGGCACCAGGTGCAAGTACAATGAGTCATAATCAGACTACAGATGAGCCAGGGTTTGAATCCAGGACAATGCACTTTTTAGTTAAGGTGTCCCACTGTAATTTTTTCAATAAATGGGATTATAAAGGTAATGCTGCATACCAGTAGCTATGTATATCAGGTTGATTGAGCATAGACATACTATTTTAGGTGTTAATATGTATTATGTGCATAACTGGTTTATTATTCCAATGATCATTTTGTAATAATAAAATGCAGTTGCGTATCTCTGATGGACACAATAGTTTACTGACAATAATCTCACCCCTCCCGTAACCCAGATATAACTGTAAAACAGAATGCATTGTGAGATATGTACCACAAATCACAAATCTATTAATAAAGTAATGTAAGTCTATATATTTCCAGTATATTGTCAGACACTACTCCTGCATCATGCCTGAGAATGCATAAGCCAGGACCTTGTAATGGCACACACATACAGACTTAAGTGAAGTATAGCAAAAATGCCTCTTTAAACTGTATACCTGTGATGACCAGGATTGGCAAACACTTTTTCTGTGGCAATGAAGAAATATCACCCAGTAGCACCTATGTGGAAAGTTATGCTTTCTCTTTTACATAGGTTTGTATTCTCACCTTGTATAAGGTGGCCACGGTGGTGTAGCAATTAGTGTTGCTGCCTCACAGCTAGAGGTTCTCTGGTTTGATCCTCGGCTGGGGTGCCTTCTGTGCGGAGTCGGCATGTCCTTCCTGTGGCCACATGTGTTTCCTCTGGGTGCTCCAGTTTCATCCCAAAGACATGCTGTAGGTGGATTGGACACTCTAAACTGGTGTGAGTGCTTACATGTGTGTGCCTTCTGTGGAAGGCTTGCAACTCGACACTATAAAACTCCACTGCCAATCATGAGCAGACAGGTGATCTGCTGTTGTGACCCCTAACCAGGAAAAGCCAAAAGAAGAAGTATTCTCACCTTGTACAAATTACTTTTAATAGTGTGCAAGTCCCCAAAAAATATGTGCCAAGTCATCTCACTGATGCCTTCAAAGTCAAGGCTTAAAAGACAAGTCATTTAGCATTTTAGTGTTGACCAGTGGGCAAAGTACGACCTATAGTAACAACACACATGCTATAGATTAATGGCAAAAGTCAAATTATCATTGCTATTTCATAAACTCCATTCTTCTTTGGTAATGTTTGTTTCTACCTAACATTGCGCAAATGCAGATGGCATGGTTGTGTGTGTTTGCACTCTGGTCATAAAATATGACGTCAGAAATTGGTGGAAATACAGTTATACTGTTTTTAGAGAATCATTACAGACATGGCAGGAGATGAGAAAGATGGTGTCAAATTCAGGGCACAGAGGTGGGGTGTGCAATAGTCAAAAATATTTGTTGGACTTCTCATTAAGGGTTACATCTGTAGGCTGCTGCAGGGGGCTCTACCAAGTCTTAGTATAAGGCTGAAGCTTGGAACAGCCTAGCTAAGGCTGTATTCAGTGTGACTGGCAGACCACACACTGGGGAGCAATGCTGCCACCCTTACATGACCTGAAATGGCACAAGCAGGCACAACTCAACCACTGGCTGGGCAAGTTTAGAACTGCTAATATCCCACACTTGTGTAAGTATACAGATAAAGCAACTTTAAATGCTATGGAAACGTATAGATAGCCAAAAGTGGTATGCATAATGCTTTTATGTATCTTTTTCTTTCCTTTATTTTGCAGCTGCACAGGAAATTTCAGTGAACAGGGAGGCACATGCTGAGAAATTGGAGAGACTCTAAGAGGCAAGGGGTATGTATGCAGCACAAATTAAGCGATTGTATTAAATATATTTTGGTATTCTGTAGATTAGTAGCAACCTAAGCATACTGATCTTAACTGTAAAAACAAGCATGCATGCTTTCTTTTGTAGCAAGTGTAATAATGTATTTAGAGTAGGTGGGCTCAATTCCCACAAGTATCCTGAGCAGTCACATTTAACAAATATCATTTTTAAATTTTAATTGCAGCAATATTGACTTTAATGCCATTTTGCTAAGTTAATCTATAGTGTCTTTAAAAGCATATAGCAATATCTGCATATTCCAAGAATTACTTCTAAGAATTCACAATGCTTTTTGGAATTGGGAAAGCAGCATAGCTATTATAATTATAAAAGTATATTTATTGTAATAAAGCATGACTGTGATATACTATGGTTCTAATAATTTCTTTTCTTTTTTATCTCACCCTACAACTCATCTCTCTCTTTTTTCTTTTTTAAATGGAAACACACTTTTCTGTTGTCATACGTTTCTTCCAACAAGCCAAATGCTTTTCAGCACAGGGAGATAGGCCTACCACTGCAGCTCAGCCTGCCAACCCTCCGTGAGCTACCACACCAACACTCAAAACCTCTGGGACACAACCTGCCACTGCAGCCCCTGCACTACCTTGCCCATTCTCATCAGCTAGCATTGCCCTGGGTGCTGGTGCATTGATACCGCTTCAAGTATTGATGGTGACGGTGATTACATCACCCACCAGGAACTGCCAAGAATGGTGCATGATGTTATAGAAACTGACATTGATGCCTGCTCGAGCTGCATGGAGAAGTTGTTCATTAGAATGGAAAAGAGACTCTGATATCAAGCATTCCCATATGGAACCGAGGAAGGGGACAGTGATGAAATTTCTGAGGGTGAGGATTAGATTCTCACTATTCCCACACTTGATGGGCATGTGTCTATGATATCCTATCCGCAATCATGGTGTCCTCAACCTTTTGTGCCCATCACCATCCCTTTGCCTGTCTTTTGTATTCTGTCTGCATATGCATCTTCACCGACCCTACCTACCTGACCCTGACATTCCTATGTCCCTTCCCCAACAGAAACATCCTCTCCCCCAAAAATGGCACCCATCCCCCCCGCCAAAAAAACATTGTCCCATACATAGCTCTCCAGTTCACATATGTATGTTCTCAACAAGCTTGATTTGGACCAATTGGATAACAACATTATTGCCTTGTTGTCACCCATCTGTGTTGTGGTGACAGTCCACATTCATCCCATTTTTATATATGTTCACATTATGGTTCTGAAGAAGTGGATATTTATGGTTATTTCCTAATTCCTTTCTGCAAATTCCTTTATTGCTTTCTCTTTGTTCTTCCCTTTGCTTGCCCCCTCCTAATTTCACCTCTTTCCTATCAACCCCATTTTCACACCTTTAATCTGGTCAAACAGATATAATCTCACACCACACACTTGGCCAGAAATGACCCATAAAAAAGTCTTTACTTTTTGTCCTCTGCATTTGCATGGAGTTTGTCATCATACACCAATACTGAGTGGTGGTGAAAGGCTCTATACATCCTATGTCAAAACTGGGTGAGTTTTTGCCATCATCTGCACTATTCTGATTATACCTGAGCAATGCTGCTTATACTTGCTGTGCTAAAGGAACATATAGTTAAAAAGGAATGAAGGCAGTACTTTGAAATATTTACACTGACAGTTCTTTAGACTATTGAATGTAACAGAATGCAACTTCCTATGTGGAGCATTAATACAAATCACTGGACTGAATATTGTTTTTTTGCAAAAAGCATCAAGGGTTCAACTCCAGATGCATCTCAAATCATTTCTTAGTGTGATGTTATATGTGTATAATATGATTAATCTCCCACATTTTAACATTTGCCACACTTATGAGTTCTCATGGAGGTATATTGAATACTGGCCAAAAATTAGCATTTGAGGTGACATCATTTCCCCTATCACTCCTATTTATCCAACATTGTTCTGCTTATCATGAGTGTGTCATCCCTTTACCCTTGTGTGACTCAGTTAATGCTATACAGTACAGCAGCTTAACAATGTCCATGAGTGTTCTATTAAACCAAACATTATTATGTGTATAAAAATAAAAAAATCAAACCACTAAACCAATAAAAGAAACAGGAGCAGCAAAAACAGGTAGATAAGTAAAAAGAAGCATAGTGGTTTCACACAGCATACCTTTTAATTCCAATAAGACAGAGTAAGTGCTTTCACGGATATCTTCCGCTTCACCAGACCATACAATACTAAAACACTATAATGATACAGCATTTAAATACTAGACAGCCAATTGAAATCATGCTAGTTAACAATCAAGGTTAACCCATTCATATCATAGTGTCTATGAACAGCTTACCTGTGTATAAAAACATATTAAAAAAGTAGAAAACCACTATAGCAATACTATGTTAAAATAAGAATATATCATAAAAATTACATATAATCATAAAACCATGTAAAAACAGATCAACTTCTATGTGCAACACGTGTAGACAGAAATAAATAAGAATTAATGTATTACTATAAATAATACTTGACATATTAAAAATATGTAAAAACAGCAGTAGTATCTAGATTCTTTCAATGTTAAGGGCTCTAGCTTTAAGAAATGGTGTCAACGAAACTTTACTATTCAGGCCTGGGGGCTTATCAGCCTGAAAGCGTATGATCCATTTCTGCTCCACAGCTACAGTTTTATTGCTGAGATCCCCACCTCTCATGTTACTATGTAGAACCTCCAATACTAGAAACTTACATTTATGTTCTGATCCTTCTCTGGCCACATGCATAGCCAGAGCACTGGTCTCTTTAGCATTCCTAATATCTCTAAGGTGTTCAAGGATTCTATCTTTAAATACTCTGTTGGTCTTACCTATATAAAAAGAGAAACATTCAATGCAAAAACAGAAATAAACAACATTTATTTGTGTGACAGTCAGCATAAAAAGTTGTGTCTATCTCAAAACCAAGCTGTGGATGTAGAAAATACCCACCAACATGTATGCATACACAAGCCATACATCTCCTACAGGCATAAGTCCCCAATCTTTCAGACTGAACATAACTCTGGGGGTATAGAGGCCTGTAACATAGCTGGTTCTTAAGGGACCTGTTGTTTCTAAACGTAAAATTGGGTTGATGGCCTATCACTCCTTTCAGTTCTCGGAATGTCGAAAGGATATCCCAATTATTTCTAATTACATCACAAACCATGTGAATGTTACTCGCAAAAGTCAGAGGCATCCTAATCCCAACATCATTACCAGTTGTGGTACCAGTTAGAGTGTTCACACCAATTATATCAATAGTCTGAGCATTAGGTGGAGTATTAACAAAATAGAGTCTGCATCTCCCCATCCTCTCTTTCCAGGCTTCACTAATTTGAGCATCAATGAAATTACATTTGTAGCCCCTTTCCATAAATTCTTCTTGTAACCAGAGCTAATGTTAACTTGGTATCATTGCTGTATAAGCGCATCATGCGAAAAATTTGCCCTCTTAACACATTAAGCTTGGTGTGGTTAGGATGCATACTACTATTGTGTAGTACATTATTCCTCCTTCCTATACAGAGTGGTGGAAACGGAATGCAAAGCATCCTTGCTCACTTTCACATCTAAAAACTCAATCTCATCAGGTGAGTATTTATATGTAAATTAAAAAAAAAACATTCAGGCCATTCATGTAATGCAAAAATTCTATTAACCGTTCTTCTGTGCCTTGCCACAGCAAAAAATGTCATCCACAAAATGCTTGTACCATTTTATTGAAGCACAGTATATATTATTCGAGAGGACATATTTGGTCTCCCAATTGACAAGTGATAGATTGGCATAGCTATTAGCACAGGCAGTGCCCATAGCCACGCCAACCTTCTGTATGTAGTAGGTATCATTAAAAATGAACACATTATTCTCAAGGATGATCTTAAGGAGAGTACAGAAAAGTCCCACCTTGCCAGTAAGAAAGTTCATAGTAATAGTTTTTTTTATAATAGTTGTTTATATCAGGAAGCAACAAAAACTTTTTTTGTTTATCTGAATGCTTTTGTGTTACACCATGATCTGCTTTCTTTGGTGAATCTTAGGACCTAGTTCTCTGATGAATTATATGATCTATTTTCAGAGTAACATGTGACGATTTCTTACACCACATGATAGTTTAAGCAAAGTATTTAATGGTTCATTGTACTTCCGAATTTTGTCTGAAGAAGTTTGGTAACATACCTAATGAAAGTGGTTACTTTATTTGTCATTACAGTGCCAACTGTTTTTTGTTTCTTTGCCTTTTTTGATGATTTAAGCAGTTGGTTTTATTTTTCATGAGTCTAATATTTTGTTTTGCCATAGCTGCAGATAGCAATTTTGGCACTCCTTCATTGTTTTCATTGAATGAATCCAGCACTAGTGAGATTTCTGATATTGGAAAGCTAACCCATTTAGTCAGATTACTTATTCAGAAAGTGGACCATTTAACAGCTGTGGTTGGTAAGAGAACTGCTTTGCCTTTTAACGGTAGTGGCAACAACAGAAACCAACTGAATATGGATTCAGGTGAGGGATTTGTTTTGAATGACCACATTAACCCAGGAACTAACACTCATTTACTGAATACTATGCAGCAGAGAGATGTGGTTGAGTCTCCTGCGCCGATTACAGCATCCAGCATTCCTGCCCTGAACGAGTGGTTGCAACATTCTATGTGTTTACAGCCTGATTTGGAAGTGAGTCAGGTTCAGCAGGATTCTTCCAAAACAAATTTGAACCTTGTTAAGAACTTGGAACTTTTTGATCATAAATTTCTGAAGCTAAAGAAACTCCAGCTTGTGATTTCATGTTTTAGGGAGTGTATTAGATGCCAGCAGATGTCGAAGGGACTTAGACTTTACCGATACCCTATGGGGTTAATTCCTAACTCTCCCTCTCATATGGACTTATTAAAGTTGTTTGACAAGCAGGGCTTAGACCTGGTTGAACTTCTAATGGAATATCACCAGCAAACAGTGGACTGTTTATTGGATGAAATCAACATACTGGATGGGCAAAGTAAGAATGATGACTTCCCCCGTTATAAATATGAATATGTCCGAGTGTTTTCAAGCATTAACCATATTTCAAAGTGTAAGACAGTGAAACTAAAAAAGATTGTGCATGACAATCTAGTTTATATTAATGGTGCAGCCTATCCTCCCCCGCCTACCTTGCAGCAGTGGAACCATCAGAGGGAACCCCCAGTCCCTTACTTGGAAGCAACGAATGAAGGTGATAACCTGGTTAATGTGAAGTCAGCATAGCCCAACATAGTTATGCAGCTGCTGCCAGAACTCCAGCTGAGGAAGCCATGAGTGAGCCTAAACTCAGCAAGTGTATTCACAATCAAAACAGCAATCAAAATAACCAAAATAACGGTGGAAATGGGGGGGCAACAGGTGAATCGTTCAAATTTTCAGCAGGAGTTCAACCAGGATTTTTGTCAGAAAGGGAGGAACAACAAATGGCACAAGAATCAGCAGAACTGGTGAACGATGAGGAGATGAATGACTATTGTGGTATTACACCAGATAACTTAATGGAGAGCCTTGAAGGTGAGACTTGTAGTGTTAATATCATTAAAAACATGAAGGGGGATTTCAACATTTTTAATTATCCTCTTCTGAATGTGGACGTCTCCTTGGCTGACACATCAGCCAAAGGTTTGACTTTTGCGCCATCTCGTTGTGGAAATTTAGCCGGGACTTTAATTGACCTGAAGTTATTCACTTGTAAACTAAATTTGCAATTTTTACTAAGAGATCAACCTTTCAATCCATCTGAGTTCAGAGTAGCAAGTGTGTATAATCCACTGTTGATCCCAGTTATTTCTTTATTTGAACACATTTGTGAGTTGGATGTTAGAAATATGTTTTCTTAGGTGAATTCCAATTTTAAGGGCTTAAGTAATTTTTCTTTGCATGATTGGGAAGGTTTGCAGTTGTTAAAAATGAGTGGAGTGCATATTATGAAACCGGACATGGGGGTGGGCTTGTGTTCATGGAAACAGAGGAATATAGTAGTAAAATGCTTGAAATGTTAACCAATGTTAACAACTATGAGCTTGTTTCTTTGAATGAGTTGAATATAGCTTACAACAGGTTAAAATTTTATGTGAAAGATTTGTTTATTGAATCCAGAATTAACATTGGTATATATATATATATAATTATTTTTCTATGCCAGCTCAGCAAATTCCAATAATATTTGGAATCCCAAAAATACATAAAGATGTGACTAATCCACCTTTGAGACCTATTGTGAATAGCAGGAACTCTATCACATACCCTCTGGCCAAATACCTGGATAGTTGTCTAAAGAAATATGTTGACATGGAACCCCAAATATGTAAAGATTATTGGTCTCTCCTAGAGAATGTTAACAATTTGCTATATGATGAGGAATTCAACTTAATAATAATAGACATGAAAGATTTATATACCACAATTCCCCATGATGTTGAGATTGAGTGGGTCTGTTCAATGTTAAGATTCAGGAATGTGAGCAATGAGGAGATTTTATTTGAAGAATTATTAGATATCATTTTAACTAATAATTTTTTTGTTTGAAGGAAGGTATTTCCTTCAAAAGAAGGGGGTAGCTATGGGCTCCCCTTGTGGGGCCAGTTTTGCGAATTTGGTCATGGCATTTTGGGAAAGATAGTTCGTATTAACTAACAACTTGTTTTCAGGCATGGTAAAATTTTATACGTGCTTTTTGGATGACATTTTTGTTTTATTCCATGGTGAGGAAACACAGGCTAAATAATTTTTGCAGTTTTTAAATGACTCCTCCCAATTTTTAAACTTGCCTCATTCATTTAGTAAAGATTCAATTTCTTATTTGGACATTGAATTAATGAAGAATTGTGTTAATAATGGGTATAAAGCTAGAATTTTTAGAACAGCAACATACTCAAATTCTTTTTTACACTATTCCAGAGATCAGTGGTGAAGGGTCAGCTTGTGTGGAAGGCTAGAATGGTTTCCGCACAGACTGATTTTTTGATTGAATGTGACCTCTTTGTTAACATGTTTTTAAAATGGGGATACCCCTTAGTGTTATTAGATGAACTAAGGCAAGAAATGGTTTCAAAACGGGCACAAGGCTTTTACAAAGCAATTCTACATGATCCAGCTTGCCCCCAAGTACTAACTGGCCAGCATGAGCATACAAAGTACAGATTAGATACAAATATTGCTAGTGTTCCTTTGTTTATTACCCCTTATAATATGGATTATCATGAAGAATTGGGGTCTTCTTTCATCAGACGTGGCCTTTTATGGTATAGAAAACTTCATACCTAAATTTGTTTTCAAAAGGGGTCAACATTTAAAGAATTTGTTGGAATTTGATAGTAGACCTATCCCCAGAATAAAAGGGATGTTTAAATGTGAAGCATGCCCTTAGTGAAAACATATTGAAGTGGGCAATAATTTTGTGATAGGGACCGAAGATATGAGACAAAAGGCAGGTTTAACTGCAATTCTTGCAGTGTAATTTATTTAGCTAAATGTCAAGACTGCCCGAGTTTTTACATTGGCAAGACAGATAGAAAGTTTAAAGAATGGTTATACGAACATATTTACAGTATAAGGAAAGGGAAGACCAAGAACACCTTAGCCAACTATGTTACCTTACACCCAGGTCACTCCTTTGTTTTTTGAGTGATTGACCAAGTAGTTAAGAATATGAGGGGAGGCCCCTTTTCTTTGAAATCGGAGTTGCTAGATTTAACCTGGCAATGTAGATGCCAGGCTTATGTATTACCTGGGCTTAATGACATCTGTTCCTTGGTTAGTGTGTTGAAAGTTAAACATTTATTGAAATTAAGAAGTGTTTCCAAACACACTTGTGGTCATTACATTTCAGGAGTTCATAGATTTCAATATTGTTCAGGGATTTGTGAAGACTAGTATTTTTTAATTATTGTTTACCTACTTTTCTCATTCTTTTTAATGCCATTTTTATGTATAATTACTTGTGAAATTGTAGTTTTCGTGTTCATAGTAATATTTTTTATAATAGTTGTTTATATCAGGAAGCAACAAAAAAAGTTTTTTGTTTATGTGAAAGTTTTTGTTTTACATCATGATCTGATTTCTTTGACAAATCATATGACCTACTTCTCTGATGAATCATATGATCTATTTTCAGAGTAACATGTGACAATTTGTTACACCACATGATTGTTTAGGCAAAGTATCTAATGGTCCATTGTACTTTTGAATTTTGTCTGAAGAAGTTTGGTAACATACCTAACGAAAGAACTTATTTTATTTGTCATTAAAGTGCCAATTGCTTTCTGTTTTTTTGCCTTTTTTTGTTGATTTAAGTTGTTGGTTTTATTTTTTGAGAACTCCTAGCTAACTATTTCCAGAGAACAGTACTTTATGCATGCGCCACAACACACAGCTGGCTTTTATAGTGTCGGACAACACTTTATAACTGATGACATCAACAGTGTCTGCTGAGGAGAGGATTGTAATAACAGTGTCCCACATGCTGGTGTAAATGGTCTCTTGAATGTCAACCAAGCTAACACAGATACACACCAGTTAACCAGAGGGAGATTAGAACCCCTAACTAAATAAGACATCAACTTGAGAACTCAGTATTCAACACAAGCAGCACATCAGAAGTCTGACTTTTATATTGCCACTGAACAATTTATAGTGGTTGACACCATAATTGGATGTTTGAGAGAAGATATTGGAAGGCCTGAATAAAATGGATTTATAGTCATGTACAACTGTCAAAGTATTCATAAATCAGGGGATTGTATTGCTGATCACATAATACACAGCTACACTCTTCTGACTAAAGACACACACATACCACTTGGCTGCAGTGAAATTAGACACCCTACCTAAATACACTAACTTGAAAATGCAGTATTTAACACAACTGCCCTGGCAGAAATATGATTTTGATAATGCTGCTGGACAATTTATAGTGGATGCCATCAACATTGGATGCTTGAGAGAAAATGTTGGGAAGCCTGAATGAAATTGTCAAAATATTTGTACTCCATGGGATTGCATTGCTGAATGTAGGATACACAGTTACATTCTTCTGACTAGACAGGCACACACACACACACACACACACACACACACACACACACACACACACACACACACACACACACACACACACACACACACATCTGTTGACCACAGTGAGATTAAAAGCATTACCTAAGTACACTGACTAGAGAACTCAGTATTTAATGCAAACACCACAGCACAAACATGACTTTAGAAGGCTGCTGGACAATTTATTGTGGATGGCATCATCATTAGATATTGACAGGCCTGTATGAAATGAATGGGTAGCCATGTATGACTATCAAGATATTAAAGTTCTGCAGGTTACTGGATTGATGATAGTAGGATACAAACTATGCACACACACTTACACACACATAGAGATGCAGACATAATGTGGCTGCTGTGCTAATCTGTCACACATATAATTATTTAGTTCCCATCTGAAAAAGATAATATGAGTTGACTGCAACACCAGTAAAGAATATATTTGCTTTGTCAGAGTTGTCTTTACAGATGACGCTATCATCATTATATGATCTGGTTGGCATATTCTGTTATGAAAGTAGTGTTTAAAGTGTGGATGTATATTTCCTGTTGTGTTCCCACTGTGTAAGTATACTTTAAGAGACAGGTTTACAAACTACATGCAAACAGTTTACTGGAATGAATGTAGCAGAGATGAGACATTTTTCACAGCATGTTGCGCACATTACATGCGTAAATTGTCACATATAGAGAAACACACATATTATGATCACAATTGGGTGTTTATATTTGGGAATAATTTCTGTCCACAGTAGTACAAGAATTAGATAATCTAAATGTGTATTGTCAGTGTAAAGATGTAGATGGTATCTAACAAAGCATTTTTTGTATTTATTTCTGCAGTGTAGTTGATATTTGGGAACAAGTACTGACATGCCAAGTTTCAAGTGCATGGGTGCAAGTAACACATGACTTTATTGCAAATATGTTTTCAGTCTTTAAAAAACGCCTTCCCTTTAGTTGTGTTTTTCGGGTCTATATCAGAACACCGAGAGTTCACATCTTCGAATGTTCTTACATTGACCCCTAATCAGTGAACACTGACATCAAACATTCAGAACAGTGATTTTTTTCCTAGGAAAAAAATTTGCTGTTCCAAAACACATACACACACCACAAGCACACCAAACAGCAATCCACACACATACACCAAAAATCTTACATGTAACCCTACACTAAACTGTATAAACACCACTAACTCTCCACTTACCTTAACCCAAACCCTAACCCTAAGGTCCGTCACTATCGCACACTCACCTCACCTTTGCCCTAACCCTAACTCACCTAACCTACCCTAACCCTCACGTCCACACAATCGCACACATACCTCCCTCGTGTCCTAACCCTAATTCACCTAACCCATGCCCAATCGCACACTTACCTGAAACCGACCCGTAACTTTCCACCACAGCACTGAAAATAGTGAAATGACAGAAACGGACAACCAAATTCTTTCCCATGGAAACAATTCGGTTATCTGTCGTTTCGCTATTTTCTGCGTTCGCTGAATAGGGGTCGATGTAAGAACATTCGAAAGTATGAACTTTCGATGTTCTGATATAGACCCATGTTTTTCCATGTACTTTAATGGGATAAAGACTAAGTGGGCAGTAAACATAAGTAATACATGCTAAGGAGCACTTTCCATCATGCATGGCCAAGCGGCTGGTTTGCATGATCAATGGCAAAGTGCACATGTGAGATACACATTTAAGGACTCCTGCTTGAAGCTCAGAAGTACTTATCCATACTAGTTATGGTAGACACAGCTAATAGATGTTGTGATGATCATATATAGTTCATATCAGAAATGTTGTGTCAAAACTGTCTAACCTTAAAAATGGATTTAAAGTCCCTGTTGTTTAGGGGTGAGGGAGCCAAGTTCCATTTGTGTGTTGCCACAACCAAATACTTTTTTAAAGAGGTTTGCTCTTGTTATTTCTTGTTTTGGATCAAGCCTTGGTTTGTGTGTGACTGTGATATGTTACAACCACAAAACTTTTTATATTTTAATATCTGATGTTTTGTGTTTCTCCAATGGGTGACATTGAAAAAAAATATGTGTGTGTTTATAAGCAGAACTTTTATTTATAAGTATTATCCTTCTTTTCTTTTTTTATGTCACCTAGAATTATGGAACCCAAGTGTCCGAATCCTTACAACCCCCCCATTCAATGACTCGAGAGAATGATGTAATTGTCCAAGCATTAAGGGAACACGGTGCCTTTCTCCTTGAGATGGGACATGGGGATATGTCTGGTAGAATGCAGATTTGGAACCAGATAGTGAATAATGTCAATGCCATAGGGAGGTGCAGTAGAACTTATGATCAGGTGCATCATAGGGCCACTGATATGATTTCATCAGTCCTGAAGAGAGCAGCTGCAGTGGCCCGTGGACAGCTGGCTATGGGGGGGGGGCTACTACAGAACCAACACTGACACCAAATGAAGAGTTCCTATCCATTGTCAGGGATCCAGACAGCTCAGTGGAAATTGCACAACAGCAAGTGATTGATGTTGCTGCTTCAGGGAGGACAAGTATGTCCCAGGATGAGCCTCCATGTAAGCTTACATATGTAATTTTTTTTAACATTTTCTTGTATAGTAAAATACTGAAAGTAATAGTTCAGTTATTTTAATTAAATTTTTTTTGTTGGGGGGATCTATTAATAAATTGATACAGTTAACTATACATTCTGGTTCATTACACATGGGTTTTGGGTGGACATGTCCACCAAGTTTCAGGTAAAAGTATTGTTAACGGAATAGACATATAAAGTCAAGAAATTGGTCCCCCTGTATTACTGAACTTGTGAGGTTGGCATAATGGTTAAGGTGTTTGCTTTACAGACACAAGATGCAGGGTTTGATTTTCACATGGGGTAACTGGCTAGGCTCAAAATGGTCCACAAGTGCAGTTAGCCTAGCACTAGTTTATCTATGAACCTTATCTTATCTTATCCTTACCTCTTGCTTAACTTCTTCCAGGACCATCCTCCCTAAAAAGTGTGGAGTCATCTGCACATGGTAATCCAAACATTTTTATTTGAGTAGTGATGAGCATTTGACAGAAATATGCATTTATACTTATATGTGAGGTAGGTGTTAGGAGTGTGTGCATATTGCCCAGGGTGCACAGCTGACTGAGTGCTTAGTATATATGTGTTTGTGATGCTCTTTTTCAAATTGTACAGCTTTCTTACCAAGTCATAAATGAAAGTGTGATAAAGGCCCAAAAAACAGGGACAATTTTGAAATATTTTGGTCTTACAAACTAAGACATTTGATAGAATAAGAAGTTTTGCATTAACATGAATTTTCAGAGGGATATAAAGTCTGAAACTGAAATGTGTCTCCTTTATTTTTTAATGTCAGTCTTTAATGATTTGCCAGTACAAAACTATGAGGCCAAACTGTGGACATTCTGTGAAAGTCTACATTTGAGAGAATGTGTGACTCTTTGATGAATGAGGCCTATTAGTTGAAAGAGACACACACAAGAGAACACACATATTGACATAAATCAGTGCTGTCATATATTGATGTCATTACTGTTAAAATCACCCACCTAATACTTACATTAACAAGTAACTGTATGCAAGGATATGCCATTCATGTGTGTTCTTAGACATATTTTTCCATTCCAGGTTCAGCACTTAACTTGGAAGTCTGGCAGTTGCAAAAGTTTTAATTTGGGGCTGACTCTATCTGATGCTAGCAGTACACAGCCATTACATGGGTATATAAAGGTTGTGACAATTGCCTGGCATCAGTGTTGCTATATGCACATGCATAGGATGAAGGTTTTAGCCATTTAGATGGTGAGCTTGTGTGCTATCCATTGCTTCTTTGCTAGTGCAAGGGAATATTGTGCATGCCTTTGTCTGCCTACACCTACAGTGGCTGGTGGTTCTCCCTCTGACTCCTTACCTGTGTGTAGCTATGGTGAACTTGCCAGTGGTGGTAGGAGATATGGTCCTTCCTCTTGGTGTTCCTTCTGAAGCTGTTTTCTCAGGAAGATATTGTAAAGGATGGCAGAAACAGTGAACATTTCATCACATGGGAATTGGGATTATACTGCAGGGCTTCCACAGATGTAACTAGGCACTGGAACCAAGCCAAACACACAGTCTATGATATTTCTTGTTTGAGCATATGCTGCATTATAGTGTTATTCAGTTGATGTGTGTGCATTTCTGATGAGAGTCATCAGCCATGGGTCGAGTGCATAACCTGCATCCCCCAGTAAATGACTCTGTGGGATATCCCCCCTAGAAAACATCTGATACAGTTGCGAGTTGTGCAGATATGTGAGTTGTGGTAACTGCCTGGGTTGCCAGCACACACATTCAGGATGATTCCTTAGCATTACACACATCCTGGCAGTTAATAGCATAGAAGCCCATTCTGTTTATGTACACCCTTCCCTGTTCCCTGGGTGGTGCTTTGATTTTGATGTGTGTACAATCTATGGCACCCAAGACTTCAGGGTAGTGTGCTACAGTGTAGAACTCATGCATAGTTGTGGCTCAGCCCTCAGGTGTATGGGGAAAATGTATGTATTCACTGGCATGTCATATCATAGCACTCAGGTATTGTTGTAGGATCCTGGATGCTGATGCCTATGACAACCCCAGTATGCCCTCTGCTGGTCTCTGGAAGGTTCCTGTACCTAATATTCTAAGTGCTACACATAACGTAGTCTCCACTAGTATTGGTTCCCCTTGGTTTGCCCTTGTTCTCAGTTGAGAATGACAGAGGTTGCAGAGTTCCTGTAATGTGTCTATATCCACAGTGTAGCACTCTACAATTTCTAGCTCATGCAGACCATGAAAAGTTAAATGAGGTCCAAACACCTTTTTCCTTCTTGGCCATGGTCGATTAGCAGCAGCAGTGATGTAGAGTTGGACCTGTTGCACATACATATGAATAAAAGCAATAGTGACCCCTAACATTGCTTCCATGTAAACTAGTTTCTGTGGCTGTATTCCAGTGGGTTTTGAAATTTACAAGCAAAACCTGCACTGAGTCTACATGATTGCTTTATAGCTTGTTGAATAGCTTCTCCATATTGGATTGATTGATTAGCATACAATTCAGCTGCTTATGCTGTACTTAGGATACTACAATATCTACTCTGTTTGTGCAGCTCTACACTGTGTGTGGATCTGCTTACTGAATATAAAATGGTGCACACAGTTTTAGCGAACTGTGTAGGCTTTATTTAAACTGCACCAATGTTTAAGCGAAATGAAATGCTGCAAAAGAAACAAACAGGACTCATTGGTGTTAGGCCAAGAAAACTCATTGATTATTTTACTGATAAATAATTGTTTATCTTTCAAAAAGGGCAGGAGGAAACAGTGGCTTGTAATTAGCAATAGCTTCAGTCCTCATTTAAAATGACAAGTGCATATTTAATGCAAACAAGAAAAAAATATTAAGAGTGTAAAGGCTGCCAGCCTAGCAAGATAGAATTTTGTAAATAATTCTATGCACTTGTAAATATTAATATGATCCACAGGCTTGTTTGAGAAATGTAAGAAAAATGTGTTATGTGTTGAGCTTCAAAAATGTAACCACAGTGCACCCTGCTGAAAGAAACCTGATAAGTGCATGTTTTTATGACTGTGTGTGATCTCAAGCTAGTAGACAGGATATCTGCAGCTAGAAATTCTTTCTATTGTCCTAAGACAGAGATAATTACTAGGTTTCACACGTAAAGTGTCCTTTATTGCTGTGGCTTCCTGGCAGGTGCAGATCAAAAGGAAATGTTTCATTTTGAGTTCTGTTTGCAACCAGTGGGGCTGTGTAGCATAGAGATGTCCATGGAGGAAAGGCAGGGAATAAAAGGTGGGAGAGGCAGTAAGTGGGAAGACAAAATGCCAATAGTAGGTTGTCTTGAGACAACAGGGGTACCAAACTACCATCCTGCAGATGTCCTGATAGGGAAGGGTTTTGATAATGCAGTACCATTTGTTAATGCAGTTACGGAGTCAGGCATGGAGACAAGCATGTGGGTCTGATAGCCTGGGGAGACCTAGTCAGACTCATACTTGCAGCAAGGACTGGTGAGGTGGTTACTTCAGGGAGGGAGTTACCCTGTAGTAGTTAAACTGAAGGTGAGCCACAACTGCTTGTTAGTACTTATGTTTCCTTGTACAGAGTGACTGCAAGGGCAGAGGTGGGTAGTAGTACCCAGGCTGACAGTGAGACACCACTGTCAGAGGATGCCAGACTTCCTGTGGAAGGGGAGCTGGGAAGGGTTAGAAAGAGAGAGCTGAGAAAGGATCATCTCTCAGACCCTACATTGCAAGGCGTGAGGCAGGTAGCTAGTGAGACACCTGATTCTCAAGGGATGGGGGAATCTGTATACTGGGACAAAGGGTTACTATATAGAGAGTGGACCCCTGAGGGAGGGCTACAGGGTGAGAGGATACAGAGTTGGTAGTGCCTAGAGTCTACCATCTGGCACTTCTAGCCATAGCCCATGATATCGCCTTTGCAGGTCATATGGGCATAAAACGTACAAGTAGACATATTATGCAGAATTTCTATTGGCCTGAAATTTCCAGAAATGTAACAGGGTAATGCAGGATCTGTGAGCAGTGCCAAAAGGTAGGCAAGGCAAGAGACAAGGAGAAAGCTCCTTTGATGCACCTGTGATTGAGGAGCCATTTCAGAGTGTAGCTATGGATATTGTGGGGCCTCTGAGTACCCCAAGTTTCACAGGGAAAAAATATATCCTAGTAGTAGTAGATTATGCTACAAGATACCATGAGGCAGTGGCTTTGTCCTCCACTGAGGTGGAAAAGGTGGCAAATGCTTTGTTAGAGTTTTTCAGCAGGGTAGGTTTCCCAAAAGAAATACTGACTGACAAAGGTGCCAATTTCACATCAAACCTGCTGGCTTGTCTGTGGAAGTACTGTAGGGTGAAGCACCTAAAGACCACCCCTACCATCCCCAGACTAATGGTCTTGTTGAGAGGTTAAACTGTATACTCAAGTCCATGCTACGGGCATTTGCAGACCAGTTTAAGAGGGAGTGCTGACAAATATTTGCCCCATCTGTTGTTTCCTTACAGAGAGGTTCCCCAGAAATCCACAGGGTTTTCATCCTTTGATTTGTTTTATAGGCATAGGGTGAGGGGGGCCTCTAGACTTAATTTGTTATGAGTGGGAAGGCGAGTGTGAGTCTCACAAGGAATCTGTTGTGGCATATGTCCTAAACCTCAGGACAAGGCTCAGGGAACTCATGGGCTTGGCCCAGGAGAACCTGGCAGAAGCTCAACAGCAGAAAAAGGTCTAATTTGACAGGAATGCTCAAGCTAGAGAGTATGATGTAGGGCAGCAGGTTATGGTTCTCATTTCTGTCAGACATAACAAGCTGCAGGCAGCCTGGGAGGGACCCTACAAGGTGATAAGGAAGGTCAGTGATGTTAACTACATGGTAGAACGGCTAGGCAGGAGGCAGGGGCACAAAATTTACTATGTTAACATGATATAACCTTACCATGATAGGGAGGCCCATGTGCTGAGTATTTCCAGTGGACTGCAGGAGGTGTCTGAGGGAGATCTGGTAACTGATCTCCTCAGTGAGACTCAGACTGACACCTCAGTGGAAGCGGTAGCAATGTCCCAGCAGCTATCTCCTACCCAGGTTCGAGAAAGCTGAGCAGTGTTACAGGAGTTTGGGGGCATGTTTACTGGGAAACCAGGGTGCACCCACCTGGTGCAGCACCAGGTGAATACAGGACCCAAAGGCCTATTAGACAGGCCCCTTATAGGGTGCCGGGAGAGTCAAATAGATTCTGGGGGAGGAGATTCAGGAAATGGTGTAACTAGGTGTAATTCAAGAGTCAAACAGTCCCTGGGCCTCCCCAGTAGTGCTGGTGCCAAAGAAGGATGGCAGCACCAGGTTTTGTGTGGACTACAGGAAATGAAACAGTCATACAGAGTCAGATGCATACCCCATGCCTAGGACAGATGAAGCCATAGAGCAGCTGGGTGGGGATAAGTATCGTACCACCATTGATCTTACCAAGTGTTACTGGCAGGTGCCTTTGACTCCAAGTGCTAGAGAGAGGTCAGCCTTTGTGACTCCTTTTGGCTTTTATGAGTTCACAAAGATGCCCTTTTGGATGAGAAATGCCCCCAGCATCTTTTCAGAGGCTGGTAGATCATATCCAAGCAGGAGCAGGAGGGTTTGCACTTGCTTACATGGATGATACTGCCATCTACAGCCATTCCTTGGCAAGAGCATCTTCAGCATGTCAAGGAGGTGCTGGACAGACTACAGAGGGCAGGGTTGACCATTAAGCCCAGCAAATGTTAGGTGGGTATGGCAGAGGTCTCCCACCTGGGATATAGAGTGGGGAGGGAGTGGTAGGATCAGGCCAGAACCTGCCAAAGTGAAAGCCATTCAGGCATGGCCTGCACCTGTTACCAAAACACAGTTGATGACATTTTTAGGGACAGCAGGGTACTACAGAAAGTTCATCCCCAGTTATAGTACCATAGCTGCTCCCCTCACAGACCAGGCAAGGGAAAACAGGCCAGATAAGGTAGTGTGGATGACAGCATGTGAGCAGGCATTCCAAAAGCTTAAAGAAGCTTTGGAAAGACCCTGTGTTAGCCAGTCCAGATTACAGCAAAGAATTTGTTATGCAGGTGGATGCTTTGAACCATGGGGTGGGGACTGTACTTAGCAAGATTTCTTCAGAGGGAGAAGAGCACCCAGTGGTTTATCTCAGTCATAAGCTACAACCCAGGGAAGAATGCTATGCAGCTGTAGAAAAGGAATATCTAGCGATAGTGTGGGCACTGCAGAAACTTCAGCCTTATCTGTATGGAAGGAAATTCACTCTAGTTACAGATCACAATCCCCTAACATGGTTACATCTAGTCAGCCAGCAAAATGCCAAGTTGCTAAGGTGGAGCCTAGAGTTGAAAGGCATATGATATGTCAGTGCAGCACTGCAGTGGGATTAGCAATGGCAATGCAGATGGTCTCTCAAGACAGGGAATGGGGTAAGGTATACCCAGATAGACTCTGCTCTCTCAAGCAATGGTTCTCAGGGGTCACTTGAAAAACTGGCTTGAGTTCTTGGGGAGAGAATTGTGAAGGCTGCCAGTCTAGCTAGAAAGAATTTTGTAAATAATTCTATGTCCTTGTAAATATTAATATGATCCACTAGCTTGTTTGACAAATGTAAGAAAACTGTGTTATGTGTTGAGCTTTAGAAATGTAACCACAGTGCACCCTGCTGGAAGAACGCTGATAAGTAAAGGAATTTACAACTGTTTTTGATCTCAAGCTAGGAAAGAGGATGTCTGCAGCTAGAAATTCTTTCTATTGTCCTAAGAGAGAGATAATTACTTGGTTTCACATGTAAAGTGTATTTTTGATGTGACTTCCTGGCAGGTGCAGATCAAAAAGAAATGTTACATTTTGAGTTCTGTTAGCCTGGGAACTTAAGTAGAAATGACAAGAATGATGTCATTTGAAATGTCTCAGCAGTAATGTGTATTATCAATTTAAGACTATCTCAGAGAGAAAGAGCTGGAATTTTGTATTTTCTTCTGAAGCTGACAACAACTCACCAGCACTTGCTTTGCTCTGTAAGTAAGATATTTGGAACACTGATTTCTCTTAGAGATAGATAGAAATAGCATGATTACTCTAGATGTTTTCTGTATTTATGAAAACTGTCCTACAATGTTGTTTTAAAGTATTTTTCTATGATTTCTGAACTCTCTAATGTCATGGTGTTGAGTTAAGTATTGCATTGTGTTTTTATTATTTATTATTAAATATATTTAAACACTTTTACTGTGGCTGCTTTGTGTAGAGATAATTTAAGTTCTGTAAGTACTTGCAGGTATTTGATTACGGTATAAGCCACTCCTAAATAGCCTTCCAGTCTCAGTCACACTTACCAATTGGATAATAATAACATTACACAGTAGAATTGGACACCCTTTGGTAAGGGCCTTTATAGTAGCTGATAGTAGTGGTTGGTTGCAGTTGGTACTATCGTATAGTCTGGGCAGAAGGGTGCACATTTGGAAAACATGTGCCAGCCATCCCCAGGGTGTCTGCGTGTTTGTATATAACTCAAATCTCAAAGTGTGTGTGTGTCAGCTACTTGGGCAGGGATATGAAGCACTGTTTGGACAGAGAGGGTGCTAGAGATTTTGGCTTGACCACTCGACTGAGATCTGAACCCTATAGCTGTGCCAGTGGGGAGTCTTACTGGTGATCTGGAGAGAAAGGGAGAGACCAGCCCCAAACTGACTTTGATCTCGGTGTGCTCTTAAGGGAAATTGTACTTTACAGTGTGTGTAAACTTTATATGGTGAGCTCTTATCACTATTTGACACTGCTACCTTGGACGCATATTTTTTGGAGAATTTGGACTCAGTAGCTACATATGAGTGCAAATTAAGTAAAATAAAGATGAAGAAAGTGGAAAGAGACCATAAAGACTTTTTACTTGGCAATGTCTTCTCTTGGCCAAGGTTTACAGATAATGGCTCAAATTCAGAGCATGCACGCATGCCTACTGAACGGTTAGACGAACCCCAGGAACTACTGGCTGGTGAGAGAGAACTTCCGAGGCAGAGCACAGCCATGAAAGAAGTAGAAGTGGATACAACAACAATGCAGATTCCTGTGAGCGAATCCACTATCCTGAATGGAGTTTTACAAGCTAATTCAGCACTGACAAGTGAAAAAGGGAACGGAACAGGAGTGAGACTGAAAATATTTCTTACAACAGCACAAGTGCATCAGTCAGCTGAATCTGCTGTACCGGCAGATACACAACACAATGCTGCTGGCGTTCACCCTTTAGTACAACAGAAACTTTGCTTTCCCCTACCAGTGAGGGATTTGGTCTCCAGAACCAGGGAAAGGAGCAGAAGTCGGCAGAAAAGGAAATTAGAAGGGCAGATGACTGGTTCAGGCAACATCAAAAAAGCCTTCTTTCACAAGAAGGCTTGGTCTGGAACTTATCCAGGTATGTACTTTCAAATGAAGAAATTAACGTTTTGCAGAAAGGACTTTCTTTCATACCTAGTAGGTACTCAGACACTGCTGAAGTCATTTTTGATATTAAAAAGTTTTGCAGGGATTTAACCCTTAAGATGATGTTTAATGGCAGTGACAGAGAGATGAATGCTTTTACGAAACCTAGCTCTTATGTACCACCTGTGAATCCATTAATACATGCCTTTGAAACAATGTGCATACAGGATATGTATAGATTACAAAATGTTAGAAATACAGAACATAACAAAGGCTTTAGGAAAAACAATCTTACTAGAAATGAAAGGATGGCCTTAATGCAGTTACAGGAAAATACAGATATAGTGATTGGGCCCGCTGATAAGGGCGGGCCTATTGTCATCATAGATGCTAGCAAATATGAACATGCTATGCTTAACATGTTATGTGATGTTAGTTTCTATACGAAGATTACTCGTACTAAGATTGATAAAATGGTGCATCAGATTAAATCGAAATTGGATATATTATTGAGTGAGGGTTTCATAACTAAGGAATTATATGATTATTTCCTTATAGAATTAGAAGTTATGTACCTACCATAATGTTCCATGTTAGTTGTCTTCTCTCGCCTTCTTTCTTGCTGGATGGGTTCGGAGCCAATCCTCGGCTCCGACTCGGCACTTGCTTTAGCTTGAGAACTCCTTTTACCAGCTCGAGGCAACCCTATATCCCATGATGCAAGGCGGAACTACCTCAGATCTCGTTTGGTAGCTAACATACCCTGCTAAGGACTAACCTAGTAGAACTAGGAACACAGAAATTCCTAACAAAGGACTCTTCTATTGAAGACTCAGAAGGGAACAACCTGAGAAGAGGAAACTCTTCAAGATCTGTCCAGGCCAGGGGGAAGGAGGGAGGGACGCAAGAAAGAAGGCGAGAGAAGACAACTAACATGGAACGTTATGGTAGGTACATAACTTCTAAATGTTAAGTTGTCAATCTCGCCTTCATTCTTGCTGGATGGGACCGCATCCCTAGCACCTGTATCCCGGGTGGCTCAATGGAACAGACTCTTGAGAACTGTGGAACCAAAACTGGCCCTATCTCTGGAGGCCAAGTCCAACTTGTAATGAGAGACAAAGGTATGAGGCGTGGCCCAAGTAGCTGCTGCACAAATAGTATCAATGGGTAGTCTATCCTGAAAGGCTGCAGAAGTGGATAGACTCCTGGTTGAGTGTGCTTTTGGTTTAGAAGATAGCTGCTTGCCTCTGAGAGAGTACACAAAGGAAATGGTGGAAGTCAACCATCTGGATAAGGTCACTTTAGAAACTGGAAGACCTATCCTGTTTTCTGCATAGGAGACAAATAATTGGTCTGATTTTCTGAATTGTTTAGTTCTATGCAAATAGTACCTGAGCTGACGATGGACATCCAAAAAATGAAGCTTCTGTTCATCTCTGTCGGAATAGTTTGGGAAGAAGACTGGTAGATCTATAGATTGGTTAATATTGTTTGAGACACAACTTTGGGGAGAAAGGAAGGGTTCGTTCTTAATGATACCCTGTCCTTATGAAAAACCAAGTAAGGGGAACGAATGCAGAGAGCTTGAATCTCGGAAACCCTTCTTGCTGAAGTGACAGCAAGTAAGAATATAGTTTTCCAGGTCAATAACTTCAAAGAACATGAAGCAGATGGTTCGAAGGGAGGTAGTATCAAGGATGCCAACATTAAGTTTAGATCCCATTGCGGAGGAGGATGCTTTATAGGCGGCTTTAGGAGAAAAACTCCTCTCAGAAAGGCCTTGCATAATCTATGAGACATAATGTTATTGTCATGCAAGCCAACATGATACTTGGAAATAGCAGCCAGTTGTACTTTAACTGTAGATGACGAGGATCCTGAATGAAAAACCTCCACTAGGAAATCTAAAACAGAATGTACAGGAGCAGTAAAGGGATCAATATTCTTGGAATTTGCCCAAATAGAAAAACGTCGGCACTTGCTAGCATAAACAGTCCTAGTGGACGACTTTAAGGAAGACACTAAGATGTCTCTGACGGAGTCAGAGATCATCGGAAGCCTGGTTAGGGAAGGAAGTGGAGCAACCAAGCAGTGAGGTTGAGAGAATGAATGGCCTGGTGCTGCTGACCCGACTGGTGGATCAAGAGATCTGGAACTGGGTCCAGATGCCAGGGCTGCACCAGAAGGTGACGATGCAGAGACGGAAACCAAATTTGTCGAGGCCAATAAGGGGCAATGAGAATCAACTTGGCTCTCAAAACGGTGGCTTTCTGAATGACTTGTGGAATCAAGGGAAAAGGAGGAAAAGCGTACAGAAGTCTCCGGGGCCAATCCTGGGTTAGAGAGTCTCTCATGGGTTGGCCTGGAAGGGGAAAGAGGGTGAAATAATCGGGGCACTTGTTGTTTTGAGGAGTAGCAAAAAGATCGCAACAAGGAGTGCCCCACTGCAGAAAAATCTGATCCACTACAGATTGATTGAGAGACCACTCGTCAGGCATCAGAATGGATCTGCTCAGCCTGTCCGCCAAGAGGTTGGACCTGCCGGGGATGTGCGTTGCTATCAGAAACCGATGAGAGGAGATTGCCCATTGCCAAAGTCTGAGAGCTTCTCGACACAACGGATAGGACCTGGTCCCGCCCTGCTTGTTGATGTACCAGACCACGAACATGTTGTCCGTTTGTACTGCAATAGTCCCCATGGGAAGAAAGTCGTTGAGGGCCTGCAACGTTAAAAGCACCGCTCTCATCTCCAGGACATTTATGTGCAGATGGTATTCTATGGGTTGCCACGTCCTGTGGACCATCCTGCCCTGATAATGCCCCCCCCCACCCAATCAGAGAGGCATCCGTAGTGACTGTGGCAACTGGAGGAGGGGAAACAAAGGGTCGGCCCTGATGAAGAAGAGGGGAAGATATCCACCAATTCAGATGAGTTCTGCACGACTGTGTGACTAAGATTTCGTGCCTCATCGGGAGACTGTGGTACGACCACTGTGTGAATAGCATCCACTGTAGAAGACGCATGTGGAAGTGAGCCAGTGGTAGTAGAACAATGGCCGCAGCCATAAGACCTAGAACCTTCAGTATAAATCTGGCTTTGACCTTGTTGCTCTGCAATAAAATCCGAACAAATTTTTGGATGTCCAGAATTCTTTGATCTGTTAGTCTGGCTAACATTTAGAGGGAGAACCTTCTGGCTTAAGTAAGCCACAGAGGATAAGCTTATTCCTCCATTCCTGCAGGACTCTCTGGCTAAAAGAGTGACACAAAGCACAGGAGTCCTGCAGGTGCAAAGGCCCCAGGCAGTAAACACAAGAAGTGTGACCGTCTGTCAGAGACATTTTCTGACAGCACGAGTCACACTTCTTGAAGCCTGAGACCTTGCCTTCCTTAGACATTATCCTAGAGGAAGTCACATACAAACCCCAACAAACACACACAATTAATCCCCTAACACACAACACACAGGTAGGGATTAACCAATGGGGTTTAGGCCTAACTAAACTTTTATACTAAAGGAAATAAAAAGTTTGAAAAATAAGGGAATAGGGTGGGCTGTAACACCCTACTAGACTATAAAAATGGAAACAAGAGGGAAATAAAACCCTAACTAAGCTTTTCTCTTTTGACAAGAAAATTACTTACCTCAGCTGGCAAAGGAGACCTCTTTCGCTAAGCGGCAAATGAGATCTGAGGTAGTTCTGCCTTGCATCATGGGATATAGGGTTGCCTCGAGCTGGTAAAAGGAGTTCTCAAGCTAAAGCAAGTGCCGAGTCGGAGCCGAGGATCGGCTCCGAACCCATCCAGCAAGAATGAAGGCGAGATTGACAACTTAACATCATCCTGTTATCCCCTGTTTACAGGGGTTACCTAAGATTCATAAAGATAAAATCTGTCCACCAATGAGACTGATAGTCTCTGGGAGAGGGTGGTCCATGGAGTCAATCTCCATATATATAGATAAGAATCTGAGACCCTTACTAAATAAGGTACTAAGAGATACTGAACATTTTTTATCTAACTTATTTGAACACATGCAAGTATTGAGTGATGGGGATAGTTACATCTTGGTCACCATGGACGTAGTATCACTTTTCACCATAATTCTGAATGATCTAGGTATAGATAGTACAGAGAGGTTTCTTGTGACACACTCCAGTTTTGAAGCCAGACAGATCAAACTCATCAAGGATTTTCTTGAGATAGTGTTATGTTGTAATGTATTTTTATTTGGGGATGTGTTTTATTGGCAGAACAATGGTGTAGCTATGGGCACTTAATGTGCCAATAGCTACGTCAGTGCTGTAATGGTGGTCTGGGAATCTGAATATATGTTAAGAGGTCCTTTCAGTAAATACATCTCTTTTTCAGAAGGTTTGTAGATGACCTTTTTATTATGTGGAGTGGAACTACGCAACAGTTAACTGAATTTATTAAGTATGAAAGCACTGCATTTTTAAGGTTCATGTTTACATACTATGACAAGGTCATACATTTTTTGGATGTGGCAGTTTTGGTAGATGAGTACAATAGACTGTACACGAAACAATAAAGGAAACCATGTCATGTCAATAGTTTACTATCATATGACAGTATGCACCCCCATATATTTTTAAGAGTGTGGCAAGGAACCAGACTTTTAGAGCCTCTAGACTCAATGGGAGTCTGACTTCTTGAGATGTACTGAAGGTATTACCAAGGAATTGATAGAGAGGGGCTATGATGGCCAGATGGTGAAGAATAGTGTAGAGGAGGTAACCAGACTCAGAGATTCAGTGGCACAACCATATTTCTCTAAGAGGCAGGTCACTAGAACAGCTAGTAACACTAGCAATAAAGGGATGCTCAGGATGCCCTTATATTATTTGTCTGATGTACAGACCTACGTGGGCATAGTTAAGAAAAATTGGGGAATTCTGACATCTGACAAGGGTGTCAGTAACATTATAGAACAACAACCTCGATTTTTGTTCAGGAATGAGCTTTCACTTAAAATAAAGTTATGTTTCCCAAGGAGTAAGGCTAATGCCTTAGAAAATGGAGGTTTGACTATGTGTAGGCATTGTAATTTTTGTAGTTACTGGGACATTAGTACCAAGTTTACGCATCCAGATGAAAAAAGACAGTATAATTTTAATGTTTCTGCTTCATGCAACACCAGACATGTAGTGTATCTTGCCCATTGTTTGAAATGTTTGAAATTTTATGTTGGTAAAACTGACAGAGTGTTTAAAGATCGGATTAGGGAACATGTGTACCACATTAATAGAAAGGACAGGGTAAGTGAACTATCTAAACATGTTAGTGATACTGACGACGAACATAATTTTTAATTTCTTGTAATAGAGAGGGTGTATGAAAGTATCAAGGCCAGCAATGTCCACAACAAGACAACAGAGGCTTTGGAAGCCAAATGGAGTGTAAGGCTTAAGGCAGATAGTGGACATGGCCTGAATGACTATGTACCCCTGAAGCCCATATTAAAGAAAAGACCCCTCTTTAGATGAATTTTATGTGTGTATTTCTTGCATTTATTCTTATTGGAAAAGTCAATTTTTTATATATGTATTTTTATATATGTGTTCTTTATATGAAGTTTTATATATATTTTTTTGTATGAAATTATTTTGAATACATCGCTGCTATTTTTTTATAAGAGAGTGATTACAATTATATATAAGGTATATATGTATGTATGTATGGCTTTAAATATTTGGGTCATGTGATTATCTAATAGCATGTGACTAGTGCTTTCAGAGTATAAAATGAAGGTTAAGATGCAACATATTTACATTTGATGAAGTGGGGCACATACCTACAAAAGCGCTTATGTTTTTTATTCTGTGGTCTGTTATACAATAAATAATCTTTATACTGGAATCTACGGCCTACTCCTGGTCCTTCTTTGGTTTATATGCTTCTGGACTCTTTTGGCTTTTTGGACCTGGAGACCTGCTTTTGGTGGTAGCTGTTTTTTTGATTCTTAGTGTGTGTACTTGTTATCCTCCCAATGTGCATGCTCCTCACTGGTGCTAGTGGTGAGGATTGAGGCTCCTTGATTACTGGGCCAGTGCACGGGTGTCACAAAGAGCATAGGTCTCAAATCAGAAAGTTAATAAAACAAACAAAAACTAAAGAAAAAAGCATGCCCCCAGATTCAATAAACTCTATGTAGGTTTTTCACAAGCCTACACTGAGTGTTATCACATCTGCAATGTTGCTTCTCGTGTGACATCGCGTCATGCATATTAATGATTTACTGCATATGAAAGCAAGGTTTCGCAGCTTTCTCCAGTGTTGCTGGCTGTGAAACCTCTAATATGAATACAGATAATACCTCTCAACATTTTAGTGCAAGAAACCTGGACAAAGACTACAATAATGGGGGAACAAAGGTCCAGAAACAGGGACAGATATTAAATATTGCCCTTATAAAAGAAATTAGCTAGAATAATATGATTTGTGTTAGCATGCATATAGTGAAGGATATGAACTATGAAACTGAAATGTATGTCATTATTTATTGACTTCAATATTCACTGATTTTTCAGAAAACCACAAATTTTACAAGGAAGAGCCCAAAAATATGAGCCAAAAATCTGGACATTCTGCAAAAATCTGGTCAGTTGTGAAGTATGATGTGGATAGCCTTTCCGTGTAAGGTTGCTACCCATGAAAGCAGATTGTATGACAGCACAGCAATTGTTTTTCCCGTTCTTGAATTTACTTCATTAAAATTTTTTAGGGCACTGCCATAGATTGTTTTACCTCATTTCAATTATTCTTCCATTTTTTTTTTTGTGCCAGTGTTTGTGTGATGCACTGCTTAGCACAAACGTGTTTAGCCATGGTCATCTGGTTTGCTCACAGTGCAGCAGTGCACAAACTGGATGAATGGGCCAGCCAGGTTGCAGACAGGACCCAGACAGCCACAAACATAAACTGGATGCATTCAATTAATACTATTGGCCATAGTGAAAACATGGTAAGCAGCGTTGACTGTGATTAACAGCAAGAACTTCACAATGATTCCTAAGATGGGGAATGTCATGTAAGTAATCCTGTGGAAGCAAGTGTTAATTGTAGGTCCGAAGTGCAGACGGTCCTGTGTTCTATTACAGGGTGTGCAAACTTTGTTTTCCTGTTGTGACATTGCAGATTATAGTAATGAAGTGCAACATACACAATTGTTTTCTCAACCTTTTTATGGCAACAGCTGTAAGTGTAGAATTACCGTACACATGGTCTAGTGTTCAAATACAGCATATTCCATACACTTTCAATGTTGTCCACTTCATATTATAGTCACTCTCACTTATAACACTTGACATAGTGTAGCTGATATTAATATTAATATGTGAGAAGGCTGAGACACTAATATTGTGTCTCTCACTTACTTATTTATGTATCTACATATTGTCCATTTAGTATCAAACTGTGAGCATGCTGCTTACTATGTTCATGGAAGTATATTTCTGCTTTCTGGACTGCTATGGCCTCCCCATTTGACTAAAACAGTTTACACAAGTACCTGTATATCAACTAACCTTGAAATTACTTTGCTTGCCACTGTTGCGCATCGCTTACTATCACACAAACAAGATGCCTGGCAATGTGCATCCTTGACTACCATGTTTGCACAATGGTAAGCTATGTGTAACATTTTGAAATGTTGCAAACCTAAATATATGCACTCTCAGTAAGTGCAAAACATGCATTTGGTGAGAAAGCATCAGGATACAAAATGTAATTCGTGGGAAATGCTTATTCTACATTGGGCTTGATATATTGTAGTCATGTCTGGTGTTTCAGGTGAGGGAGTGCATTTCTGAGTACAAAAGTGGGGTATTCAGGAGACCAAAGTTTTTATTGGACTCCTAGTTAAGTAGCATAGGTACTGGTTGCTGCAGGGGATTATTCTGGCTCAGAATACAAGTCTGAAGTCTGTAACAGTATTGCCAGGGCTTTGTCTAGTGCTAGATAGATACAACAGGTATCCCCCACACTGGTGAACAATGCTGATGTCATTTTGATGACCTTTAGAGGAGAAACCGGGATAACATCAACCATTGGATTGGGAAATTTATATGGGGACACCACATAGATATGTAAGTATCAATTACAGTACCTAATTGTAAGAGTTAAAAGCTGAATATAGTCAAGACTGGTATTCATAATGGTATTCTGTTCTGTTCTGTTTTTTCCACAGCTGCCACTGAGTGAGCATTGAATGTCTCATACCGTGTGATTAAGGATGCAAGAATCATTTTGTATGTATGCATCAGATCAGTACTGTTATTGTAACATAAAAAGTTAAGGGTGTCTTATTTGGTATTTAATACAGTTGTATCAAATTGAACATGCATATCTCAAATGTAAAAGAAAGCATGCATGCCTTAGTCTGTAGCACAAAGCAACAGCGTCATATTCTCAAATAACTGAGCATGCATCTCTAAACTGTAAAAGGAAAGAATGCAAGCAGTAGTCTGTAGGACAAAATAACAGTACAGTATTAAAGAGTAGTCAGGAGTTGTGGGTTCAAAAACCTCATTTCCCAAATATACAATACTGTTAGGTTTTCATCATTATTGCAATGTAACTTCAAACCTTTACAGTAGTGGCACAAATGGCCTGCTGTAAAGTGTAATATGTATAATTGGAACATGCATATGTGCAATATATGCACACCTCTATGATTGTTGCTGCAATCTGTATTATAGTGTGCATCTGTTATGAACTGGGTAGTCTTAAAAGTAATAAAACCATTTGTTAGAAGTATGTAGTGTTGAAAGTAAAGGTAACAGAATAAAGTCAAATAATCTTATCAATACTTTGTATGTCACATATGAAGTTACTAATGTTCTCCTTTTTTTCTCCCACCTCAACCCTTATTTTCTTTTTATTTATTTATTTATTTTTTCACCCACAGTATAGTGGGATAGGCCTGTCCCACAAGATCCTCTTGCCCCCTTCCACTGGCTACAGCACCGCTGCCCAGCTCATCTGGTGCACAACCTGACAGCATCCCCTCTAATGATCCTGCACCACCTGGCACCTCAGGTAGTTCTGACCCAGAGGATAGGCCTATGGCTCCCTTCAGGAGCAGTGACAGAGGTGGTGACTTTACCACCAGAGAAAAACTGCCAGGGATGGTGCATAGGATTGTGTACCACACTGTGGGTGCACCCCATGCCGGATGGAGTTCCTGCACTTTATCCCTTTTCAGAATACCTGAAGGAGTGACAGATGTTGGGCACTGCAGCCAACAGTGCGGTGGGGTGACAGTGAAAGTTCAGTGGGTGAAGACTCGATTCTGACTGCCACCCAGTTTGACATGCATAGGACCTTGATTTCCCCATCCTCTCCAAAACCATGGTGTTCACCCACCTCTTCTGTTATTCACTTTCCCTGTGTCCTGCCTTGTATGTCCCATCTGCAATTGCTTCTTCACCACCAACTTACCTGGCTCAGACATATCTATGCCCCTTCCCCATCATACCTCTCTCTCTGAAGAAAAAAGTTCACCTGTCCCAAAAAAAAATGTCCCATGCCTTACATTCCATTTCACACATGTGAAGAAATGGATAGCTATGGTTCTTTCCTTCATCCCTCCTGCACATTTCTGATCTCCTTTCACTTTGCTTTTCCCCTCCTTGCTCCCCATTTCAGCACTTTCCTGTCTTCCCCATTTCTTTTCTTGAAAGGATAACTGCACGGTGGTGCACATTGCTCACCAATGCAAAACAATGGTGAATGACATCAATATAAGTAGATGTATTTAAAAGTATCATATACACTTGTAATTACTACTTACACCTGTATTTGAATCCAGTAACATCTGTCTCAAACAACAATGCATTAACACGTGCTGCCACAGAGTCAGTTAATTAGCAGCTGTGTTTTATACAATAAAGACTGTCACAGTTTAGCAAGAATTTCCCTTTGTACCCCACCATGCTTGATCCCCATATCACCAGTGTTGCATCTTCCACATTAAGCTTGCATGAAGCATCACTGTGTGATCCCCAGTAATGTTTTATAAAACAGTATTGCACAATACCCATTTAGTTTTATATAGCATAAGTGCGTGATAGTGTGCATTGAGCGTCAACGCTAAGCAATGCTAATAGAAAAGTAGTTCAATGTATTAGCTAAAGCTGTTTTTGGAACCAGTACCATCTGGCTCCAAAAAGGAATGTATCACTGAATTAAGTGAATTAATGCCTGCTGCTAGAGAGTCAGTTAAGTAGTAGGTGTATGCAACAGCAGTTAAGTCTGCCATTTTCTAGTCAATCTCTAAAACACACCTGCTACTCAACTGAGTCTGTAGCAACATCTATTAATTAATTGATCCATTCATTTTTGGGGTCAGATAGTACTGGGTTTGAATTCAGGTGTATGTAACAGTTTAAACTACTTTTATGTGTAAATCGAAATTATAAAGTGTAATAGTTGGTATGGAGTCTCTAAAATATACGTGGTAATTAATTGACTCTGTGGCAGCATGTGTTCATGCACCAATGGAGTAATATGTATGTTTTTGGCCTAGATGATACTGGTTTCAAACACAGCTTTATCTAACACTTATAACTGCTTTTTTGCCATAGCAACACATTAGTGCACAATGTGTACCATCATGGAATTATACTTTGAAGAAAAGAAATAGGAAAGTTAGGAAGGTGGTGAAATTGGGAGCAAGCAAGGGGAAGAATAAAGTGAATGGAGGGCAGGAATTGCAGGAGGGATGTAGGAAAGAAGCATAGCTATCCCTTTCTTCAACAGCAAAAATGTTCAGATGTGCAGAATATTAACTGAATTAGTAGTGACAACCCCAGAGAGAGAGGAGTGACCACAGCAAATCATGTTGTATAACCAATTGGACCTAATCAAGCATGTCAAGACAACATGTGTGTGAAATGGAGAGCTATGTGTGGGATGATATTGTTTTGGGACAGGTGCCCTTTTTTGTGAGAGAGACAAATGTTGGTGAAGGGACATAGGTACTGTATGTCTGGGTCAGGTAGATTGGGTAGGTGAGGAAGCAATCACAGACAGGATATATAAGGCAAGACACAGGGATGGTGAAGGATACCAGTGGTGGGTGAGCACCATTGTTTGGGTGAGGATGGGGACATGGCAAACCCATGGACATCAAGCTGGGTGATAGTGAGAATTGAGTCATCACCCACTGGACTGTCATCACTGTCACCTCACTTCACCAATGGCTGCAGTGTCTGATGTCTGTGTCTCCTTGTGTTTCTCAGTACAATGATGGAGAGTAGTGTCTCCATCCGGCATAGGCATGCACCAGCTGTGTGGAGCACAGTCTTATGCATCATCCCTCTGCCACTACTGTCAGAGGGAGCCACTAGCCTATCCTGTGGGGCAGAACTACTTGAGGGGCCAGGTAATGCAGGGGCAGCAGAGGGGTGCTACCAGGTTGTGTCCCAGATGTGTTGGATCTTGGTGCTATAGCTGGTGGAGTGGGGGTAGATGGATCCTGTAGGGCAGGCTTACCTCGTTGTGCTGTGGGAAGAAAACAAAAAAAAAAAAAAAAAGAGAGCTGATAAGGGTTGGGGTGACAAATTCAAGGGAGAACATTAGCAACTTCATATGTGATATACAATGCATCAATACAATTATTTGATTCTATTCTGTTACCTTTACTTTTAAGACTACTATCTCCTAACAAATATCTTTTTTACTGTTAAGACTACTACCAAGATCCTAACAGATACACGCTCTACTATAGATTGCAGCAAGTAATCCTTGATGTGTGCATATATCATAGGATTATAGGAAATTACTAGGCTATTGGCCTCAAGGCTCTTATAAGCCTAGCCAAGGGTTTACCCCATGTTTAGACAAGTCACCACCCAAAGCATATATTGCTCATATGTGTTTTCCAATTATACTTATTACCATTTACAGCAGCCCATTGGTGCCACTGCTTAAGATGTCTGATTTTACATTACAGTATTATTGAAAACTTAGTATTGTATATTTGGAAAGTGTGGTTTTTGAACCTGCAGCCTCTGACTACTCTCTAATACTGAACTGTTGGTTTGGCCTACAGAATAATGCATGCATAAGTTTGTATTACAGTTGAGAGATGCATGCTCAATTTGATACAACTGTATAATAAACCAAAAAAGGTCTCTTTACTTTTAATGCTACAGTAACAGTATTGTTTGGATGCATACATACCACACGTTTCTGCATCTATGTCAATCTAGTGACATGGGTTTGCACATTCCATTCTCAGTCTTTGATGGCTGCAGAAAAATCAGAACAGAAGGTTTACTATCAAAATTTTGAGGTTACTTACCTCGACTATTCACATCCCCAACCTGGACCAATGAAACAGCATCATGCCAGTTGCTTAGAATGTCAATTCTTTCTGAGGAAAGAATCAACATTTGACCACTCACCATCCAGAAGAAAACATCCGCTATGAGGCGGAAAATTTCCTACTGCCCCCCACACCCCTTGCTACTTAGATATTCAAACTGTAAGATTACACTACAGTGAAGTAAAGGGTAATTTTCCCAATCCACACTATAGTGAGATGCACTTCAAAACATCAACACTCTAAACTGTGAACACAGTCTCCATATCAATGTTTCAAAGTTGACATGAACTGTGTTCGCAGTTTTGCCTCTCTGCCACTCCATGTTCATCCTTCTCACTTTTGTAGTAAGCCACCTTGACATTTTGATTGTAAACCCAGAACAGAATACTATTATGAATACCAATTCTGACTATATTCAGCTTTTATATCTTACAAGTAGTCTCTGTAAGCGATACTTACACATCTGTGCATGCCCCCTGTCCTACATTCCTTGATCCAACAGTGGAGGGTATCCCTCTTCCTCATCTGGAGGTCTCTTGTAGTGATTCCTACACTGCTAACCAGTGCAAGGGATACCTGTAGCACTGGTTAAAGTCTGGGCAAGACTATTCCATGCCTCTAACTTGTAATCTGAGCTTGGACCCATGTTCATTTACTAGGCATTCAACAAACACTTTGAACTCCCGGACACCCTGTCTTTGAACACAGAATCTCAAAACTTCCGCATGAACACCTGCCATGCCTAACACAGATCAAGACAAATGTAGAATGATGTTTTCCTTTCAATTGTAGGTATCTTGCTTACTGAGAGTGTGAACTTTTTTGGATTTCCAACACTTGAAAATGCTACACATCCCTTACCATCATGCAAGTATGTTACTTTATGGTGCGCACTATCGGACAACGTGTTTGCATGATGGCCAAAAGTATTAATTGAATGCTCATAAATTCAGAAAACAAACTAGTAAATCGACAACAGAACTGAGGCAAGTCAGGTAACACATGGCAGATGAATACAAGTAAACTCCAAGTTTAATGGTTAAGCGCTTTTCGTTTGACAAATTGCTCAAACTTCATCAACTTCTGTTGTCGATTTATTAATTGAATGCATCTGCTTTATGTTTTTGGCTGTCTGGGTCTTATCTTCTACCTGGGTCATCCATTCATCCAGTTTGTGCACTGCAACTCTATGGCAATCCACATGAGCATAGCCATACCCATTTGTGCTAAGCAATGCATCACGCAAACTGTGCCCCCCCCACCAAAAAAAAAAAACAAACAAAAACTGAGAAATAGTTGAAATGAGGAAAATCAATATATGACATCTAGAGTAGAAAATGTTAGTACACATGAGGTATGTCTACATGGGTCTGCATTTCGGCTCTCACTCCAATACACCTTCAGAAAACAGGATATGTGCCTTACCATCTTTGCCATACAAACAGCTTTGCAGCAAAGAAATGAAGTAATTCCTCACACAACCAAGTCCATGTGAATGCACACTGATATCAAGGCATAAACTATTTGTACATTTATTATATTTAATATATTTGGATGTAGTGCACTTAGTGATCACACAACCTGTTATGATTATTGCTTGCAAATATACAGCTCTGTCTTACCTTTTTGTGTTTCTTGGTCATTCATCAGTTATCTAACCAATACTCGGATACATGTAGTGTGTAAGCCAGTCTATATCATTTACCTTAAAATGTGTGAGAATATTAACTGGAGTGCTATGATATGCAGTTGCCATCAAACGAAGGGCAGAGTGGATGGCACAAACAAGTACAGACTGATTTTTTTGGGGGGGCAGTAAAAGTGAGTTCCTGTTATGGTACGTGCATGAGTACACTTTTCTTTCAGGAGCGGAACCAAGCTGAGCTACTGTTATGGCACAAACAAGGATATGTTGTTCTTGTTACTCTCCTTGCTTTGCATCTTGCTTGTTTGATCTTATGCGGGATGTGAAGTCAGAAACTGCAATGTGTTTCATTACTTTCTAACTTCTTTCTGCAATAATTTCCCATTATAGACATATGGTGCTAAACTGAGGGCATGCAGTGATCATCAGTAGTTTGGAGAGGTATGAATGTGCAAATCGTTGATGCCTGAGGCCTACTACTTGATAATGGGGACATTATAGGTTCATAGGTTCATAGGTAGGTACTAGGTTATCTGCCCGAGGGCATTTATAAGCCTAGCCAGAGTGTGTTAGCTTTCGCCGCCCCATTGATTAAATAACTGAGCCTCTGTCAAGAAGAGCCAATGAAGTGATCCCAGGGGTGTATTTTCTGTTACCCATCCACTCGTCAAGGTTTCTCTTGAAGAGTGTTAGTGAGGGGCTATGCCTAATGTAGTTAGGAATTTTGTTCCAAAGCATGGAGAGTCTCTGTGACAGGAATCTATCCCTCCAGCATTTTCTATTTATTGTTGTGGTGAGGTTTAGCTCACTACAACGAGTGACTCGCAATGACTTGGATTTCTTTAGGTGAAGCATGTCCATCAATTCTGAGTTGGACATGGCTTTGTAAGTCAGGCAGAGATCACCTCTGAGTAAGTTTTGCCAGTTGGGCTGTATAGAACATATGTTTGAGACCAGTAATCCTCTTGGTGAGGTACTTTTGTGGTCTTTCCAGCTGTTGGAAGTGTCTTGTGAGGTACATCCCAAATGGGGCATTGTACTCTATGATGGGTCTGATGAGTGATGAGTAGAGGGGCACTGTAACCTCTATATTTCTAGATGCGAACCCTTTAGTAATTAGATGGGCTACATAGAAGGATTTCCTAACTACTTTGGCAATATGATTGTCAAAGGAGAGATTGCTATCTACCTGGGTCCCCAGATCTCTTATTACCTCTTCTGTATTAAGGGGGCTGCCACCTATGTGGTAATTCATGGGTGTTTTATTTTTCCCAAATGGGATGACTATGCATTTTTTGGCATTTAGCTTGAGACCATGATTTTGACACCAGGTGTCTGTCTCAGTAAGGCCCTTTTGGAGAGAATGTCTGTGTCAGCCGGAGAGTCAATTATGGCTTCCAGTTTGCAGACATCGGTGAACTTTTTTAGCTATAGTCATCCTGTGTTTGCCTGTACTTCTGAGAAGTATATGCCGAACAGTAGGGGTCCCAGGACCAAGCCTTGTGGGACACCACTTGTGACTGGTTTAGAGTTGGACCTGGAGCCCGCTATTCTTACCGTGTGAGTTTTGTCTGTAAGCCAGTTGGCAACCCATCTCGTGACGTAGGGGTTTATGTTCAGGCTGATGAGTTTTTCTATAATTCCCAAGTGGGGAATGGTGTCAAAAGACTTGGCGAGTTCAAGGTAGGCTATGTGAACTACCTTCCCCTCACCTATGGCCTTGGTGACCGTCTCAAAGAAGTCAACCAGGTTTAGTAGGCATGATCTGCCCTTAACAAAGCTGAACTGGGTCGGGTCAAGTGTTTGGAGGTTCCTAATGTCTGTGTTAATGAGTTCCATGATGATGCGCTCCATAGCTTGCAGACCAGGCTAATCAGGCTTATGGGGTGATAGTTACCAGGGTCAGTTGTGGCCCCTCCTTTGTGGAGCAGAATAACCATTGCTGTGCACCATTCTATGGGCACGTAGCCTGTGGAGAGGCTGAGGATGAACAATGTGTTTAGGTGGGGGGTTAGTTCATTCTGTATTTCATGCAAGATGCAGCCTGGGACACCATCTGGCCCCTTTGATGCTGTGCTTTGGGCTTTTGAAAGGGCTGTTTTCACTTGTGCGTCTGTGATTTCTGGGACACTACACTGTTCCGGTATAGTTGTGGACCCTTTTGGGGGTGATGTTTGCACTGAATCTATCTGCCAGGATGTTGGCAATATCAGTGGGTCCAGTATATTTTGTGCTATTTTGCACTAGCTCAGAGCATATCTGTGAGTTGCCACTTAGATACTTGACATAGCTAAAGAAGGCTTTGTGGTTATCTTTCGAATCCTTGGCTATTTTTCTTTCGAAGTTAGCTTTGGAGGATTTTATGAGGGACCTTAGTTTCTTACTGATACTGATCAGGGATGTCTTTCCTTCTTGGGATTTGCTTTTTTTCTGAACTAGTTTCCTCCTTCTATTGTATAGCCTGTTTATTGCAAGGGTCCACCAGACTGGTTTCCTTCTCTTAGGGGATAGAGTCTTGGTTTTGCTAGGGATGGCACAATCCATGCATCCTTGTAGGTGCTCATAGAGTGCATTTGTAAAGATTTCTGCATCTTGTGCAGCGTTATCTTTTAGTGTGGGGGCTGTGAAACCTACCACCTCTGTCTTAAGTAAGGTGAAGTTTGCTTTAGAAAAGTTTTTTACTGTGGCTTCCTTAGTTGGGGGTGGTGGTGGGGTGCGGACATCCAGAGTGATTAGTTTATGGTCTGATCTAACTAGTGATGGGTTGACCTCAGGTGTGGAACACCTGTCGCCCATGTTGGTGATGACCAGGTCCAGTATGTTTTCACCTCTGGCAGGGGAGTTTACCAGTGGATCCAGGGCATTTGACTTGATAAATTCCAGAAAGCACTGGACCTGGGAGTTTGTACTTGAGTAGTTTTCCCAGTTAACGGTAGGGTAATTGAAATTGCCAAATATCAGGGCATTCGGTAGGACCTTCATGTTTTCCAGTGTCTCCAGAAAGGTGGAGTGGTGGTCCTGGGTCATGGAGGGTGATCTGTAGCAGGCCACAATTTGCATTGCAGATTTGAATGATGTTAGTTGCACATGAATGATCTCGGAGGTATCATGCCGCGCCACTAACCTGGAGGTGTAGGTATCTTTGATGAATATGGATACACCCCCTCCTTTTGTGTTTTGGTCCATGTTTTGTGGCCGAAATGTGTGGTATGAGTTGTAGCTCGGTAGTGCTGGGGTGCTCTGTGCAGCCTTGAGCCAGGTTTCAGTTACTGCACAGATGTCAGCGTTCTCCATACTAAGGAGTGCTTCAAGTGCATGCATTTTGAGATTTAAACTCCTGGCGTTGAGTAGCATAACCCTCATTTTTTTATTTGTGCTGTTTACGGAGGTGGGTTTGACTTTTGAGCCTTGCCTAAAACAGGCACTATGGGGGTAGCAAGAGCCTTGGCCAGTATTCGAAACCCTAGGGGTGACAGGTGCAAGCCATCCCTTGCGAAGCAACGAGGCCTATCAATCATGTCGTCCCAGGTTGACAGACACTGGATCCCCTTTGAATGACACCAGAAGCTTAGCCAATTGTTGAAATTGATAATTTTTTCTTTATATTGCATTATCATTCTTGGTGAGGGCAGGATGCTTCTCAGGGTCAGGGTCATACCTGCCTGGGCTACATGATCAGACAGCTCTCGCATGTCTCTTTTCATGTAGTCCAGGGAGGTACGTCTCAGGTGATTCACACCAACATGAAGAATGACAGAGTCATATTTGTACTTGTTCTGGAGTGACCTGAGTGCTTGTGCTATGTGGTGGATTCTGGCTCCCGACAGGCAGCTAACAGTAACCTTCTCCTTGTCCAGCCTAGTGAGTGGGACGTCAGTGTGCCTGACTATAGAGTCACCTATTAATAGTGTGTTAGGTATGTTATTTTGCCTTAAGGGCTGTGATTGTGCGGCACACTGATTTTGTGTTTTATGTGTTGTCTGGTTTGTGACGGGAGGTGCAGGTTTTTTGGGTGTCTGCTTTGGAGGTCTGTGATGTTTTTGCAGGTTTTTATTTAGCGCCTCTGAGTATGATTTTGTGTATTTATGTGTATTGTTTGCCAGTGCTGGTTTAGTATGTCTATTTGAGGCTGGATGTGTGGTGCAAGTGTTAACCTTCGCCTCATGACTGCTTGGTCCAGTCTTGGGTGGAGAGAGCTTAGCCTCCAATTTTAGCTATATAATTGCATCTCTTGCATATGTTAATGTTTTGTGGTAGGAGGAGAGGGCTGTCTGTGTACATGAGGCAGTTGTAACATTGCCTCAGGATACCCAGGTTCATCAGCTGGACTGGAGAGTATACCTGAAAATGCCCTTTGGTCATGTCTGAATAGTAGGGTGAGCTGCTTAGTTGCTTGGTTGGTGAGGGGTGAATAATGAGCCTTGCCCTGCTGGGCAATCAATTGTCGGGGTATATTAGTGCTTGCTATTAGGTCTGAGCAAGTGCTGGACTGTAGAATGCTTTTTAAGTTCTTAGGTTGAAAGTTAGACTACTTTCAAGGGAAAAACTGAAGAGGAGACTTGGTGGAGCTGGGATAAATTTAGCCCTAGCTAACCGGCACTGCCTGGATGTGCAAAACCATGCAAATGCGTTTTTTACAGCAGAGAAATGAAAGAGATATAAATTAGCCCAGAATGGCCCACAAACTACTAACCTCTGAGCTGGAACCACTCCTCCAGGGACAGATGGCTGCTCAAAGCTCCCTCTCTCACAGGTGAACAGAGAAATCTCCCTCTATCCAAGTAAGGTATGGGCAACTCAGAAAATTGTAACAGCCCTGAATTCAGCACTAGCCTAAAAACTGGACTCTACTAGCTTATTAGTCAAACAGTGCTCTGCTGTCACATGTTACATTAATTTGTGTACAAATCTCCCACCTTTTACTTGCTTACTATACCAAGTGATGAAATACAAGGATATGACTCAGTAAGACAAGCTCCACGTGGGTTTACAGAGTGGTCCTAGCAGCAAGGAACTCGAAAAAGCGACTACCTTCTGGATTTAAGTATATTTGCTTTTTTTTCACTGGAAATAGCTTCTGTTGCTTACTTTAAACTAGCCTGAACTGTTTTTTTTTTTCTGATTACTGCATTTATTTTTTAATCTGCACTTAAAGTTACATTTAGTCGAATTTAATCAAAAGTTTGCTCGTTTGTTTGTTTAATTTAACTGTGGAGGCTGCCCACTAAAGTGTGCTAGCCTGTGTAACTAATTTATCACTGTCTCTGCATTTTCTGTGTATTTCTACAAAAAAAAACCAAAAAAACAAAAAAATAATCCTTGTTTTCCCACCTTTCTCGACTAGTTTAGACCAGTACACAGGCATTGCTGTAGTCTGGGCTGTGGTGTAGTTCCTGTGTTGTTCATTACCTTACTTGGATAGAAGGAAGTTTCTTTGCTCACCAGTGGGAGTGGGGAGCCTTGAGCAGCCTACCTGTCCTTGGGGGAAGTGACCTCAGCACAAGAAGCTGTAGTAATTGGTTGTTTGGGACCATTCCTAGCTCTTTTGTAGTTTACTGCTTAAAATCCGCCTCTGGGCATTTTTTTCTGGCTATACTGCTCAGACAAGCTCCACGTGGGTTTACAGAGTGGTCCTAGCAGCAAGGAACTCGAAAAAGCGACTACCTTCTGGATTTAAGTATATTTGCTTTTTTTCACTGGAAATAGCTTCTGTTGCTTACTTTAAACTAGCCTGAACTGTTTTTTTTCTGATTACTGCATTTATTTTTAAATCTGCACTTAAAGTTACATTTAGTCGACTTTAATCGAAAGTTTTCTTGTTTGTTTGTTTAATTTAACTGTGGAGGCTGCCCACTAAAGTGTGCTAGCCTGTGTAACTAATTTATCACTGTCTCTGCATTTTCTGTGTATTTCTACAAAAAACAAAAACAAAAAATAATCCTTGTTTTCCTGCCTTTCTCGACTAGTTTAGACCAGTATACAGGCATTGCTGTATTCTGGGCTGTGGTGTAGTTCCTGTGTTGTCCATTACCTTACTTGGATAGAAGGAAGTTTCTTTGCTCACCAGTGGGAGTGGGGAGCCTTGAGCAGCCTACCTGTCCTTGGGGGAAGTGACCTCAGCACAAGAAGCTGCAGTAATTGGTTGTTTGGGACCATTCCTAGCTCTTTTGTAGTTCACTGCTTAAAGCACGGCTTTGCGCGGTCGTCCGGTTAAACAAGGTTAGACTTGGTTAAACAAGGTTAAACTTTTTCTGGCTCCGCCAAGTCTGCTCTTCAATTTTTCCCTTAGAACTGTTCTACTTGCAATCTAAACAGCCTATACTCTATCTGAAAAGCTCAGCACTTGCTCCTAAAGCATTTTTATACAGGTAAAGCACTCTTAAACAAAAGAAAGTACTTCATTCACCTAAATTCTGTTGAGTACACATCTCCCTATAGGTCCTGTCTGACTCAGTTACACAGCAATCTTTTTCACTATTTCTAGCATGTCGAAGGGTCAGTTGCTGGCGTCCTCTCCTGTTCAGCTGGTGAATCTGGGAATCTTGAGGCAATGTTACAATTGCCTCATGTACACAGACAACCCTCTCCTCCTCCCAACAAATACAAATATATGCGAGAGATGCAACTATATAGCCAAACTGGAGGCTGAGCTCTCTCAATTCAGAACTGGCAAGACCAGTCAGGAGGAGAAGGTAACCACGCACACCACAAACCCAGTCTCACATAGAACTATCACAACAGCAAACCAAACACATAAACACACAAAAACATACTCGGAGGCGCTGATTAAAAATCTACCAAAACAACAGAGGCCTCCAAAGCAGACACCCAAGCAACCACCACCTCAAGACATAGCACATGCAACACATAGTTCACAAAGTCAGTGTGCTAAACAATCACAGCCCTTAAGGCCAAACAACATGCCAGACACACTTGTAATAGGTGACTCCATAGTCAGACACACTGACGTCCAGCTCACCAGACTGAACAAGGAAAAGGTCACAGTAAGCTGCCTGTCAGGAGCTAGAATCCGCCACATAACACAAGCACTCAGGTCACTCGACAGCAGGTACAAGTATGACTCAGTCATTGTCCATGCTGGTGTGAATGACCTGAGATGCACCTCCCTGGACTACATGAAAAGAGACATAGAGGAGCTCTCTGATTATGTAGCCCAGGCCGGTATGACCCTGACCCTGAGCAGCATCTTACCCTCACCAAGAATGATGCTACAGTACAAAGACAAAATGATCAGTTTTAACAATTGGCTTAATTACTGGTGTCATTCTAAGGGGATCCAATGTCTGTCTGCTTGGGATGACATGCTTGACAAGCCACGCTGCTTCACAAGGGATGGCTTGCACCTGTCACCCCTGGGCTTCCGGATATTGGCCAAGGCTCTTGCCACCCCATAGTGCCTTTTTAGGCAAGGCTCAAATGACAAACCTACCTCCCTAGAAAACACAAGTGGAAAAAAACTAAGGGTAATGCTGCTCAATGCCAGAAGTCTAAACCTCAAGATGCACGCCCTTAAAGCCCTCCTCAGTATGGAGAACATTGATGTCTGTGCAGTGACTGAAACCTGGTTCAAGGCTCCTGAGAGCACCCCAGCACTATCAGGTTTTACCTCATATCATGCTTTCCGGACCCAAAACTTGGACCGAACCACAAAAGGAGGGGGAGTATCCATTTTCATCAAAGATACCCACACCTCCAGGTTAGTGGCAACGCACGAAGCATCGGAGACTATCCAGGTGCAACTAACCATAGGCAAAACTGCCTTACAGTTTGTAGCATGCTACAGACCACCCTCTCAAACTCAGTAACCCCACACAGCCTTCCTGAAGACACTGGAGAGTATGAATGTCTCTCCAAATACCATCATTTTGGGAGACTTCAACTACCCAAACATAGACTGGGAACATTACTCAAGCCCAAACACCCTAGCCCAAAGGTTCCTAGAATTCATAAACTCAAATGCAATGGAAAAACTAGTCACCATTCCCACAAGAGGAGACAATATACTAGACCTGATCATCACAAACATGGGGACAAAATGCTCCACACCGGAAGTATATCCCTCTTTGGTAAGATCAGACCATAAATTAATCTCACTGGAAATCCACATCCCACCCCCACCCCCTGCACAAATGACCACAGTTAAGAACTTCTCAAAAGCAAACTTCACACTTCTTAAGACTGAAGTGGTATCCTTCAAGGCCCCTGGGCCAGTGGAAACCACAACCCACACTGCTGAATCCTTTGCAAATGCCTTCTATGGGCACCTTCAAGAATGCATGGATCATGCAATCTCAAATAAAACCAAGACCCATTCCCCCAAAGGCAGGTACCCGGTCTGGTGGACCCCAGCCATAAACAAACTTTACAACAGGAGGAGGAAGCTACTACATGACAGAGCAAAATCCCTAAAAGGGAAGGCGTCTCTGATCAGTACTAGCAAAAAACTATGATCACTCATAAAATCATCCAAGGCCAACTTTGAGAGAAAAATCACAAAAGACACAAAAGACAATCACAAGGCCTTCTTTAGCTATGTTAGAAACCTGGGTGGAAACTCCCAGATATGCTCAGAGTTAGTCCAAAATGACACAAAATACACTGAACTCACTGACATTGCCAACATTCTGGCAGACAGGTTCAGTGCAAATTTCTCCTCCCCCTCCCCCCCAAAAGGAGAAATAACTATCCCAGCAGAGTGTAGCCTCCCTAACATCTCAGATGCCCAGGTGAGAGCCGCCCTCTCTAAAGCTAAAAACACAGCATCAATGGGACCGGATGGTGTCCCGGGCTGTGTGCTACATGAACTCCAAGAGGAACTAAACCCACACATAAGGCTGCTGTTTAATCCTAGCCTTACTACAGGATACGTACCCAAAGAGTGGAGTACGGCAACAGTGGTCCCACTTCACAAAGGCGGTGCTTCTACGGACCCTGGAAATTACCGCCCCATAAGCTTGACGAGCCTGGTCTGCAAAGCTATGGAGAGGATCATTATGGAACTCATAAACCAAGACATTGGGGACCTACAGACATTGGATCCTACCCAATTTGGCTTTGTCAAGGGCAGATCCTGCCTTTTGAACTTGGTCGACTTTTTTGAAACAGTCACTAAGGCCATTGATGAGGGTAAGGCAGTTCACACAGCCTACCTTGACCTTGCAAAAGCCTTTGACACAATACCCCACTCGGGCATCATAGACAAACTCACCAGCTTAAATGTAAACCCATATGTCACAAGATGGGTTGCAAACTGGCTCAAGGACAGAACCCACAGGGTCAGAGTTGCTGGAGCTATGTCAGACTCTAAGCCAGTCACAAGCGGTGTCCCACAGGGCTCAGTCCTGGGACCCCTCTTGTTCGGCATTTATTTTTCCGAGGTACAGGCAAACATAGGAGGATTGTGGCTGACAAAGTTCGCAGATGACTGCAAACTGGGCACCATAATTGATACTCCAGCGGACACAAACATCCTTCAGAGAGGCCTCATAGAAATGGATAATTGGTGCCAGAGCCATGGCCTTAAGCTGAACGACAAAAAATGTATAGTCATACCCTTTGGGAAAAACAAGGTACCGACAAATTACCACATAGGCGGTAATCCATTAAGTACGGAAGAGGTAATCAGGGACCTAGGGACCCAAGTTGACAGTAACCTCTCATTTGACACTCACATTGCCAAAGTGGTTTGGAAGACCTTCTGTATTGCCCACCTTATCATGAAGGGTTTCACATCTAGATCAAGAGAGGTCATTGTGCCCCTGTACTCTTCTCTTATCAGGCCAATGATTGAGTACAATGCCCCATTTGGGATGTATCTCACCCGACACCTGCAGCAGTTGGAAAGACCCCAAAAGTTCCTCACCAAGAGGATAAAGGGTCTTAAACATATGTCATATGCTGCCCGACTGAAAAAACTCCAGCTCTATTCAGTCGCATACTGCCTACTCAGAGGTGATCTGTGCCTGACGTACAAGGCCATGTCCAATCCTGAATTAATGGATATGCTCCACCTCAGAAAATCCAAATCCATCAGAGCCACGAGAACAAGTGACTTAAACCTCAACACAGAAATAAATAGGACATGCTGGAGGGACAGATTCATAACCCAGAGGCTCCCTACACTCTGGAACAGAATCCCAGTCCATGTTAGGCAGAGCCCCTCACTGACTCTATTCAAGAGAAGTCTCGACGAGTGGATGGGAGATCGTAGGTTTACCCCGGGGGTCATCTCTGTGTCACTACTAGACAGCGGCATAGTAAACTAAACCCTAAAAGGGCGTAGTATTCTCTTCCTAAGGGGTGGTGTAAGCCACATACACTCTGGCTAGGCTTATAAATGCCTTAGGGCAGATAGCCTAGTATGAACCTATGAACCTATGAACCTATTATTATACGATACAGTACATGTTCAGGACTTAGCTTGTAAATGCAGCAGTTGCCACAATGTTAGTTCAGGACTGACTGTGATGCAAGCAGTACACAGCCAATACATGGGGAGGTAAAGGCTCAGTCTCTAAGTTGAGGCTGTCAGAGGTTGCAGAGTTCCTGTAGTGTGTTCCTGTCTACCCTGTAGCACTCTACAATGCCCATGTCATGCATGTTGTGATAAGCTAAATATTGCCTGAAAACTCTTCTCTGTCTTGGCCTAGGCCTATGGGCAGCAGTGGCAGCATTACCTGCAGCCTCTAGCACATACAAACCACTCAAAGCAGCAGCAGCTCCTAACATTTGGTCTGTGTAGACTTTCTTTGTCTGTACTCGCCAACTTTTGAAATCCGCATGGAAAATCAGTACAGAGTTTAAATGGATGCTTTATAACTTGTTGATTAGCTCCACCAAACTGGTTGATTAGCATGCATTTCAGTTGCTTATGCTGTAATTAGCATCTCTGAAACACAGGCTAAGACAGATGCAATCCATTAATAATCGGGTCTATATTAAAAAAAACAAATGTTCAAAATTGCAAACGCTCAGATGAGCGAAAATGCAGTAAGTCGAGTTATTTATTTATTTTTTTATCACAGTACAGTGAAGATCAGAATATTTGCCCTTTCTTCACTGTATTGCGATCTCGGAGTTGGAATATATATTTAGAGGGGGACCGCCCACAATAACGTTTTCGAGTTGCTGCATTTTCACTTATCTGAACATTCGCAATTTTGAACATTTGTTCTTTTAATATAGACCCTAATAATCTACTCCATTATAAAAAGACAAATGTGTACCTAGCTAAACTGATGGTGAGGACACTTGCTACATGTTTGCAGGACTTCACAGAAGTATATTTCTTCACATTATATCTTTACAGAGGAGTATTGAACTCCAGCATGTATGGTCCCATTTTGTTACCTACATAATGCATATGTTAGAACATATTTATGAATAATGTGAAGCAAAGGTTTTTATACTTTTTTTCTGTATACATTCGATAGAAATGTATGGTATGGCCTTGTTTGTCAAGTAATTTCAGAGGTACACATGACTGACAATACATGAAAATAAAATGCTGTGTGATAAATAAGTACAAATGTTTCAGGGACAGGTCCTTTGAAAGCACTTTCAACATTCCAAAGATGTTTTAGTAGCAAAATGGTTCATTTGTCTGTTCTTTTGTGGGTGTGTGGGAGCAAAGAAGAGTTACTGTTATGTCACAAACTAGAATGGATTATTCTTTTTTGGGGGGAGGGCACAGTGGAGTTACTGCTATGGCACAAACAAGCATATGTTGCTGTTGCTACTCTCCTTGTTGTGCATCCTGCCTGCTGTTAGTATTTCACATCTATAGACTATTTTATGTTTTTCCAGTGGGTAATACTGACTGGCTACCTTTACTGTTTTATCTGGAAACAGTTACTTTGTAGTTATGTGATACTTATGTGTGTTATCATTCTGTTGTCTTTTAGAATACAATGTCAGTGAGGCAGAGACCCCCATTCAGTGATGTGGAGAACAACATCATTGTTGATGGTCTCCACCAACATGGGGCATTTCTGCTGGGAAGGGGTCAGCCCAATATGGCACACAGGCTACAAGTATAGCATCAGATTGTTGAGAACATCAGTTCTGTAGGCAGCCACAACCAAACCTATGAACAGGTGCACCACACGTGCACTGACATGATTACCACTGCAATGAGCTGAGCAGCTGCAGTTGCCCGATACCTAAGGAAACTGGAGGAGGACCTGCTACAGAACCGCCTCTTACCCTCAATGAAGAGAACATGGTGAATATCTTCCATCATGAGAGCTCACAGCAGAGTGGACCAAAGTATGTTCTTGACATGGGTGCCACTCCTTTTGAGTCCCAAGAGGATCTTTCAGGTAGGCTTTTTTATATGACCAGTTGAATACTGTTGTGTAGTAAAACAATTGATATAAATATTACTACTGTGTCACATGTCTTTTTGGGGGGATTGAAGATTGCTACAGTTATAAGCTTAGTTTGGATTTGTCAGCCACGTTCTTGTTGAAAGTAGAGTTAATGCAGATATAGAGGAGCATGTGTATTATCCCCTGTCTTACTGTTAAATGTGATGATGTTGCCCTTACATCTTGCTTAACTTCTTTCAGGACCATCAGGAATCCAGCAAGATATGCCAACTGCAGATGGAAAGCCAAATACATTTATGTCAGTACTGCAGATCAATTTAAAGAAATATCATAATGTGTCATTTCAGGCCTTTTGGGTATATTGCTGTACTGTTTGTAATAGCGGCAGCACTGTTAGTTGTTTAGCATATACTGCATGATAGTAGTACAAGTATTAATGTATTCCTGGGTTAATTCCTTTTTATCACAGGTGATCATGACAGTGGGAGTGTGGGCCCTGTGCCAAAAGATATCAGTGTTTCAACTGACACTGATGATAATGGTGGCCAAACTGACTCACAGTCAGTGGGTGCAGAGGTTGACTCTGACACCAGAGATTGACATCCAGCCACCCCCTTCATTTTCCCTGGACACAGCCAGTAGGCCTACTCCTACCAAGTTCACTAAGCCCACAGATAGTGCATAGGTGGAGGATGAGGACACTGATCAGGGAAGTGTGGCTACTGTGGCTTCAGTGACTGTTGACTCTGGCCATAGCCAAAGTGTGGGTGAGGTGCCACGAAGGAGAGTTAATAGGGGTGCTTGGAGGGGGCCTGCTCTCCCTCCTCCACTTGGTGTAGGTGTCTCTTCCTGTGTCACTCAATGTATGTTTATGGCTGTCATGGAGGCACTGCACATTCAGACAGGTGCTCCAGAGAAATGCTTAGGGTTTGAGATGTGGCATAGGCTGACATGCGTGATTGCCTCCACCATGTCACGATGCAATGGAATGGATGAATGACATGTTGCAATGAGCACTGTCTGTGATGGAATGTCTGCTAGGAGGGGAATGGCATCCTCATTGTCATAGGCCAGAGAGAACATCTGCTGATAGCCAATGTGGGCATGCCCGATCATGCTCCTGTAGTGGCAGTATTTTCACTACTCCATTGGTGAGTGGGCTGTCCACACCAAGATGTGGCAGGCCATGTGGGTGTGGTCCTGGGCATTCCTATGAAGAGAACATGTCCAGCAGACATCGGTTACATTCAAGTAGCAGCACTGCATCTGAAGTTGAGTGTGGACATGCCACTGCAACTCCTGGCAGAGCCAGTTTTCATGATCAGGAGTGAGAACAATGAACTGCCAACTGTACCATGTATGGCTCACATCTGTCTGACATACCAAGAAGTACAGTTAGCATGGCACCTGGCTGTGTTCATGTAGACTCTCACTCACCATTTTCACATGGATGACCACTACAGACACACACAACAGTAGTATGATTCAGTCTGACAGCTTCCCTTTCTTACTCATACACACTTACTGACATTTTGTGTCAGCCTAGACATCCTGCCCCCCAACACAACACCCTATGCAAGTGATAATAACTGGGTCATATCCCTGTTCTCTCTCATTTGGATACAGGGATACAAAAGCTTTGTGTCAGATTCACAGGGTGCATAACTACATTAGTGCTTAGTATATATGCATTTGTTTTGTTGAACTGATAATTGTACCTGTCACTTATATTTGCCCTGCCAAGTTAAACATAGGATAGCATCATCATTTCACTACTTTATATGGTATTCTCTTGTAAAGGTTGTAAAGTCAGCAATGTGTCTCATTACTTTCAAACTTTTCTCTTTAATGATTTTCCAGTACAAACAAATGGTGCATATCAAGTCATGCCAGCACATTCAGATCTCAGGACTGTATGACAGTGCTGTAGTCAAATCACATTAGAACAGTAATACAGTATAATGTCCTTGTTTGCATGTACTTCACCAGACACATGCAGCAGCTGGACAGACCACAGGGCTTTTTCATCAAGATAACACAGGGCCTACAAACCATGCCTTGATTTATGTGTAAAGATTAAAAGACATGTCACTGTAATCTGTCTGGTATCAGATGACGTGACATCTGCCTGACCTCCAGGCAAGTATCTGATCATGCCGTGGTGGTATGCAGGAGCTGGACAGTTCACATGGCTTTCTCATCAACATAACACAGGGCCTACAGACCATGCCACAATGTATGTGTAAAGATTTAAAGACATGTCACTGTAATCTGTCTGGTATCAGATGAAGTGACATCTACCTGGCCTCCAGGCCAGTATCTGATCATGCCCTGATGGCACGCAGGAGCTGGACAGATCACATGGCTTTCTCATCAACATAACACAGGGCCTACAAACCATGCCACAATGTATGTGTAAAGATTAAAAGACATGTCACTGTAATCTGTCTGGTATCAGATGAAGTGACATCTGCCTGGCCTCTAGGCCAGTATCTGATCATGACCTGGTGGTATGACTGCATATGCAATAATCTGATATCGCTGCTAATATCAGTATTGTCTGTTGAGTATATGGTAATAACAGTGTCCCACATGCTGGTGTAAAATGCTCTCTGTAATGTCAAGTAATAGCTCATACACACACACACACACACACACACACACACACACACACACACACACACACACACACACACACATACACACATGACTGCAGTGAGAGTAGAACCCCTACCTATCTAAGCACACAGTCTAGAGAACACACTATGTTGTGCAAGCACAACAAAACAAGGCTAACTTTTCCATGGCTGTAGTTTGACTTATAGTGGATGACATCAGCAGGTCATATGGGAGACAAGAGGTTGTGAGGGTTGGATGAAATGGATGTGTAGGCTTGTGTAAGTATCAAAATAATATCAAGGTATATCATTGAAGAAGTAACTGTAGGACAGCACTTCTGATCTGCTGACTAGACACACACACACACACACACACACACACTCACACACACACACACACACACACACACACTCACGTGCGCACACACACACACACACACACACACACACACACACACACACACACACACACACACACACACACACACACACACACTTGACTGTAGTGAGAACAGAATCCCTACCTAAGTGCACAGATTACAGAACACAGTACATTATTAAAGCACCACAGCACAAATCTGACTTTTATATGGCTGCAGGTCAATTTATAGTGGATGACATCAGCAGTGCATGTTGGAGAAAAGAAGTTGGGAAGCTTGCCTGGAATGAATCTGTATGCAGAAGCAAGTATCAAAATACTATCAATTTATGGGACTAGAGCACTAACTGCAGGATGCACACTTGCTCTTCTGGCTAGACACACAAAAACATGCACAGTAGACAGCAGTAAGAACATAACCTCTACCTGAGTACACAGACTATAAAACTCAGTACTTTACACAAGCACCGTGACACAGGTCTGATTTATACAAGACTACAGATGCTCTTATAGTAGATGACATCAGCAGGCTATGTGAGGGACAACAGGTTGGGAGGCTTGCGGAGACACATAGAGTCATAGGTTCATATGATGCCAGTAGCTTAACAGTACTAGGGTGTGTAGAGGCCTAGTTGTGTAAAAGCACCAGTACCCTTACTGAGCATAGGATGTGAGCACCACCAACTGGTCTTATCCATGAGGGAGCACACAGCATTATGTACTACACTTTGTAGTGTGGTTAATATATGTGTGGAAAAAAATACTGAGATCCCAGGGTTGTACTGTTGGGGAGGGGGGCAACACATGGATGTATTGTAAATATATGACATATAGTTAGATTGTGCCCTTGGTTTGCAGTATTTCCACATGTAGTTTTATGTCATACAAAGGAAATGAACAATAAGCACCAATAGGACAGTATCATAGCACAGTTTGCAGTGGATTTGTGTAATGATCAACAAAGTGCAGACACATGCAAGTTTGCTTGTAGGCAATCAGTGTGCAAACACGAGCTGCATTGCTAATGTCTGACAGACAGACTGTAACAGTGGCAAGCAATTGCATGTATAGGCAGTTTGTATGTGTTTTTAACAAAAGTTAAAGCAATGATGGTCCAGATAGCAGGAATAAAGTTACAGGACTATAGTACACAGTATATATGCAGTCATACATTTGATGATAAATGTGATAATATGCTGTATATGAACCCAGTACCATGTGTATGGGAGTTATACACTTATACCTGTAGACACAAGAATGTTAAGGCAACATTTGCCTATGTTGCACTTCATTGCTGTAAGTTGCAATGTCACAGCAGTAAAGCAAAGATTGCAGAATCTGTACTAGAATCCAGTACCATCTGTTCTCCAGGCCAGGTTTTCACGATGGTCATGGGCATTCATTGAATGCATCCAGTTTTTGTTTTTTGGCTGTCTGCTTCATAAGTGGTCCACCTTGATTTGCACAAACCAGATAAACACTGCCAAACCTAACATTCATTTGTTGCCTGCTTCCACTGTTTGCACTATGCAGTGCATTATACAAAAAGTGCAATTAAAAATGAGAAGAATAAGAAAAATACTTAATAATGGGCACATATAAGGAAAATACGTGTCTCCTGTCATATTAAGGTACTTTCTCTACAAATCCACCACAATTTCTTGATTATTGCACCAAGTTAAGAAATACAAAGATATGACATAATATTATTAAATAATACATTCTCACTTCAGGACATTACTTGCAAATGGAGTAGTTGAGACAATTTTATTTCAGGGCTAAAATTTCCTTGTCTGTACTCCCATGGTGTTGAACAATTCAGAAAAAAATAAACCAGAATGGAGGCTACATGGATGCTTTATAACTTGTTGAATAACTTTGCAATACTGAAAAGCACCTGCTTATGTTGCAATTAGCACCTATAAAACATCTGCTGCTTTGTGAAGACTGGTAGAGATGGATGAAGGCTGCCAGCCTAGCCTGATAGAATTGTGCAGATAATTCTATCATTTGTAAATGTGAAATGTTGAACTTAAAACAATGTGGCAACATTGCCATCTGCTGTAAAGAAAGCTAAGTCAAGCATTTCTTGTTGATCCTTTGAAATTAAAATTATTTCATCACTGCCTTTGATGTTTTACAAGTCAGCTCCAGTCAGGCTAGATGGAGGCTTCCTGCCTATTGTTTTAAGGCTAAAGTTAATGACCAAAATTTACATGTGGAATGTCCTTTATTGCCCTAAGTGTAAAATAATGTAAATGCAGTTAATGGGTAGCCTGGGAACTCCAGAAAAGTGAAAAAGATGATGTAATGTTTATGAGAACTGCAATAGCAATTTATACAGTGAGAACCAGAGATTATTAAGCATTTTGATCTTGGGCATCTAACTCAGCAGAATCTTATGCTCTCTTAAGTAAGTTATCTTAGAAGTGTGTTTTCTTGTAGCGATAGCTAGGAAATTAGAAAAGATTAGTCTAAGTGTTTTCTGTTATGTCAGAACTGTACTACTGAATTATTTTAAGTTTCTGTGTGATCTCTGAAATCTAGAACAGCATTGTGGTGTAGTAGTATTATTTTATGTTTATAGTATTTATTATTAAATATTTTTAAAACATTTTAACTGTGGCTGGTTTATGTAGAGATAAATTAAGCTCTAGAGTACATTGCATGCTTATAAGTGATCCTGTAATAAGCCCTTCCAATAAGCCTTGATTGCTTGGTTACACTACTATTGGATAATAATATTGCACAGTTATAATTGGGCACCCTTTTAAGGGCCTTTAGGTAGCTGATAAATATTAGCTGGTGGTGGCAGTAATTACTACCGTATAGTCTGGGTATAGGGGCACAGCTGGAGAATCTGTGTCAGCCTTTCCCAAGAGTGTTTGTGAAGTTGTATAAATACTTATCTCAAAGTGTGTGTGTGTGTCAGCTACTTGGGCAGGGACACGAAGCTCTGGTTGGACAGAGAGGATACTGGAGGTTAGCTTGCCAGCTAGGCTGAGATCTGGACCCTATAGCTGTGCCAGTGGGGAGTCTTATTGGGGACCTGGAGAGCAAGGGAGCAACCAGCCTCAGACTGACTGTGATCTATGTGTGCTCTTAAGGGAAATTGCACTTTACTGTGTGTATTTGTTATCCTTTTCTCCTATATGAGACACCCTCTCTGGTGTTAGTGGTGAGGATTGAGGCTCCTTGATTGCTGGGCCAGGGCACAGGCATCACATGCTTAACCAAATATATTAACTCCATTAGTGCTCATTAGTGAGCAATGCGCACCTCCCCATCTCTGTGTGCACATGTGCCTAAATCAGATAAACACAGGTAATCTTGTTATTACTTTCCTTCATTCATGTGATATTGTTCAAACATGCAGCTGAAAAAGCAAAGGAAAGGCTGCAGATCCTGTACAAGAACCCAGGACCATCTATGCTCTTGCTATATGCATATACATGCTGCCACAGAAATAGTTATGTGACAAGCACTGAGAAACCTGACATTCATTCCTCCATTTTTATAGTTGCACTAAGGGCCACATTACACAAATAATGACAAAATTTAAAAAAAAAAATACTTAAAGCAGACAGAGACAACACATTTCAACAAACAATAAAGAGGGTGAAATAGAACTTGTGAATTTTGCACTGCTTGCATGCACTTTCACCCTTTAAAGAACTACATGTACACCTCTGTAAGGTAACCTGATACCCCCCGGATGTCTTAATTCACTGTTGCCACCCATTGAGAATAAAAATTGTGAAAGCGTCTACATGAAGTGACCATCCCTACATGGTTACAATTTTTTTGGATTCAGCAGTTCTAATGAGTTTTGACCTCATTTGCATCTTCACTGTGCTGACAGCCCTGAATCTGCATGGTTGGTAACCGTGTAGGCAGAGGAAACTGAAGGGGAGCCCAATGTTGTACACACAAGGAAGAGTATTACTTCACTATATACCTGCACAGAGGAATACAGGTTTTGATAAAATGTGACTGTATTCCATCAGATACATACAGCATATTCTTACATGACAGTTTGAGTAGTCTGTTTCATGGGGTTTACACTTTTATCTGTCTAAATTAGTTACAAGTATATTTTTCTTTTGGGGTGGGGAGGAAAATTGCATTTATGTCATGGCATTTAAAAAGGAATCATTGCTATTGTTAATCTAATTTTCTAGCACCCACCTTCTCTAATAATGTAATGTGTGTGGGGTTACATGTTATGATCAGTTCTGTACAAATCTACAGACTTTTACTTGCTCTTGTTTCCATGTAGACTCCTTTCTATGGGTGTATTCAGAACATTTTGAATACATGGAGAACACAAGCATGGAGTCTACACAGTTGCTTTACTGTCTGTTGAATAGCTCCACCATGTTGTTTTGGTTCATTGGCATACAGTAATAGTACTTATGCTGTAATTTGCATGCCACAGAAATTGCCATGTTTGCAGGTGAGTGCAAGTCTCTATGCAGAGTTTACTGAATCTAAACATAATTGTGGCCTTGTCTGCATCATACTGCAATAAGCACACAGGCAAAAATGATTGTGTAGGATTTATTGAATCCCCCAATACTATTTATGTGTCAGAGAATTTATTAAATACATCATTTATAAGCTTTCTCCTGTACATAGCTTTGTTAGGCTAAAAGCAACACGGTAAACATGTAATCATTTATACCCAAAATAACCTATTAATATCAAGTATGCAATTAACATTAAAATAATTAGAAGCAATAATCTATGAAATTTGTTCCTTTACCATTTAAACTTAACTATATGTTAATTTATTTAGGACTAGAGCCATGTGGGCCTTTAGTACCACCTGACATCTTGATAACATTTAGATATATGTTATCTAGATCCCAGATATACTATACAAACAATATGCATCTGTAATTACATAAGTTTAGCCGAAGCATTTGACATAATATTATTTGTGCTTTCCCAAATACAAATTATTCATGTATGCAAGTGGTTGTGTAGACTTCAAGTTCTAGAAAGCAAGCAGTATACAAATTAACCATAGGGGATTCAATAAAACCTACACAATAATTGTTGACTGTGTACATGTCACGGCTCTATGCGCACATGACCACAAATAGTTTTAGATTCAGTAAACTCAGCAAAGTGGCTCTCAGTCACACACAATCATGAAAACTTATGTGGCATGCAACTTACAGCATGAGTAGCTGAATTGTATGCCAATGAGCAAATCAACATGGTAGAGCGATTCAATAAGCTGCAAAGCAACTGTGTAGACTCTGTGCTCATGTTGGCCATGCATTTGAAAGTATTCCAAATACAGCCACAGAAAGGGGTCTACACAGAAATAATACCATGTAAAAGTCTATAGATTTGTACAGAACAGACCGTAACATTTAACCCCACACACATTATGACATTATCAGACATGGTGGATGCTAGAAAATTAGATTAACAATTCATTTTTAAGTATCATGACATAAATGCAGCCTTGTTCCCCATCCCAAAATAAAGAATGTAGAACTAATGTATACTGCTGAAAGTGTAAATCCCATAAAACATACTATTCATACTGTCATGTAAACATATGCATGATGTATCTGATGGAATACAGTCAAGTTGTATCAAAACCTGCATTCCTCTGTGCAGATATATAACACAGTAACACTCTCCCTTGAGTGTACAACATTGGGGTCCCCTTCAGTTTCGATGCCTACACAGTTACCAACCATGTAGATTCAGGGCTGTGAGCACAGTGAAGATGCAAATGAGGTCAGAACTTATTAGAATTGCTGAATCAAAAAAATATATATACATGTAGGTATGTGGACCTCATGTAGGCACTTCCACAGTGTTCGTGTTAAATGCATGGCAGCAGTGAATGACAAGATCAGGGGGGTGTCATGCTACACTTACAGTGGTGTACATTTAGGTCTGTGAAGTGTAAAAATGCATGTAAGCAGTGTGCAATTCGCAAGTTCTGTTTCATTCTCTTTATTGTTTTTTAAAATGTATCATCTCTGTCCGCTTTAAGTTAAAATTTATTTATTACTTTTTGTCATAGTTTGCTTGATGCAATGCTTAGTGCAACCACTGGAAATGGAGGAGTGAATGGCTGGTTTCTCAGTGCTTGTCACATAACTATTCCTGTGGCAACATGTATATGTGTAACACTGGAGTATAGGAGGTCCTATGTTCTAATACAGGGTTTGTGACCTGTCCTCCACTTTTTGAATTGCATGTTTGTGCAATATCACAGGAATGGAGAAAAGTAATAACACAATCACCTGGGTTTACCTTATTTCAGTGTCAGTGCATGCAGCAGCATGTAGGTGCTCATCACGCACTAATGAGCACCAATGGAGTTGATATATTCAGTAAAGCAGCAGATGTTTTTTAGAGGTGCCAATTACAGCAGAAACAGGTGATTTTCACTATGGTGAAGCTATTCAACAAGCTATAAAGCATCCATGTAGCCCACATTTTGTTTTTTTCCTGCATACTTTAATACCACGGGAGTAAAGACAAGGAAATTCTAGGCCTGAAATAAAATTGTGTAAACTGCTGCATTTGCAAGGTAAGTCCTGAACATAGAATACAGTGCAGTACTGAAGTAAATAGTGGTGGATTTGTAAAGAAAAAACCTTAACATGTGACAGCAGACACTTATTTTAATTATATGTGTCCATTACTGAGTTTTTAATTACTATTCTCATTTTTAATTGCACTGTTTGCATGGCACGCATGGCACAAACAGTGGAGGCAGGGAATGGCTATGTTTATCTGGTTTGAGTGAAGTGAGGCAGACCACCTAGAAAGCAGACAGCCAAAAAAGAAACTGGATACATTCAATTAATGCCCTTGGCCATCATGAAAACCTTTCCTGAAGTACAGATAGCACTGGGTTCTATTACAGAGTATGCAAGCTTTGTTTTACTGCTGTCACAGTGCAGTTTACAGCAATGAAGTGCAACAAAGGCAACTGTTTCCTTAACATTCTTGTGGCAAAAGGTGTAAGTGTAAGACTGTCATACACATGATCCTAGATTTGAATACAGCGTATTCCACATAGTATTGCTTTTACTGATAGAGTAATCTATGTAGTATTACATTTATGACCAAATGTATGATTGCATATATATATATATATATATATATATATATATATATATATATATATATATATATATATATATATATATATACTGTGTACTATCTGGACGTGAATGGCTTTATCTTTTGCTAAAAACAGATACACAACTGCCTATACATGCAATTGCTTGCAAGTGTTGCATTCTGCTTGGCAGATGTAAACAATGTGGGTCACATTTGTGCACTACTTACCTACATGCAAACAAGTGTAGCTCACATGCGTGTACACTTTGTTAAATATCTCACAAATCAACTGCTCACTGCCCTATGGAAATGTATATATCATGCTTTCCTATTGGTGTTTATTGTCCATTTCCTTTGTATGACATAAAAGTACAAGTCCAAACATTGCAACTTGAGGGTACATTGTAAGCACATGTTATATATTCACAATGCATACATGTGTTGCCTCTCAAGCAGTACAACCATGGGGTCTCAGTATTTTTTTACACACATATATCAACCAGACTACAAGGTGTAATATATAATGTTGTGTGCTCCATCATGGACAAGGCCAGTTGGTGGTGCTGACAACATTGCTCTGCTAAACTCAAATATCCAAACATGCTCAATAAGGGTACTTGTGCTCTTACACAGCTAGGTTTCTACTCACCCTAGTAATGTTAGGCTACAAACCTCATATCAGCCTATGAATCTATGTGCCTATGAAGGCCTCCCAACTTGTTGTCCCCAACATGGTCTGCTGATGTCATCTGCTATAAGTTTACCTGTAGCTGTGTAAATGGCAGACTTGTGTCATGGTGCGTGCATAAAGTACTGAGTTTTATAATCTGTGTACTTAGATAGAGAGGGGTTCTGTTTTTACTGCAGTCAACTGTACATGTGTGCATACCTGTGTGTGTGTCTACCCAGATGAACAAGTGTGTATCCTGCAGTTAGCACCGCAATCCCATAAATTGACAGTATTTTGATACCTGCAGCTGCCTATAGATCCATTTCAGGTAAGCTTCCCAATTTTTTTCTCTCCAAAAGGCACTGCTGATGTCATCCACTGTTAGTTGACCTGCAGCCATATAAATGTCAGAATTGTGCAGTGCTGTTTACGTAGAGTACTGAGTTCTGTAGTCTGTGTACTTAGAAAGGGATTCTGTTCTCACTGCAGTCAACTTGGTGTGTGTGTGTGTGTGTGTGTGTGTGTGTGTGTGTGTCTACTCAACAGAATAGATGTGCTTTCCTAAACTTCTATAATGGCATGGCTTGAAAGCATTTTGATACTTGCACCTGCTTGCAAATACATTTCAGGCAGGCCTCCCAATTTTTTCTCTCCAACATGCACTGCTGATGTCATCCACTATAAATTAACCTGCAGTCATGTAAAAGTCAGACTTGTGCCGTGTTGCTTGTGTAGAGTACCGAGTTCTGTAGTCTGTGTGCTTAGATAGGTAGGGGTTCTGTTCTCACTGCTGTCAACAATGTGTGTGTGTGTGTGTGTGTGTGTGTGTGTGTGTGTGTGTGTGTGTGTGTGTGTGTGTGTGTGTGTGTGTTTGTGTGTGCGTGTGTGTGTATGTGTCTAGCCATAAGAACAAGTGTGTATCCTGCAGTTACCACCCCAGTCTCATACATTGACAGTATTTTGATACTCACACCTGCCTAACACATCATTTCAGGCATACCTCCCAACTTCTTCCCTCCTGCATGGCCTGCTAATGTCATCCACTGTAGGTTGACCTGCAGTGATGTAAAAGTCAAGCTTGTGCTGTGGTACTTGTGTAAAGTACTGTGTTTTGTAATCTGTGTACTTAGGTAGGGGTTCTATTCTCATTGCAGTTAACTGTGTGTGTGTGTGTGTGTGTGTGTGTGTGTGTGTGTGTGTGTGTGTGTGTGTGTGTGTGTGTGTGTGTGTGTATGTGTGAGCTGTTGCTTGGCATTACAGAAGGCATGTTACACCAGCATGTTGGACACTGTTATTACAATATGCTCAACAGACAATGTTGATGTCATCAGCTATATTCAATTATTGCAGTCATTCCACCAGGGTATGATCAGACACTGGTCTGGAGCCCAGCCAGACATCAGCTTAGGTTCATAGGTTCATAAGAGGTTACTAGGCTATTGGCCCTGGGGCCTTTATAAGCAAAGCCATGTTATACTCTTGTTCCCTTATTGACCAAGTTGTATGGTTTATATTTGCAGCACAAGTCTATGATCAGCACTGACTGCTTTTTCCAAGAAGGACATAGGTTACACCCCAAGGTAAATTTATGATCTTTCATCCAGTTGTCTAAATTAAGCTTAATAGGGTAATTGAGGAGCTCTGTTTTATGTGAATTGTTGCAGAGGAGTAGCAAATCTCTGGGAAACATATCTGTCTCTCCAGCATGCCCTGTTAATGTCACGGCTAGATTAAGATTCCTAGAGCAAGTGAATCTTATCCCACATGACTTGTGGATGCGCTGCATTTCCATTAGGGCAGGGTCCGAGACTGCTCTGTAAGCCAGGCACAAGTTGCCTCTCAGCAGTGACAGGGCCTTCAGTTTGTTCTTGGAAGTCATGTGTTGAAGGCCCTAAATGTTCTTAGTGAGAAACATTTGAGGTCACTCCAGCTGTTGCAGGTGTCTGGTGAGGTACATACAGAATGGAGCGTTGTACTCTATCAGTGGTTTGATGAGGGATGAGTACAGGGGAGTTATAACATCCTTAGCTCTGGATGTGATGCCCTTACGTATGTGATGTGCAGCACAGAAGGCCTTCCTTACCACTGTGGACACATGGTGAGCAACGTTAAGGTTGCTATCAATCTGTGTTCCCAAATCTCTCACCACAAGGATTGAGCCAGGGGGGGGTACTGTTAATATTGCAATTTGCAGGGACTTTCTCCTTTGCTGAAAGTGGTGATAATGCATTTTTTTGCATTTAATTAAAGGACTTGGTTTTGGCACCAATGATTTGTTGGTGCAAGCCCTTTTTATAGTATGTCAACATCATTGGGGGACTTAATAACTGCACCCAGTTTGCAGTCTTCAACAAACTTGGTAAGTCACAGGTCATCTAGTTTTCACCTGGACTTCTGAGAAATAGATTCCAAGCAATGAGGAGCTCAACACAGATCTTTGTGGTACACCAGTGGTAACTGGTCTGCTGGTAGAGGTGGAATCCCCAACTTTGACAGTATACATTCTATTGGTGAGACAGTTGGCTATGCATCTAGTGACATAGGGTTAATCTCCAGTTTTTAATGTTTCCAAATCTTTTGGGTTTCTAATACCATGATGGGAATGGACCCCATTCCTAAATGAAAGTATGATTAAAGTTCATGAAATTAGTATTGTTTCAATCTTTGATGTCAGCCAGAGTTGTTCCTCACAGGACCTGCAATGCACCCAGTAATGACTCCTTCTGCAATTTGTACAGAATTACATGTAGCGGTAACATATCTAAATAAGATTGTAGATTTTTTTTATATGACATGTTGCTCCTTTTACTTTTGGAACTGTCTGATTATCTTCTTCCACATTGTTCTCATTTTTGCATGCAAAACCTGATATTTTATGACTCTGTGTCTCTCTGTATGCAAGACTTTGCAGTCACTAGGTGTAGCAATTTCAATGATAGATGCTACTTTTGTCTTCTTTTCATGGACCACTATATCTAGTTTTCTAGCATCTATCCTTTAAACTGTTGGCAATAGGTGAGCCCATGTGATCATTTTCTATGATGCTTTGTGGCTCATGTTTCCAGTGGTTTTCAGTTACTTCAGTATTATAATGTTTGCTCAATCCCAAGTGCAACAGTCTTGCCACATTGTTATGCATTTCAGTATACAGTCCTTCTGCCATTAGTGTGTCATAACCAGCAACATGGTGTGCAACTGTTTCCAATTCTGTTTTACAAAACCTACATTTACCTGTTTTCCCACATGCTCAATGGACTTTATAAACCGATGTGTACATAGTCCACTATTTTGGACCACCAATATTAAACTTTCATCTTATGGTTTGAATTCACAACTCCTTAACCATTCCTATATTCAATCCTGATCAATGTGAGGTTGTTCCGGGAGTTTTTTGTACTTGTAACTATATTTATGCATTCTCCACATTTCTTGCCTACTCATCTGATCCTTCACCTTATATTCTTTCTTTTGTTTTTTTGCATATTTAGATGCTGCCTGATTTTTATCTACTTTTGGTTTAATTTCCATTCCCACTTGACACTGATATGCTTTTGCTAGACTAAGCAAAAAGTCATCTTAGACTTACTCTCCTCATATTTCAAAACTTTCACTATGTTTGGGTCTTGTGAGGTCAGCAGATATGTATGTAGTCATAGGCTCAGAGGTGAATACTAGGCTAACTGCCCTGAAGAGCCATTTTAAGCCTAGCCAATAACCCAAGGTCAAAATAAAACCTTGTACCCTGTGTTTATAAGCTGAAGTCCTTAACCATTATACCAAACCCATCCAACAGTGGCCCATTCCCAGAGTTGAACCAGGGCCGCCTGGGTGAAAAGCAAGAATCATAACTGCTAGATAATATGGGGCATCCTTATCACCTATGAAAATCCTCTGATGAGCCTCAGTCAACTATGAAAACAGATCTTCTCATTTAAGAGCAGTCTGAACATAGTTGCTGCAATGAGAATATGCCCATGTATACAAATACGAAGCAACTGCAAAGCTGACTAATACTAGTAGGTGCTGCAGGGATGCTGCATTCTGCTTAGGAAGGGAGTGATTGGGCTTTACCCAGCACAGAAAATTACTTTTTTCTGTAGTCTCTGAATGCCTTTACGAAAATCTGTTTTTGTAGAAACAGCATAAATATAATTCTCAATGAACCGCCTACGTTCATCTGTGGACATTCCCACCACAGTCCAACTCAAATTGGGGAAGGGCAGAGGGATTTCTTATGCTGCAAGAATGTAGCTTCAAGGATCAGATATGTACTAAGTACCCCATATAACTATAGCATTTTATTTTCAGACCCATTGGCAAGACAGATATGCATGCAGGGGATGGGGTGGGGGTGGGGGGGTGAAGTTTGCACCAAATCTGTCTGCTAGCAGGTTGGTGATATTCTCAGGATCAACATGAATGATACCATTAACTACTATTTCGGCACAAAGCTGGGCCTTCCCTCTTGGGTTTCTGATGTAGCTAAATAATGCCTTGTGGTTACCTTTAGCTAGGTATGATAGTTTAGCTTTGTAATTGCCTTTAGAGGACTTTACAAGATAGCCAATTTGCTTGTTCAAGCTGTGCAGGGTGTTCTTCCTCTGCTGAGTCAGTTCCCCCTTTTTCATAGTCATTAGTGTCTTCCATGTTGTATAATCTATTTATACTTGATGCTCACCAGGGTGGCTTGTTTTTTTGTGAGGACCTTGTTTTGATCTGTTCAGGTACAACTGAGTCTATACATTTGTACAGGTGTTTATACAGGGCATTTGTGTACACCTCTCTATAGCAGTCATTGTTGACAGTGGTAGCAGGGGGTTTGCAACTATTTATGGCATCATTTAGGAGGCTATTGTTTGTGCTGGAGAACTTTTTATTCTTTTGGTCTTGAGTGGGGGTCAAGTATGATCGTTAATTTGAACAAGACTGAACTATGATCACACCTTACCGGGGAGGGCAACACACAGGGAGTAGTGCAGAGACCCCTATGTTGGTGAGTACTAAGTCTGTGACTTTTGAGCCCCTTGTGGGGGTGCAGACTATCTGTTCCACAGCATTTCTATTAAAAAGTCCAGAAACCTTAGGGAGAGCATGTTTGTGCCCTTATATGACTCCCAGTCGATGGAAGGATAGTTGAAATCACACATGACCAAGGTATTTGGCTGTATCGTGAGTGACTCAAGTAGGTCCAAATAGGCAGAGTGGTTCTCGTGGTTCATGGTAGGGGACCTAGAGCTAACAATGATATGGAAGGGGGTTTTACCTACAGTTAGTTGGACTTGGAGTAGCTCTAGGGAGTCATACTGTTTGACCAGTATTGAGGTGTATTTGTCTTTAATGAAGATTTATACACCTCTGCCTTTAGTTCTTTCATGCTCATTTTAAGGTCGGAATGTATGGAAGGCATTGTAGCCTTGCATGGTCGGGGGGGGGGGGTCTCTGCAGCCTTGCACCATGTCTATGTGACTGCACATACATCGGTATCTTCCAAGGTAAGGAGTATTTCCAGTGAGTGCAGTTTCTGATTTAGACTCCTTACATTAAGCAGCATAACCTTGAGTTTGTTTCTACTGGATTTTATTTATGTTGGGAATTTAATTGCCATGACATTGCCTAAAAAAGGCACTATGGAGGAGGCAAGTACCTTTGCCAGTAACCGAAAGCCAAGAAGCGACAGGTGAAGACCATCTCTTGAAAGCAGTGTGGCCTATCGACCATATCTTTCCAAGCTGACAGATATTGGATCCCCCTGGACTGACATCAGAAACTAAGCCAATTGTTGAAGTCAATCATTGTTTGTTTATGCTGAGGCATCATTCTGGGTAAAGGTAGAATGCTGCTTCAGGCTAGGGACATACCTGCTTGGGACATAATCTGAGAGCTCAGTCCTGTGTCTCTTCATATATAGACCTGTGAGGAACATCTTAAGTCATTCACTGCAATATGGACTGTGACGCAGTCATAACAGTACTTGTTGTTGAGAGACAAGAGTGCGTGCATGATCTGATGGATCTTGGCACCTGACAGACAGCTGACCATGACCTTCTTCTTGTCCAGCCTGGTGAGGGGGACATCTGTTTGTCTCACTATGGAGTCATCTATGATCAAGACATTTGGTTTTGAGATGTTTTGCCTTTGGGGCTTATTAGCTAAGACACCATTGTGTATATTAATATGTGTAGTGGATTTTGCTGGGTCTGCAGTGTGTGCAGTAGGTTTGTGTTTGGGAGGTCTCTGATCTTTAGGTAGGCTTCTACCGAGTACCTCCACATATGTGGGATTATGTGTTGTGAGCTTGTTATGTGTAAGTGGTGAAGTGTGGTTGCTGATGACCTGTTTGATATCTGGTTTGTTGTTATGTGAGAGAATTGATTCCAAATTCATAGTATAGATACAGCTCTCACATGTTGTATTTGTTTATTTTAGAAGTAACTGGTTGTCAGTGTACATGAGGCAATTGCTACATTGCCTCATAATGTCCATGTCAATCAGGCTGGCTGGAGAAATGATGGGAAACTCTCCATCCATTATGGCAAGTATATACTCTAGTAACTAGTGGGGAGTGGGTTAGATGGACAACGTTTTTCTGTAAGAATAACAAAAAGCGACTATTCCATGGAGGTCTAGAGGTAGAAAACTGTGTCAGTGCTTTACGATGCACAACTGAGTTGCTTGCAAACCCACCCAAACATGACAATGAAATACAAGCAAAGTTAAATGATTTTTAGAAAGAAAAAAAAAAAAGAGAAGGCCCAAGACTGAGCCTTATTCCAACAATCCTCAACTCAGATGAATCCTGGGCTGCACACTTCTGCCACAAGGGTGCAGTGGGGCCTTTGGTTTTAGTGTTCAAATGATACCAAACAGTCTAGAGTCATCAAGCCTGAATCTAGCCTATGCTATAAAATGCATGAGCACTAGAAATTTAAAGTGAAGAAAATCACAGTCACAACAGGAAAAAAAAAAACAGTTCAAATAAAGCAGCAATTCAATAGAATACTCCCACAAGAGTCTAGACTACAAACCTTCCTTGTGTGAAATAACTGGTCTGGAGCCCAAGTGCTTAAACCTGAACAAAACACTTGGAATAACAGGCACAAAATGCCTTCACTAGCAAGTCCAAGCTTAGTAGGGTGTAGGCTATACTCTCCTGCTACAAGAGACTACTTCACATACCTGCCAAATGTAAAATAACTGGTTTGGAACCCAAGTGCTTAAACCAGAGCAAGGACATTTAGAACAACAGGTACAATAAGCCTTCAACCAGCAATTCCCAGCTCAGAAGGGCAGATGCTACCCTCTCCTCCAACAAGAGTGTAGACTACAAACCTTAATGTAAAACAATGGGCCTGAAGCCCAAGAGCTTAAACCAAAACTAAGAGGCTTACAATAATAGTTACAATGTAATCCAATACTAGACAGAGTACAGTGACATGTCTTTTAATCTATCCACATACATCATGGCATGGTTAGTTGGCCCTCTGTTATCTTGATGAGAAAGCCTTGTGGTCTGTCCAGCTGCTGCATGTATCTGGTGAGGTTCATGCAAAAGAGAGCATTATACCGTATTACTGTTCTGATGAGTTTGACTACAGTGATGTCACACAATCTGAGATCTGCATGTGATGACATGTCTTTATACATATGTAGTGGAAAATCATTAAAAAGAAAAGATAGAAAGTAATGAGACACATTGCAGTTCCTGACATCATAACCCTTACAAGCAAATACACTAGAAATTACTGACATGATGATGCTATCCATTGTATAACTTTGCAAGGGAAATATAACTGAGAAATACAATTATCATTTCAACAACACAAATTCAGATACACTAGGCACTATTGTAGCTATGCACCTTGTGCATCAGACACAAAGCTTTTGTGTCCCTGAATCCAAAAGAAAGAAAACAGGGATATGGCATAGCTATCATCACTTTCACAGGGTGTCGTGTGGGGGCAGGAAGCCTAGGCTAACACAAAAGGTCAGTGAGTGTGTGTGAGTAAGAAAGGGAAGCAGGCATGCTGAACCATGTAACAATGTGTGTGTGTGTGTGTGTGTGTGTGTGTGTGTGTGTGTGTGTCTGTAGGGGTCCTCAGTGTGACAGCAGTATGTAAGAGTCTGCATGAACACAGCCAAGTTCAGTGCTTGCTCTATGTCTTGGTATGTCAAACAGGTATGAGTTGTGCATGGTAGAGTTGGCAGTTCATCACTGTCACTCCAACCACAAGAACTGACTCTGCCAGGAGTTGCACTGGCAACTCCACACCCAAGGTCAGATGCAGTGGTGCTACCAGAGTGTGACTGATGTTTGCTGGACATGCTCCCTTCACAGGAATGCCCAGAACCATGACCCCATGGCTTGCCATGTCTGGGTGGGGACAGTACACTGTCCATCAGACCAGTGGAAGTACTGCCACTATGGGACCATGATCGGGCATGGCCATGTTGGCTATCAGCAGGTGTTGTGGCTGACCTGCACCCATGAGGACTATGTTCCCCTCCCAGCAGACATTTCATCACAAACACTGCACGTTTCATGACAGACACCCCTTAGTCCATCACAGACATCCCACAGTCCAATGTGTCATTCATTCGATCCAGTGAAGTGAATCAGCAACACGGTGGAGGCAGTCACGCATGTCAGCCTGTGCCACATCTACAACCATGACCATTTGTTTGGAGCACCTTTCTGAATGTACCTGTGCCTCCATGATGGCCCTAAACATATATTGAATGACACTGGATAAGACATCTGCACCAGGTGGAGAATGGGCAGCATGCCTCCTCTGAGCACCCCTATTAACCGTCCTGTGTGGCACCTCACCTACACTTGGGCTATGGCCAGACTCAACAGGCACTGAAACTGCAGTAGTCACATTTCTCTGGTCAATGTCCTTCCCTTCCACCTGTCTAATATCTGTGGGCTTAGTGGACTGGGTAGGCATAGGCCTACTGGCTGTGTCCAGTGAAAATGAAGGGGGTGGCTGGATGTCAATCTCTGTGTCAGATTCAACCTCTGACCCCCGGGATGTGCCACGATTTTTCCACCATTATCATCAGTGTCTAATTAGACACTGACATCAGGTGGCACAGGACCCACACTCCCACTGTCATAATCACCTGTGATAAAAAGGAAAAACACAGCATACATTAATACTTGTTCTACTATGGGACAATATATACTAAACAAGTAACAGTGCTGCCACTATTACAGACAGTACAGCAATACATACATCAAGCCTAAAATGACACATTATGATAGTTCTTTAAATTGATCTGCAATACTGACATCAATTTATGTGGCTTATTATCTGCAGGAGGCATATATTGCTGGATTCCCGATGGCCCTGAAATAAGTTAGCAAAATGTAAGGGCAACATCATCACATTTAACAATAAGACTGGAGGTACTACATGTACTCCTCTATATTTGCATTAACTGTGCATTCAACAAGAATATGGCTGACAACTCCAAACTAAGCTTGTCACTGTAGCAGTCTTCAACCCCTCCCTGAAAAAAATACATGTGACGCAGAAGTAAATTTTATTTCAGTTGTTTTGCTATACAACAGTATTCAGCTGGTGATACAAAAAATCCTACCTGCCAACACCTCCTGGGACTCAGAAGGAGTGGTGCCATATCAAGTACACATTGTGGTCTAGTCTGCTGTGAACTCTCATGTTGGAGGATATTTACTAGGAGATCATCATTGGGGATGAGGGATGGTTCTGTAGCAGGCCCTCCCTTGGTTACCCTTTGGTCTCAGGCAACAGCAGTTCACCTCTGTTCAGAGGTAATCATGTCAATGGTGCTGTGGTGTATCTGTTTATATGTCTGGCTGTGGCCACTCATAGAACTGATGTTGGCAGAAATGCCCCATGTTGACAAAGAGCATCAGCAATGATATTGTTCTTCACTTCACTGAATGGGGAAGGGGGGTCTCCACCTCACTGAAATTTTGTGTCCTAAAAGACAACTGAATGATAACACATATAAGTATCACATAACTACGAGGTAACTGTTTCCACATAAATCAGTAAAGGTAGGCAGTCAGTAGTACCTACTGGAAAAACATAAAACAGTCTACAGATGTGAAATACTAACAGGCACAATGCAAAACAAGGAGAGTAGCAACAGCAGCATATCTTTGTATGCACCATAACAGTAATTAAACTGTGTTCCCCCCAAAAGAACAGCCCATTCTAGATTGTGACATAACAGTAACTTTTCTTTGTTCCTCCATGCACAAAAGAATGGGAACATGAACCATTTTGCTAGTAAAACATCTTTGAAATGAAATGCTAAAAGTGCTTTTAAAGGACCTGTCCCTAAAACATTTGCACATATGGTATGTATCACACAGCCTTCTATGTTCATGTATTGTCAGTCATGTGTACCTCTGAAATGTCTTGACAAACATGGCCATGCCATCCATACATCTCTAACTAATGCATATAGATAAAAGTGTAAAAGCCTTTGCTTCACATTATTTAATATATTCTAGCATATGCATTATGTAGGTAACAAAACTGGATGATACCTCTTGGAGTTCAATACTCCTCTGTAAAGAAATCTTTGGAACAGATTGGATTTTGTGAAGTCCTGCAAATATATAGCAAGTGTCTTCATCATCAGTTTGTCTAGCTACACATTTGACTTTTTATAATGGAGTAGATTATTAATGGTATGCGTCTGTCTTAGCCTGTGTCTCAGAGATGCTAATTTCAGCATAAGCAGCTGAATTACATGCTAATCAACCATTCTGGTGGAGCTAATCAACAAGTTATAAACCAGCCATGTAGACTCCATGCTGTTTTTCCACAAGATCAGACAGGTAGGATGCAAATCAAGGAGAGTAAGAAGAGCAACATGTCCTTGTTTGTGCCATAACAGTAGCTCAGCCTGGGTCTACCCCCCCAAAAAAACAGTGTACCCTTACATGTGCCATAACAGGAACTCACCTTTGCTCCCCCCAAAAAAGAGCAGTCTATGCTTGCTTGTGCCATCCAACCTGCATTTCATTTGATGGCAGCTGCATATCATAGTACGCCCAGTTAATATCCTCACACATTTTAAGGTAAATGATGTAGACAGGCTTACACACTGCATGTCTCTGAATACTGGTCAGATAATTGATGAATGACCAAGAAATACAGAAAAGTAAGACAGAGCTGTATATTTTCAAGCAATAATCATAACAGGTTGTGTTATCACCAAGTGAACTACAGCCCCATATATTAAATATAGTACATTTACAAATAACAGGTTATATGTCTTGATATCAGTGCACATTCAGTTGCACTTGGTTGTGTGAGGAATTACATCTTTTCTTTGCTGCAAAGCTGTTTCTGTGGCAAAGATGGAGAAGTCACTCATCCTGTTTTCTGAAGGTGCATTGGAGTGAAAGTGGAAATCCAGACCTATGTCTACATATCTCATGTGTATTAACATTTTATACTATTCATGTCATTCCTCATTTCAACTGTTTCTCATTTATTGAAATTTTTTATGTTGTTTTGGGGTCACTGTTTGCGTGATGCACCACTTAGCACAAAATGTTTTTGGTATGCTCATCGTGTTTAGATGTAGAGCATCAGTGCATAAACTGAGCAAGTGTACCACCCAGTTAGCAGACAGGTCCCAGACAGCTATAAACATAAACCAGATGCATTCATGTAATACTATTGGCCGTCATACAAACACATTGCCCAGCACTGTACACTCTTGAGCACAATGTTTGCATGATGGCAAACATCAAATGTTGCAAATTGAAAAAGTGCGTACTCTTAGTAAGCATGATTCCTGAAATTGGCCGTAAAACATCATTCTACATTGGTCTTGGTCAGTACTTGGCATGGCAGGCACTTGTGGAGAAGTTTTGAGAGTCCATGCTCAAAGATGGTGTGTGCAGGAGTCCAAAGTGTTTGTTGAATGAAGATGGGTCCAGGCTTTTGCAGAGGTGCTATAGTGCTTAGATTACAGGTCAGAGGCATGGAATAGTCTTGCCTGGGCTCTGACCAGTGCTACCAGTATCCCCTGCACTTGTTAACAATATAGGAATCACTACAGAGACCTCTGGATGAGGAAGAGGGATACTCTCGACCATTGAATCAAGGAATGTAGGACTGGGGGCACCCACAGATGTGTAAGCATCACTTACAGAGATTACTTATAAGAGTTAAAAGCTGGATACAGTCAGGATTGGTATTCATAATGTTGTTGTTGTCTTTCTGCTTTTCCCAGTTAGGGGTCGCCACAGCGGAACTCCGGTCCACTAATGATTGGCAGTAGATTTTCATAGTGCTGAGTTGCCAGCTCGACACCCAACCTTCAACGAAGGCATGCCCACAGGATTTGTATTCATAAATGGTATTCTATTTTTCTGCAGCAGTCACATACCAAGAATTGAATTCACAGACCCATGCTGCTGCTAGATTAGCATGGATGTGAGAAGCATGTGGTATGTATGCATCCAAACAGTACTGTTATTTTAGCATTGAAAGTAAAGACACCTTTATTGGTTTAGTATACAGCTGTATCAAATTGAGCATTCATCTCTCAACTGTAACAGGAAAGTATGCATGCATTAATCTGGAGGCCAACACAACAGTTCATTATTAGAGAGTAGTCAGAGGTTATGAGTTCAAAAAACACACTTCCCAAATATACAATACTGCTAACTTTTCATCAATATTGCAATGTAATGTCAGAACTCTAAAGCAGTGGCACCAATGGCCTGCTGTAAATTGTAATCAGCATAACTTGAACATGCGTATGTGCAATATATGCACACATCAAGGACTGCTTGCTGCAATCTGTAGTATATTGTGCATCTGTTAGGAATTGGATAGTTTTAACAGTAAAACAGGTGCAGAGTTGTAGTCTTAAAAGCAAAGGTAACAGAATAGAGTCAAATACTTTTATTAATGCATTGTATATCACATATGTAGTTGCTAGTGTTCTCCCTTGTTTTTCTCTTCTCACCAGAACCCTTATCTTCTCTTGTTTTTTTTTTAATTTTTAATTTTGTATTTCTTTTTCCCACAGCACACCAAGTTAGGTCTGCCCCACAAGATTCACTTGTCCACACTTCACCGACTATGACACCAAGGTCCAGTACATCTGGGTTACAACCTGGTAGTACCCCCTCTGCTGCCTCTGCACTACCTGGCCTCTCAGGTAGTTCTGCCATGCAAGATAGTCCAGTGGTTCCCTCCTAGACCAGTGGCAGAGGTGTTGAGTTTATCACCTGCAATGAACTGCCAGCATTGGTACATAGGATTGTGCACCCAACAGTTGGTGCACACCTATGCTGGATGGAGACACTGCTCTCCATAATTGTATTGAATAGCACAAAGAGACACAGATGTCAGACACTGCAGCCATCTGCACAGTGAGGTGACAGTGATGACAGTCCATTGGGTGATGACTTGATTCTCACTTTCACCCAGCTTGACTTCCATGGGTTCGTAATGTCCCCAACCTCACTCCAACTATGGTGTTCACCCACCTCTTATGTCCTTCATCATCCCTGTGTTTTGTCTTGTATATCCTATCTGTCTGCAATTGCTTACTCACCTACCCAGCCTACCTGACCTAGACATCCCTACAGCCCTTCCCTAACATTCCTCTTTCTCTCAGAAAAAGGGCACCTGTCCCAAAAATATGCTGTCCCATACATAACTCTCCATTTCATGCATGTATCATCTTGACACACTTGATTTGGTCCAATTGGCTATACAACATGATTGTGTTGTGGTCACTCCTCTGTCTGGGGTTGTCACTGTAAATTTATCTAATATTCTGCACATCTGAACATGTTTTACTGTAGAAGAAATAGTTAGCTATTGTTCTGTCCTACATCCCTCCTGCACATCCCTGCCCTGTTTTCATTTTGTTCTTCCCCTTGCTTGCTCACCATTTCACCACTTTCCTATCTATCCCATTTCTTTCTTTAAAGCGTAATTGTTCTATGGTGAGCATCATGTATTAATGTGCAGCTATGGCAAAAATCAGTTATAAATGTTATATACAGTTGTATTGGAAACCAGTACCATATTTTAGAGGCTCCATACTAACTATCACACTTCAGAATTTGGATTAACACATAAAAGTATATGAATCTGTTACATACACCTTGATTCAAACCCAGTACCATCTAACCCCAAAAATGAATGGATCAATGCATTAATTGATGGTGCTACAGACTCAGTTCCATAGCAGGTGATTTTACAGACTGAATATGAAATGGCAGACCTAATGGAGATTCTTGCCACCAAATTGCAACTTAATAAAAATAAATGCATTAATATCATCTGTATGTACATACCCCCAGGTAACAATATATCTACACTTGAAGATATCCTGCCCTGGCTATCATGTCACTACCCCCAAGAAACCCTACTACTTGTAGACTTTAACATAGACTGGGGCACCTGTTCCTCAGAATCCCCAACCACCCATATTAACCTGCATGCATTTACACAAATCATATTCACCCCTACCAGGATAGGTAAACCCAACCAAAAAGAAAGCATACTTGACTGGGTACTCATAAATAGTCACCCCCAACTGTATACCTCTGGTACCCTCCCTGATGGCCTAAGCAATCACCTTCTCACATATATAATTAAGCACAAAGCCATTAATTCCCAACAACCCTTACTCAGAAAGGTTAGAAACAATATAAACTTTGACCCTGCCAAATTCCAACAAGAGCTAAACTCATGTAATTGGTCTATTTTAAAACACCTCCCCTTAGAGGAAACAGTAGCATATTTTAACAACAAATTCCTTGAGATCCTTGATTTGCATGCACCTGTTCGTTCAAAGAGAACAAAAGCAAAAACTGTGCCATGGCTTTCTAAAGAGTCTAAACTCAAAATTACCCTTAGATACAAAGCATGGGCTTTATGGCATTCTTCTAAAGACCCCCAAGATCACATTAAATACAGGCAATCCAGGAACAAAACTAAAAAAAAATCAAATTTACAAGACAAAAAACAATACTACTGTAATTTACAGACAGTAAATCAAAATAACCCTCAGAAGTTTTGGGAAGGTTTAAATAATCTACTACATCCTGCACAAACTTCAACCCCAATCCCTGCTGCTACTATTGATAAAACCCCTGAAGATGTTTCTGACAGTTTTAACCGATTCTTTACTGAGACAATTCAAGCCCTAGCTAGCCAACTACCTCCTAGCTCCCCTGGTCCTGAAAGTAGCACCCCTAGAAACCTACTCGCATTCAGCTTCCAACCAGTTGCCACTTCACTTATCCGTACCTTGATCAAAAAATTAAAACCCACTACACTTTCTTCTGATCAACTCCCTGCCGAGTACCTACAAAAATCAGCTGATGCTATTGCTTACCCCATCTCAATACTAATCAATCGAACCATAGTAGAAGCTAGAATTCCCACCATGTGGAAAATATCCTATGTAAACCCACTTCACAAAGGAGGCAGCTCCACTGAATTCTCCAATTATAGGCCAATAGCTATACTCTCTTCACTTGCAAAGATTATGGAAAAATGTATTCATAGACAACTCATGCACCACCTAATCCAGAATCACCTTATGGCAGGCACTCAGCATGGCTTCCGTCCTCATCACAGCACTACTTCAGCCCTCCTAGCCTTTACCAACACCATAAACCATAATCGCAACAATAATTATATATCCTCAGCCCTCTTCTTGGATCTTTCCAAGGCATTCGATATGGTTGATCACCAACTTTTAATCCACACCCTGAAAACATTCTGTCTAGATACTAGAGCCCTTCAATGGTTTCAATCCTACTCGAATGGTCGACAGCAGGCTGTCCCCTGGCAGAAAAAACTCCCTAACCTTCTACCTAACACCCTTGGAGAACCACAAGGCTCTATACTAGGGACCTTGCTGTTCTCCATCTTCATTAATGACCTTTATACTGTCATCCCAAAAGTCAGCTGTATCCAATATGCTGATGACTCTACTCTGATTTGCTCAGCCACATCTCCAATAGAGTTATGGTCAGCTACCCAGACCACCTTTAATACAATAGAAAACTGGCTTTCTGAATGTCATCTGATTCTAAATCCCCAAAAAAACTAAAATGCTGTTATTTTCACCAACACGTAGGTCAACCGCTTTCACCTTTACCATGAATTCAAATGATGGCACAATAATCTCCCCTGACCCCTCTACAAAACTATTAGGTGTCATCATAGATAATAACCTAAAATTCAACCTACATGTTAACCAAACTATCAAAACCATCAATAAATAACTAGGGTCACTTTACAGAATAAAAACCTTCCTAACCCCTCGAGCTAAAATTGCCATAGCTCACTCTCACCTTCTTTCAACCCTTCTGTATGCATCCCCTCTACTCTCGAATTTAAACAAGATTGTCCTTAACAAACTCTTAATTTGCTACAACCACATTGCCAGGTTTGCCACTGGGCTGCCATTTAGGACACATCATTGCATCAATCTAAACCAGCTTGGGTGGCTTGAACTACCCAGCCTAATCCAGTATAACCAACTGATTATGGCCTATAAAATCCTCTATAATCCGGACAATACTCCTGCACTTACAAATATTATCACCCCCTATAACAATCCTAGACAGCTTCGATCCTCTAACAAACTACTAATTCAGACTAGCAAAATTAATAACACAGCCGGTGACTCTCTCTTTGCAAACTCTGTAAGAAGATCCTGGAACTTTCTTCCAGCTGATATTACCTTACTTTCCACCTTAGGTCAATTTAAAAGTAGACTCAAACAACATTTGTCACTTAACTGGCTATGTCACTGTATCAAGCATGGCTAACTCTCTCTAGAATGTGTTAAAATCTGTTGACCATCTTACTGTGTAATTTAATTTAATCCTGATTTACACTTGGGATTAACTCTAACCTGTGGAATTTATTTAACTTGCTTACTTATGTAATCTCTGTAAATAGTCTGTAATATGTAATGCTGTATCTGCTTACCCTTGGAGCTTTTTTCCCCGGGCCTCCGCTGAAAATGGACATGCATCCAGTCGGACTATCCCAGTCAACAAATGTAAAATAAATAAAATAAAATAAAAACTGCTGTTGCATACACCTACTACTTAGCTGAGTCTCTGGCTGCAGGTATTAATTCATTTAATGCAGTAATACGTTCCTTTTTGGGGGCAGATGGTACTTGTTCTGAATAGATTTGTAGCTAATACATTGAACTACTTTTGTATTACTGTTGCATAATGATGTTTGCACAATGTGCAGGATCACATAGTAATGCTTTATAAAATGAAATAGGTATCTCACAATAATACTTTATAAAACATTACTGGGGATCGAGCAATGCTGCTTCATACAAAATTAATGGGGAAGATACTACATTGGTGAGATGGGGAGCAAGCATGGGGGAATAAAAAAGGAAATCCCTGCTAAATTGTGTCAGTTACTATTGATTGTAGAAAATCATCTGTTACTGAATTGACTTTGTGGCAGCATATATTAATGCACTGTTGTTGGAGGCTGATGTTACTGGATTTGAATGCGGGTGTAAGTAGTCATTTTGCAAGTGACTATGATACTTTAAATACATCTACTTATATTGCTGCCATTCACCATTGCTTTGTGTTTTCTTTAAAGAAAAGAAATGGGGAAGACAGGAAAATTGTAAAATGGGGAGCAAGCGGGGGAAAAAGAAAGTTAAAGGAGGGCAGGAATGTGCAGGAAGGATGTAGGAAAGAACCATAACTATCCATTTCTTCAACAATAAAACAACAATCATATATGCAAAATATTTGCTGAATTTGACTGTCACCTCCAGGGAGAGGGGTGACCACAACACAGTCATGTTGTATAGCCAATTGGGACGAATCAAGTGTGTCATAAAGACACTTATGTGAAATGGCGAATTATGTATGGGATGATTTTTTTAAACTTTTTTGTGAGACAGTTGCCCATTTTTTTTCTTTTTTTTTGAGAGAGAGAGAGAGAGAGAGAGAGAGAGAGAGAGAGAGAGAAATGGAATGTAGGAATGTTTGGGTGAGGTAAGTGGGCTAGGTGAGGAAGCAATTGCAGACAGACAAAACAAATAAGACAAAAGACAGGGATGGTGAAGGACTCAAGAGGGGAGTGAACACTATGGTCGGGGAGAGGGTGAAAAATCGAGGTCCCATGCACGTCAAGCTGATTGACACTGAGAATCTAGTCCTCACCAAGTGGACTGTCATCACTGTCACCTCACTGCACAGCTGGCTGCAGTGCCCGATGTCTGTACCTCCTGTGGATATTCTGAACCAGGATGGAAAGCAAGCACTCCATCTGGCATAGGAGTGCACCCACAGTGTTGCACACAATCCTATTCACCATCCCTGGCAGTTCTTCTTAGGTGGTAAAGTCACCACCTCTGCCTCTCCTCCTGGAGAGAGCCACAGGCCTATTCTTTGAGGCAGAACTACCTGAGGGTCCAGGCATTGCAGCAGCAGCAAAGGTGGTGCTGCCAGGTTGTGCACCAGACATGCTGGGCAGTGGTGTTATAGCCCGTAGGACAGGCCTACCCCACTGTGCTGTGGGGAAACAAACAAAAAATAGAAAATTAAAAAAAAAGAGAGATGATAAGAGTTGGGGTGAGAAAAAAATGGGAGAACATTAGTAACTTCATATGTGACATACAAAGCATAGATACAATTATTTAACTCTATTCTGTTACCTTTACTTTTAACACTACAAACTCCTAGTAGATTGTTTCATTACTTTTTGGACTATAGCACAGATTGCAGCTACCAATCCTTGATGTCTGCATATATTGCACATATGCATTTTTCGATTATACTGATTACAGTTTACAGAAGGCCATTTGTGCCACTGATATAGAGGTCTGAAATTACATTGCAATAATGATAAAAACCTAACAGTATTGCTTATTTGGGAAGTGTGGTTTTTGAACCTACAACCGCTGAATACTTTTTAACACTGTATTGTTATTTTGTCATACAGACTACTGCATGCATACTTTCCTTTTACAGTTTGAAAGGCATGCTCACTATTTGTGAATATGCAACTGTTGCTTTGTGCTACAGACTAAGGCATGCATGCTTTCTTTTACAATTGAAATATGTATGCTCAATTTGATACAACTGTATTAAATACCAGCTAAGTGGTCCTTTACTTTTAATGCTACCAAATTATTATTATCATTATTGTTATTATTATTATTATTTTTATTAAATTACTATTTAGAACAGTACTGTTCTGATGCATACATAAAACATGCTTCTTGCATCCTTAACAAGCCCACAGTATGGGACCTCACATTTGAGGCTCGCTCCATGGCAACTGTGAAAAAACAGAACAGAATAGAGTACCATTATGAATACCAGTCTTGACTATATTCAGCTTTTAACTCTTACAGTTACTCACTGAAATTGATATGTACACATCTGTGGGCTGTCCCCTGTCCTAAATTCCCCAATCCAATGATCAAGGGTATCCCACTTCCTCCTCTGGAGGTCATCAAACTGATGTATGCATTGTTCACCAGTGCAGGGGATATCTATAGGACTGGTCAAAGCCCTAACAATACTATTCCAGGCTTCTGACTTATTCTGAAGCTAAATGGTCCTGCTGCAGCAGGCAGGGCTCACACTCCTTAAGTAGGAGTCCAATAAAGACTTTGGACTCCTGAACACCCAGTCTCTATGCCTGAAAGTGTACTCCCTCACCAGCAGCACCAGATATCCTACCATAGCTCAAGCTCAATGTAGCATGAGCATTTCCCACCAACTGCATTTTTTATCCTGATGTTTTTCTGCCAATTGCATGCCTCTTACTTACTGGGAGTGCACACATTTTGATTTTGCAACATTTAAAAATGTTGTGCATTGCTTACCATCATGCAAACATGGTAGGTGAGGGTGCACACTGGCAGGCACTGTGTTTGCCCGATGTTAAGTGATACGCAACACTGGCAAGCAGTACAATTTCAAGATTATTTGGTATACAGGCACTTGTGTAAATGTGCTAGTGAAATGGACCTTGTTTATGGTTCTCCTATACTTACAGCTATTCCCAAAAAAAAGGTTAAGAAAACAGTTGTGTATGTTGTACTTCATTGTTATAATTTGCAATCTCAGAACAGTAAAACAAAATTTGCACATCCTGTACTAGAACCCTGGACCATATGCACTCTACACCTACACTTAACACCTGTTGCCACAGGATTAGTGACATGTTATACCCTATGTTAGTATTCATTGTAAAGTTCTTGCTGTTAATCGCAGCTCAATGCCACTTACCATGTTTACGCGATGGCCAATAGCATTAATCGGATGCATCTGATTTATGTTTGTGGCTGTCTGCATCCTGTCTGCAACCTGGGTGGTCCATTCCTCCTGTTTGTGCACTGCTGCACTTCTCACAAACCAGGTGAGCACAGCCAAACACATTTGTGCTAAGTGGTGCTCCAAACAAATTTTAATTAAGAAAAGTCAAGTGAGGGAAAAGAAATTGCCATTAGAGTTACCACCTGTCCCACTTTGCGAGGGACAGTCCCTCTTTGGGCAGTTGTGTCCTGCAAAAAAATTGAAAAAATGGCAAATGTCCTGAGATTTTAGAACAAAATTATTTCCTATATTTTATGTAATAGTTGCATAAGACAGTTATTCTGTATCTGAAACACCTAAATGTTATAAGAAACAGAATAAGGAACTAAAATGCTACAAGAATAACCTTTTATTTAGGCAAACAAGTGAAGTTCTGTTCTTTGTACTGGCTGTGGGTATGTTTTGCCCTGCAAAATCTGACATTTGTACCGTAAATGTCCCACTTTGGGCATTTGAAAAGGTGGCAACCCTAATTGCCATGCTATCCTGAAATCTACTTTTGTGGCCATCAACCTTACACGAAAATGGTATCCGCATCGTACCTCCCAACTGTTCATAATTTTGCAGAATATCCATGTTTGCATCATATTTTGGGCTGTTCCTTGTAAGATGTGTGTTTTTTTGGAAAATTAGTGAAGACTGAAGTCAATACATAATGACATAGATTTCAGTTTTGTACTTCATATCCTTCAGAAAATGCAAGCTAACACACATCCTATTACTCTTCCTACTTTCTATGGTTATAAGAACAATATGGCAAATCAGTCCTTATTTTTGGCCCTTTGTCCCCCATAATTTTAGTCTTTCTCCACATTTTTTGCACTAAAAGGTTGCTAGGTATGATCCACATTCAGACTACTGGTTTCATGGCCAGCAACACTGGCATGAGCCGGGAAACTTTGCTTACACATGCTGTACATCATTAATAAGCATTTGTGATGCCAAGCGATGAGCAATATTGAGTACATGAAAACACCCCATGTAGGCTCTGCACAGAACCTACACAGAGTTTATTGAATCCGGGGACATGTGTTTTAGAATATTATGATATACAAATTAATTAGCCTCCAGAAGCTAATTACAGGATAAAATACTTGCAAACTCACCCTGTCCTATTCACGTATAGCAGCTTTGGGGAGGCTACTATTAAGTATTTCTTTATACGTAAACCGATAATATAAATTCATGTTCATTTAATAAACAAAAATCTTTTCTGCCATCATTACTTTTAACACATGCTTATCAATACACAAAGTTGCTCAATACTTTGCAAAAATCTCCTTTATCTCCACTGAGTCAACAGCATTTTCTAAAAAAACAGATTACCTCTTTACAGCAAATCTGTAGGGTCTCTGTTAAGAACATCATAATGATGATTTATGCACAGTCCTGCCTATGGTAGCCTGTTATGATAAGTCATATCTTAGTTGATTATTTATGTGTCTATGTGTAGCCTTTTTGCCTAAAATTGCAGGCCATGTCTCTAGCTTCCATTGTAAATCTATGATGATCAACTGTATTCCTAATAAACAGTTCTGTAGGAATGCATTGTTTTCAAATCACTATCCCAAAGTAAATCCAATTCTTAATACATAGATTCAAAATATGTAAATAGATAATATTTTATTAATGATTTTTAAAGATATATCTAAACAATATATGTCTCTTCTATATTGTTAACCACAGACTTCTATCACTTCTTTCCATTTACACATTAAATCAATTTACTTTCTCCTTTGTGCTGCCATACAAATGCAATTTAAACTAAATAACAATAAACTGATAATGAGTTTTTTTTTCTGTAGTCCAGGGTTTGATTCCCTTGGCCTTCATTTACATACTGTGTGACTCTAAACAAGTCACTTAACCAGAAAGTGCTCTTGGGCAATTTTAGCTATGCTCTGCAATGGTCTTCTAGGTCTCATGCCTACTAACTATTCATTAATCTATGAACTTATGAAAATGTTTATATAAAATAAAGTTTCTGTGGAATGATTATTTTCATTAAAGTATTTTGTCATGCTTGTTTGACTTACTTTTTGCACCACAGTATCTGGGGTATGAAATACCAAACAAGATGTTCATTCTACCTGCAGTCATTTTCAGTCTCCTTTAAAATTACGACAATCCTTAAAAAAATTTGTCTTCCACACTGATGTTACATAGGATTAATGGTGATCTTTAACTTTAGAGACATCAGCTGATGGAAAATGTGAGCTGTATCCATAGGCTATAATGGATGCATGCTGTACATGTGCTGATTTGTGTCCATTAAAGCCTATGGACCGCCATATAACATGATGCCAACCAGGGAAATGTTAACTTTATTTGAGACATGGCTTCAGTAAAAAAGTTTGCAAAGCTTTCTATTAAAAAAGTGGCCCAAATATATACAATCAGACCATGACAAAATTCACTGTGGCACTTTACTCACCAGATGTTTGATGCATTAATATATGACAAAATCTTTAAATATATGTTACATATTCTACTAAAGTAAATATGTATGAGTTTAAGCTGGTATTGCCCCAACTTCCCTCTAAGTTCCTATAGTTTGGTAGAAAATTTCCTGTCAAATAAAGAGGTACCTGGGTATTCAATAAACTCTGTGTGGGCTTTGCATGAAACCTACACAGAGTTAACGAATTAGAGTGATGAGCAGCAGTGCTAATCGCATATTCATGCTCTTCATCACACTTACAGGAATACAAGCATGGTTTCATGGCCAGCTGCAGTTTTGCCAGCTAGGAAACTGTGCAGGGAAACATGAGGACAGAAAGAGGATGCGTTCAAGTTTGCTTATGAGCAAACTCAATCAGCGGGATTGTGCTGACAGCCGCAATGACTACCAGGAGTAAAAATCCTGCAATACCATCAGTAATAACACAGCAAAGAACATGCACTCAATGCAATTTGTAATACAGAAAATTATTTGAATAATAAAATAATGAAGGGCTGGGTTAAACAGGAGGAGCAAATACAAGGAAATGTACACTGGGCAGGGTAAGTTTGCTCATGAAAATGGACAGAGATATGCATGATAGGAATGAATAAAGAGTAAGAACCCATAGTAAATGTGTCAGTATCCCCAAAATAGGATATGTACATGTATGCTCACTTCCAGGACAAGCCAGTTACACAGCATTAAGCACTTACGTGATGGACACAGAAGGACATTTAACAAGGATGGCATATAAATTATGAATATGTGCATACCCTGAAGATCTGCAAAATCACTTACTTGAATATGACTGGCATGTCAGCATAGCTCTCAACCAATCAGGGACTTATAGCAACAGATTCCTGGACAAACGTAAACAGAAACAGGAACACTCATGGACACTTTTGCAATATTATGACAATGTGCTTAATGCACAACATTGACAGAATATGTGAGTGTAACTTATTATACATGTTCTTTAAGAACAGACATTTACACCTGCAATAATTGCCAGTTTTCTATTACTGGAATTCACCAACCCTTCTGAGGGACAGTGTTAAAAGTGGAGTTGTAATCAGGGCCAGTTATGGCCAGTTGATAGGTTTTCATGACACATAAGCCACAATTACCACCTCCAAGAATCAAACCATATAATCAATGTTGTCAATGAGCTGTGTATTTACTGGGTGCAACACAGAAAGATGTATCACACGGGTATCTAGTAGAACATCTTGAAGGGAAATCTGCACTGTCAAATCCTAATGGGTATACATCCCAAAAAATATTTTCTTATTGCCTACAAAATGTGTGGGAGCTCAGTGTGTGAAATGTGATACACTTGACTAAAGCATCCCTGGCTGATGTAGGTATTGGCCATAAGGATAACAACACATACAAGCACCACATTATTATGAGTGTATTCCCTACACACAGCTGGGCATTGCATGCATCTCACACATGTAATACCAATGGACATTGTTTGAAGCATCTGCAATTGATGTGTGAATTATGAAGTGATCCCTTATTATGAATGTTACAGCAGTATGTGAGAATGATGGCAATGCATCTATTATGTTCATGTGCACAGAAAATACAGCAGTGCAAAGTCAAGTGTGAATGATCGAGGAAGGTGTCACTGCAATATTGTACATGTACCAAACAACAAATGGAACACAGACTATACGCACATGTCAAAAGTCAAGCAGTATGACAAACAATCACTGTCCCCCTGACACTGCCATTCAAATTGTGTTCATCCAAACTATCATGTGGTAATACTGATGTGATGTAATGTTATATGCATGATGCAGTGCAGTCACAATTTAGCTGTGCATTGGCTACAACTGCAATTCATAGGTTCGTATGTTCATAGGAGAGTACTAGGCTTACAGCCCAACAGCATATATCAGCCTAGACAGATGTAACCCAAGTCTAACAATTTTCAAGAGCAAGGTGAACAAAGTTCACAGAGGGATGGGCCTATGCTATGGCATATAATACTGATTGCCTCTGTCCACGTGAGTCGTGGACACCATTTGAGGAGTAAATTTACGATTATACATCCATTGATCTATGTTGCACTTGACGAAGGTCAGGGAAGGGCTTTGCTTTACATTAATGGGAAGCTTGTTCCAGAAAAGGTGTAGTTTCTGAGAGGCATAGTTATTTCTAAAATATTATTTATTTATGTCAGAGTCTAGGTTAAGATCCTTGGAATGAGTGACTGTCATGCAGTTTGATTTATGAATGTGTAACATCTCCATCAGGACCTGATCGGACGCTGCTCTGTAGGCCAGACACAGATCGCTCCTTCATAGTCTGCAGAAGACAGAATACAGTGATAGGAGTTTCAAGTCTTTCTTTGTAGGACTTGTTTTTATAACTTGTATCTTCCATAGGTTCACAGGTTCATAGGTGTTTACTAGGCTAAGAACCACAAGGGCGTTTTTAAGCCTAGACATGCATCCCAAATCTCTGACAAGTTATGATACCCATGATAAGTGTAAGCATAGGCCTGGGAGAAGAGCCATTTACAGATTACCTGTTTACATTAGAGCTATAGGTGCCAAACCAGGTATGAATTTCTGGTTTTCCATCCTATTGTCTAAGTTGCACTTGAATTCGGTTAGGGAGGAACTCTGCTTCACATGGATGGGGACACTGTTCCATAGATGGGGTAGTCACTGAGATACATAGCTATCTCTCCATCAGGTCCTATTTATATCACAGGGAAGGTTTAAGTCTTTAGAATGGGTAATTCTGGTACTGTTTGTTTTGTGGATATGTAGGAGGCCGATCACAGTGAGGTCTGACAATGCCCTGTACGCCAGGCATAGATCTCCCCTCAAAAGCCTGTAGGAGACAGAATGCAGGGATAGGGCATTGAGGCAGTCTGCATAGGACATATTATTTATGCCCTGTATTCTTTTAGTGAGGAACCTCTATGGATGTTCCAGTTGTTGGATATGCTTGGTTAGGTACATACCAAAGGGGGCATTGTACTCAACAATAGGTCTGATGAATGCTGAATACAGTGGAACAATTACTTCTTTGGACTGAGATACCATACCTTTGTTTGTAAGTTGTACAGCATAGAATGATTTCCTCATCACTGTAGACACATGATGATCAAAGGCTAAATCATTATATATGTGTGTCCCTAAGTCCCTGACTACTGGGTCAACTCTAAGGGGTGTGTTGTCAATATGATAGTTACCAGGGATGGATGACTTCCCGCAGGAAACTATTATGCATTTCTTGGCATTTAGTTTTAGTCCATGGCTCTGACAACAGTTGTTTGTCTGTGTCAACCCCTCCTGGAGTACATTTGTGTCAGTGTGAGACTCAATGACAGCTCTTAATTTGCAACCATCTGCAAATTTAGTCAGCCAGAGACCACTGGCATTGGCCTTGATGTCTGAGAAGTAAATGCCAAAAAGGAGCAGTCCATGGACTGATCCCTGAGGGACTCCACTTGTGACTGGCCTCTTAGTAGAGGTGGACTCCCCAATTCTAACTTCCTGGGTCCTGCCTATGAGCCAGTTGGCTATCCTGGTGAGAAATGTCTGGGTTTGTCGTAGCTGTTGCAGATGTCTTGTGAGGTACATGCCAAAGGATGCATTGTACTTGATTACTTGTGTGGTGAGGGCCAAGAATAATGGAATTATAATGTCATTTGATCTGGAAGCCATGCCATTACTTATGAGTTGTGCCAGATAGATGGACTTCCTCACCACTGTGAACACAAGGTGGCTGAATTTCAGATTAGTATCAACCTGAGTATGATTATGTACTACTGGGTCTACTCTTAGGGTGATGGTGTGTAATTAGGTGGGGCATTTGCTTTACAAAATGAAATAATTATTATTTCCTTTTTTTTGCAATGAGTTTCTCTCCATGGTTATGGCAATAGTCATTTGTGTGCATTAATCCTTTCTGCAGTATATCCACATTGTTTGTGTTTTCAGTGACTGCCCCCAAATTTGCAATCATCACCAAACTTGGTCAAATCAAAACCTGTCTATGTTTGCATTGACTTCTGAGAAATACATACTGAGCAGGAAAGAGCCTAGTAAAAAATACTGTGGGACACCCCAGGTGACTAGCCTCTTGCTAAAGTAAATTCACATACTTTGACAGTATGTGACTTGTCAGTGAGCCGTTTGGATACCCACCTGGTGATGTGGGGTTTATGCCCAGTTGATAGAGTTTCTCTATAATATCAAAGTGGGGAATTGTGTCAATGCCTAGGCCAGATCAAGTTAGGCGGATACACAGTGTTTTCTTCATCCATGGCCTTGGTGACCTTCTCCAAGAAGCCAACCCCATTTAACAGTCATGATCTATGCCTAACAAATCCAAACCTGGCTGGTTCCAGAGTCAGGAGATTAACTATTCCCTTGTTGATACGGTCCATGATGAATATTTCCATAGCCTTACTGATGAGGCTGCTCAGGCTTATGTATCTATAATTACCTGTGTATGTTGATCGTGCCATCTTGTGCAGAGGGATGACTGCTGTTGTCCATCATTCTGCCACAACATAGCCTGTCTGGAGGCTGTATTTGAATAGGGATCTAAGTGGGTCTGCTAGGTCAGGTTTAAAGTTATTTCAAAGGCAATCTGGAATGTTGTCAGGGCTTGTTGATGTGTTTTTTAGCATTAGAGAAGGCAGAGATGACCTCCTCTCTTGAGATAACAGCATGAGGAATGTTGGCAGATATACTTTGGATTATGTTTGGTGGGGATGGGGGTTGAAATTTTATCCAAATTTGTCAACTAGCAGGTTGTCTATTTCCTCTGGTTGAGTATGGGTTGTGCCACTCACCATCAGCTCTGTACATAGCTGGGTATTTCCTTAAGCTTTCAGACATAGTTACAAAATGCTTTATAAGATCATCTCCAAATACAATGTTGGGTATGATTCACATGCAGCACAGTGGAATTGTTATCACAGTCATGCAACTCAACCTATTTCATGTCATTACATCGGTTGTACACCATACGCCTATATGTTTATCTGTGTAAATGTGCGTTTGAGGGCCCTGACACCATATATGCACACATTACAATTGAGGTGGATGTGATTCATGCAGAACATTTAATGACACAAATGGTGACAGTCCCAGAAAGCTGCTGTGGAACACCTGAAAAACCCTTGTGAATAGCAACACAATTGTGTATACAATGAATTCCCAAGGCTGCAAGTAAATCTGAACATGTCATATATTTGTTTATGAACCCAGGCATATGTTTCCTTGTAATCAGTATGACGTAATATTGCTATATGCCAGATAACATTTCCAGATGATAGATATGCACATGCACACCTGTATCATACTACAGCTGTCCCTGTGATGGTTGAATTAGAACTGTGTAGAATGTGAATATATTTCATAGAATCATAGTATCATAGGATCATATGAGGTTACTAGGCTAATGGCCCTGGGGCCCTTACAAGCCTAGCCAAGAGTTTATCCCCAAAAAGAAACCCCAGTCAGCACCTGTTGCCCCTGTCAATGTGAGACACAGGTGGAACCCCTGGGACAAATTTGTGGTTTCCCATCCTCTCATCAAGGTTGTGCTTCAAGAGGGTCAGCAAGGTACTCTGTTTGACATGTATAGGAAGTCTATTCCAGAGATGGGGCAGCCTCTGGGAGACAAACATGTCTCTCCAGCAGGTTTTGCTGATGTTGTATATTAGATTTAAGCCTTTTGAATGGGTAATGCGCGAGGAATTAGACTTACGTATATGGAGCATCTCTAGTAGGGCAGTGTTGTTCATCTGATCAGGATGAAACAGACAAATGGCTGTGGGTTCAATTCAAGCAGCTTTGTTACACACAAACACATCAGGAATGAGGCTTTGTAACATAAACTTAAATAAACTTAGAAACAGACTGCCTTCTACACTCATACATGTTAACCCTCTGGCTGTTTTCTCAAAATGGCACTGCTGCCTACACGTGTTCACTATTTATATGCATGTGCCTATATCTGGAAATGCTTCTTAAAGGTACATATACATGCTCTGTTCTACATCCTCCGTCTTTGAGAAATAGCTCATACATCAAATGACAGCATTCAATGACATGCAATTATACAGAACTAATTCTTTGACATGCAGTCATACAAAATCAGACACATATAAAACAATCATATTCAGGTTGCTGTGTATTTTACACAAGGTCTAGAAATATGACCTGATCATGTTATATAAAAGTCAGAATTATATCTAGCAATGGGGATTGTCTTCAAGGAATGCTCAACTTTGGGGACAACTAGAACATCATCATGAATGGGAATGGATACTGTGACATGTTCTTCAGTATGAACATTGTCAGGGTTGCTCTGAGATCTAGAGTCTGTATCACAGGTATGATGCTGTAATATTATTTATGATACAGGAAGAAGATGTCTGTGTTTTTTCCTGTATTCTATACCCTCAGATTCCACTAAGTAGTATCTCAGCTTGACACATTTACCTCTCACCTGACCAATTCGATCAAAGTCTTTTGTTGTTTGCATCCTCACTGTCTCTCCTTCTTTTAACGAATGAAGAAATCTGCTCATTTTATCATAGATGGACTTCTGAAAAGAATGCTTCTTAAAAAGTTGGGCTTTGATTGCTCTGTTGTTTTTAGCATTAGGCACCAATAAACTAGAACTGATAGGCAAGGCCGTTCTGGTTTGCATGGATAGAAGTCTCTGAGCAGGTGAGCTAAATAGGTTGTCACGGTGTATATTTCTGTGATAAAGTAAATTTAAGACGATAACAGTATTGTCATGCTTTGACCTCTCTAGTAATTGCTGTTCACTCTGTACTGCATGTTCAGCCAGGCTGTTTGACTGTTGATATTCCGGACTAATAGTAACATGGATGAAGTCCCACTCTTTTGCAAATCTCTGAAACAATTGACTGGTGAACTGGGTACCATTGCCAGAAATAACTTTGTGTGAACTACCATGGACTGAGAAATGATGCTTCATCTTAGTAATAACAGCACTGGATGTTTGGCTTGGTAGCAAATCAATCTCAAACCAGTTCAAATAAGAGTCTACCAACACTAGGTAATGCTGATTGTCCCACTCAGATATGTCAGTAGCTACTGTTGACCAAGGTAGTTCAGGAATCTGGCTTAGTGGCTCTGTTTGCAAATGCAGTTTAGTACTATTATATATTGAACAAGAAGAAAACACATTATCAATGTTTTTGATAGAGAAGGCCAAAATACTAGTCCTTTTGCCCTTCTTTTGGTAGAGTCAGAAGCTGGGTGGCCACAATGCAAAATCTGCATGTATTCATGTTGTAACGAAGTAGAAACAATAACTTTGGGGCCTTTGAAAATGATACCATCTTCCTTCAGCATCTCATCTCTATATGGAAAGTAAGGTTGCACTTCTGACTGTACACAGGATTGCTTTTATGGCCATCCAACATTGATGAAGTGATTGAACTTCTGCAAAACTGGATCAGTGTTTGTATGATCTCTAAGCTCATCAAGTCTTGTGGTAGAAAAATTATGCATTCCATGACATCAAAGTCAATATTCTCTGCATCAAGCTGTTCTGTGGTCTTTCTGGGTGATCTGGATAAGGTATCAGCCAGATAAAGAAGTTTGCCTTTTGTATAGACCATTTTGAAATTATACATTTGTAATCTGAGCATCATTCTTTTCTAGTCTTGCTGGAGCTGAATGCATAGGCTTCTTTAACTCAGTCACTCTGGAGCAGTTCAGAAAATGCCTGTTTACTTCCACCATAGGAACAACAGTGCAGCCTGAGCTCATTTCCAGAAAATCTATTTGTAATACCATACAGAAAACAAATGTTCATAACTCTTTAACTATAAGAGCTAGACTAAAAATGTAAATGCAAAAGTTGTTCAGCAGACCCTGGCTTTTTGAACAGGTGTAAACATTTATAGTACATATCAAAGTCATTATTAAATATTTGGCAAGGAATGCTGATATTGTGCATATTTTTACCTTTTTGGAAAACCAAAGCACAATATCTTGGTCAATGTACCATGTAGACCCATACAATTTGTATTTAATTTATTTGTATGTATGTCAGCTTTAAAATGATACCTTAACAATTACTGTGTGATGCTCCTGTACAGAGATATTAACAAAAATATGATTAATATAATATTTCTCATAATTGATAAATAAGCAAAGCATAATATCTTATTACCTGTAATGGACAGAGACTACATATCAGCATACAAGTTGTGTGGCTCAATCTCAGCTTCAAAATGATGCATCATTTGTGTTATCACCATGCTCCCTTGCAAAGATATGGGCACAATAATGACAATTATTGGAAATGTATAATTTTCATAATCCTACAACACTAAAACTGTAATATCTGTGCATGCGTACAACATACAGACACAGTTCTTTTATCATATTGGAACTATTAAAACTGTATTCAAAATGAGGTATTACTTAGCACATTGAGATGGCCCATTGCAAAGTTATTTACCAAAATATGAAAAAAAAATAATTTCCATAACCTAAGTCCAGAACAAACTTTGATATTTGTAAACTTGTACATCATAAAGGCACAATTCTTTTACCATGTTGGAACTAGGACTAATGTCTTCAAAATGAGGTATTACTTAGCATATTGAGATGCTCTGTTGCAAAGTTATTTACCAAAATATGAAAACAATTATAATTTTCATAACCTAAGTCTGAAGCCAACTTTGATATCTGTACATGTGTACAACATACAGATACAGTTCTTTTATCATGTTAGAACTATTAATACTGTCTACAAAATGAGGTTTTACTTAGCACGTTGAGATGCTCCCTTACAAAGTTATTTACCAAAATATGAAAAATAATCATAATTTCCATAACCTAACTCTGAAGCAAACTTTGATATCTGTACATATTCATAGGTTCATAGATAGGTACTACACTATTGGGCCTAGGGCCTATATAATCCTAGCCAAAAGGGTACCCTGGCTTTTGCCACCCAAGAAAATTATTTTCCTGTGCCCCTATCAAGCAGAGCCACATAAGTGATCCCGGGGTGAATTTCCTATCTCCAATCCAATCATCAAGATTTTTCTTGAAGAATGCTAATGAGGAGCTTTGTTTGATATAGCTAGGTAGTTTGTTCCAGAGTATGGGAAGTCTCTGGGACAGGAATCTATCCCTCCAGCATGTTCTGTTTATTGTATTGACAAGGATTAGGTCCCTAGAGCGTGTAGCTCAGAGAGATTGGGATTTCTTTAAGTGGAGCATGTCCAATAGCTCTCAGCTTGACATAGCTTTGCATGTTAGGCAGAAATTGCCTCTGAGTAGGCGATATGCAATGGAGTAAAGCTGGAGTTTTTTGAGACAGTCTGTATAGGGTATCTGTTTGAGGCCAGTAATCCTCTTTATGAGGTATTTCTGTGGCCTTTCTAGTTGTTGTAGATGTCTTGTGAGGTACATACCAAAAGGGGCATTGTACTCTATAATGGGTCTAATGAGTGACGAGTAGAGGGGAACAATGACCTCTTTTTTCCTGGATGATTAATCTTTTGTGATGAAGTGTGCCACATAGAAGAATATCCTGACTACTGTGGCAATGTGATTATCAAAGGAGAGACTACTGTCCACCTGTGTTCCAAGGTCTCTTAACACACTTTTGGTGTTAAGCAGACTACCACCTATGTGGTAGTTCATGGGTACAGAGTTTTTACCAAAAGGGATGACAATGCAGTTTTTGAAATTGAGCTTGAGGCCATGGCTTTGACACCAAGCATCTGTCTCAGTGAGGCCCTTTTGTAGGATGTCCACATCGTTAGGAGTTTTGATTATGGCTCCTAGTTTGCAGTCATCTGAGAACTTCATTAGCCAAAGACCTTCTGTGTTAGCCTGTACTTCTGAGAAGTGTACAACATACAGACACAGTTCTTTTATCATGTTGGACCTATTAATACTGTCTTCAAAATGAGGTATTACTTAGCACACTGAGATGTTCGCTTGCAAAGTTTTTTACCAAAATGTGAAAAAAAAATCATAATTTCCATAACCTAAGTCTGAAACAAACTCTGATATCCGTACATGTGTGCAACATACAGACACCGTTCGTTTATCATGTTGGAACTATTAATAATGTCTTCAAAATGTGGTATTAGTTAGCACACTGAGATGTTCCCTTGCAAAGTTATTTACCAAAATATGAGGGATGATAGTGAGCAAGTGATACCAGTTTACCCTTTCTGGAAGGAGCTGGCTGAGTTCCACAGCAAAAGTGCCATCTTAGAGAACAGCTGAAGTGTAGATCCTGTAATAAAAAAATCTCCCAGCTCATACTGGATGACAGACATGATACTAGGATTTTACTTATTTTTCTTAGTCTTATAGGATGTCAGGAGTTTTGGGGAGAGGAACAAATGAGAATAGAGAAAGAAACCTGAAAAACATGCTGTGGATAGGACCAAAAATATTTTAAACATTCCCTAAACCCTTTCATCAGGTAAATATCTGAGATGCTGGGCCCCAGCAATTTGAGCTAACAGTGAAAAGAGTTGTCAAATATAACCCAGTGGGAATAACACTTCTTAGACTTAAACATTTTACTCCCAAATAATTATTCTACATTCAGATAGACTTGCACTAGATTAAGCCCCTCTAATGTGATAGCAGGTATGTGATTGCACCTGTCTTATACACTTATCCACAATACTGTTATCAATACCATCTGAAATTCAGCTAAAGGTATAATTCATGGACTGAGCATTTAAAACTGATCTTTTACTTACACAACTAAAAACTACACATGCTGACTCCTTTGCTATAATACCTTTAAGGTATGTGCACATGGTATAAAGGTAGCATACATATAACAAACCAGTCGGAGGAAAGAACAAATCAAAGTTTAAAATTCAAACAAACTAATCAAATCATCCAAATGCCTGAATGATTATTAATATAATTAATAAAAGATTATAATAAACGCCTAATTTATGCCACTGTTAAGACCAGTACACTGCAAAACGTAATAAACAAAAATGAACCAACCTCATTTAAGATATCTGTAGCATTCAAAAAAAGGCTCAGTATTCATGCAACGACATACAAAAAGAAAAAAAATTTGTCAAAGATTCAGGATCTCTGTTATGAACTTAAACAACAGCAGGCATTGTAGAAGTCACGGTGTCTAATGTCCATCAAATGTGCTTGCAGAAACATTTATACCTTTTTACTAATAGTTTACTCCAATAAATAAAGCTTGTAAGAGCAATATAAACTATAGACCATATGTTATGAATTTCATTTCTGTAAGCCACAAGGTTTAAATAAATAGCCATTAATATCAACTACTTCAGACGTATCCCTGTAATAGCATATAAAGTAACCTTTACCTACATAACTGTAGGCACTATAATGATGCAATGCCAAGTCTGTTTGAACTAATCTGTCCACGAGACTGGGAGAACTACACAAAATCATAAGGAATTCTTAACTATTTTGCCCAATATTTCATCCAAAGTAGTAATGTGCCACTATTTATGGCTAATTCTTGACATGATTTGGACAAAAGGTGAATAATGTTTAACTAAAAAGACGTCTTCCCTCGAGTCAGCAAAGAGTTGAATCTTTCACAAAAACAATTTCTTTCAGCTACAGTGGCTACTATTTTAGCCCTCTCTAAAGAGGAATTGTGGGTTCTTACTACAGCAACCCCATGTGGTTTAATCTATTAATAATATCCTGAACCACAAAAGTCATTATTGGAACAGTCTTCTAGCTCTACGAAAATCACCATATGGAAGGGACTCTACAAGATAGGCAGTGATAGCATTAAGAAAGCTATTTGTAGAAGCAGGCACATGATACATTGATGTATGTACACTGCCACCCTATATGTGTGCTAAATCAATGAACTTTGATCTGATATTCTGAGTGGAAGAAATGCCATAAGAGTTGTTCTGACAATTTTAAATGCATGTTCGACATGTCCAAATTCTCAATGATAAAAACATAATCAGTGTACCGCTTATTAAGAAATCACATTCCATGCAAAATAATGGTCATTACAAAGTAAACCATTCAAATACATAAACAAGTTTGCCTAGCTTGGAGCAAACTTTGCAGACACAGCAGCAGCAATAAGTTGAACAAATAAATCCACATTAAAGAAGAAAAGGTTAATTAGATAAATACAAATGTACCAACAGAATAAAGGTGAGTATTCTGGAAAAAGCTACCCACTGCCTAAAAACCATAACTGTATTATATAGAGAAGTACAGTTATGTAACATCAACAGTAACCGTTAAAGAATTAACTTGCCTCTTCACTTTGCATAATTCAGTTAAAAAATAGCTAATATATTTCACATAAGAAATTGCGCTCAAAACGATTTCTATAAATTGTGATTTAAAACATTCCCCTTCAAACAAAATGTGCTACAGAGAAAATTATGCAGAATTGACATGAGAAAATGGTTATTTTCATACTGTGCAACTGTTTCTGACTCCACTAAGCATCATTTTGAGCACAGGCACCAAAACAAAACAGTTACTCTGCTTTAAAGTAAGATTCAGAAAATGCATTTAAATGCAGATACGAATGCAAACAATGGGTTATCTTGCACAATCACCAACACTGCCTAATTGTGCACACTCAGAATTCAACACACTTAACCTATCACCTCAGCCAGGTCACTTTTGTATCAATCAGTTTGACACTACTACTCTCTTGACTATACAACTCCTCTTTCCTAAACAATACAGTCAAATGGAACAAGCTCAAGTTACACATTTCATTATGAGTGTGTAAATCTTATCACCCACATACACTTCAAGAAGATAATTAACAACATCACAGTCAAGTTAAAATGGTAAATTCAATGAAAGCCTGTCTTTCACCCTCTCTCTCAACCCAGTTGGAGGCACATGGTCTAGCGAACAAGAATTTCATCTATTTCAGCCCAGCAGCAAGATGTATAATTCATAACCTAGAAAAAATGTATGTGCTACCCTTTCTCCATTAGAACCATACCTATATACATCACCACACTAAATGATACTAAAGTCACAGATAAAGACGTTGCATTCACCTAGCTATTAACTGCACATTGCAAGTGAAAAAGCACATATTTTTACCTTGGTTGTTAGGGGAAAGCTGAACCAGGAACTCCTTGGGCAAAGCTAAACCGGGAAACTCCTTGGGCAAAGCTGAACTGGGAAGCTCCTTGTAGCTCTGGTGATCTGTGCAACCCATTAATCCACAAAAAAAAATAGAGGGATCCAGTAGCAGGTAAAATCTCCAAATATTTGCAGAAAGAAAGGAAATACCTGCTGCAGGGCCCTCTATTTATTTGGGGAAAACAAAACAAAATAATGGGGGGGTGGAGGTGTGATGCAAGTGGTGGCTTGGATTGCAAGAATCTGATTGGCTGTCACCACTTGCTTTCTCAACTACTTTGGAAGCGGATTTTCTAGTAAAAGTTTAATGTGACCTTAATGTAAAAACATGCTGAATTGTAACTGCATAAGATAAATTACAAGTTCAGTTATGATTTCAGCGTGTTTTACATTAAGCTCAGCTACAAATCTGCAATGAAGTTTCTCACACTTGTGTAAGGCACTCGGGGGTAACAGCTTGCAATTAGTATCTTCTCATGATGCTAGGTGTTAAGCACAGAGGTGCCATGAGAAGTTACTCAAAGTTAATGAGTTAAAATAGTGACTAGAGGTTGATGATCAGTTTCGATTTGGATAGCACAGCCATAAATATAATCATGGAACTTCGAACATGCAAACACCTGCCAAAAGTTCCTTCTCAATTTGAACATACTGCATCTCAGTTTGGGTAAGAGTTCTATATGCATAGGCAACAGGTCTGCCCTCTTGAAGAATAACTGCACCAAGACTGAACTTTGAAGCATCACAGGAAAGTGCTACTAATGTGTGGACATCATAGTACCTTAATGTAGGAGGGTTGGCAATTTGCTGTTTGAAGTTATCAAATGCTCTCTGGTGTTGTTCTAACCATGACCAGGCAACATTTTTGCATGTCAGCTCTCTTAAAGGTGCTGATAACTCATTAAAGTCAGGAATAAATTTGCCTAAATAGTTAACCATACCAAGAAAACAGAGTAGGGATTGGACATTATCTGGAGCTGGCATCTCAAGAATGACTGCTTATTTGGAAGGGTCTGGTCGTAAGCCTATACTGGTAAATAAATGACCTACATAAGTAACTTCTGATAGTCTCAATTTACCTTTCACAGGACTAAGCTTTAAGTTCACTTCACGCATTCTGTCCAGAACTTTCCTGAAGTTTCTGTCATCCTCTGCTTCACCATTGCCTCTAACAAGTAAATCATCTACTATTATTGCATAAAGATAGCCTCAAAAAATTTGCTCCATTGCACTCTGAAAGACTTCACTGGCAGAATTTATTCCAAAAGGCACCCTGAGGAATCTGAATCTACCAAATGGCATACTGAATGTAGTCAGTAGTGAAGATTTGCGATCAAGCATTACTTACCAAAATGAATGTTTTGCATCTAAGACAGAAAAACAGTGGCATTTGACATGAGAGTGGCGATCTCCTTGACTGTATGCATAGGATGATGAGGTCTCTTTAATGCCTTGTTGAAGTCTGTTGGGTCAATGCATATTCTGATGTCATCTGAACTTTTCTTATGAGTGGCTACCATGGAAGACACCCACTCAGTTGGTTCTTTGACTGGACAAATCACACCTTACTGAACCATTTTGTCAAACTGGACCTTGACTTTGTCCTGCATAGCTATTGGAGCTCTCCTTGCTGGTCTTACCACTGGATTGACCTCTGGGTCTACTTTAATAGAGTACACAACTGGAAGTTTGCCTAGCTTGTCATCGAAAACATTAGCATACTCCGAGAAAATAACATCATTAAAGCTGGAACTGGGACATGTGCTTACATGATGTACTTCTTTGGTAAAAGAAAGCAGTTTCATCCTTAAGCTGTCTCTGAGAGACCTAATAATGACTGTACAGGTCTCCTGACTACATAAAATTGCAAGCTGTAACTGTTCCCAGCCGAACAGCATGAATGCACTACTGAGCCTTTGGTTTGAATCTTTTCACCTCCATAAGCAACAAGCTTCACACACTTAGCCAAATTAAGTTGCTCACCAGCTCTCACTTTAGCAAATGTTACTGCTGACATTACATTTCACTTTGAGCCAATGTATACTTTGAGGTCCTTGTGTTTACCATTGATCAGGACAGTATAAAATACTTCATTTTTGACAACAAATCTACTGCATTAACCTTTTTCACCAAACACTGTTACACCATCTACATAGAAAGTAGGGTTGCAACTTTCCACATGATCAACTTGCTTTTTTGAGTGACCTTTCTTTATAACTGAATGAGCCTTGCTTGATTTACAAAACTTTTGAAAGTGGTTCCACTTTTTTACGTTTGTGGCATTGTTGACCAAATGCTAAGCACTTCTCTCTTTTAGACTCATGAATGGCTCCACAGTTACAATAAGACTTGACTTGGGTTTTGCTGACTCTCCCTTATCCTGCACTGAGCATGTTCTTTTTGCTGAGCTAGTCTTGAAACTTGCTAGAAAATTACAGGATCTCCTTGTAAATCCCGCAGGGGTTGCAGCTGCCAGGTGCTTAGGCCTGCTTCTGCTTGCCATGTGCTGCATGCTATCTACGCTTACTCTAGAGGCTGCTGAAACCATGCTCTTATTACTTGCAAACATACTTGTGCACCTTTCTGTGAGCTGATGGATTTGACAAATCTCTATGGCTATGCTCAATGTTAAATCACTGTCAAGAAGCAAAATCCTTCTCACTGCAGCATTATTAAACCACACACAAGCCTGTCCTTTATTAACTCATCTTTCAAATCATCAAATCTGCATGTTTTAGCCTTATTTCTCAAGTCAGTGATATAAGCTGCAAAAGTTTCACTTGGCTTTTGGTCTCTTGTATAAAATAAGTGCCTCTCTAATGTAACATTTGTCTGGGGGTTGCACATTACTTTAAATTTATGTTTCAAGTACTCAGGGTCCTCTCTTGATTCAGCCTGTAGAACAATATGGCAGCTCCCCTCTCCCCTGCTTTCACTTCTGGTGCATACAGAAATGAACACTCTCTTTCAGTGTCTTCTGACCCAGCTAAGTTAAGCAAAATGAATGCCCTCGAGAGGCCATCTGCATTGGCATTACTAATCCCACTGCAGCGCTGCATGACATAACATATGTTTGCAACCCTAGTATTTACCTTAGTAACTTGGCATTTTGCCAGTTGGTAGAATGTAGCCATGTTAGGGGATTGTGATCTGTAACTACAGTGAATTTTCTTCCATACAGATAAGACTGAAGTTTCTGCAGTGTCCACACTATGGCTAGTCATTCCTTTTCTACAGCTGTATAGCATTCCTCCCTGGGTTGGAGCCTATAACTGAGATAAAACACTGGGTGCTCTTGTCTCTCTGAAGAAATCTGTTTAAGTTCGGCCCCTATCCCATGGTTTGAAGCATCCACCTGCATAAGAAATTTTTTGCTGTAATCTGGACTGCCTAACACAGGGGGTCCTCCCATTGCTTCTTTAAGCTTCTGGAATTCCTGCTTAGATGCTGGGGTCCACACTACCTTATCTGGCCTGTTTCTCCTTGTCAGGTCTGTGAAGGGAGCAGCTATGGTACTATAACTGGGGACAAACATTCTGTAGTACCTTGCTGTCCCTAAGAATGCCCTCACCTGCTTTTTGGTAACAGGTGCAGGCTATACCTAAATGGATTCCACTTTGGCAGGTTCTTGCCTGATCTTACTACTCCCACTCTATGTCCCAGGTAGGAGACCTCTGCCATACCCACCTAACATTTGCTGGGCTTAATGGTTAACCCAGCCCTCTGTAGTTTGCCCAGCACTTCCCTGAAATGCTGAAAGTGCTCTTGCCAGGAATGGCTGTAGATGGCAATATCATCTAGGTAAGCAAAGGCAAACCCTCCTGCTCCTGCTAGAATATGATCTACCAAACCACTGGAAAGTCACTGGGGCAATTTTCATCCCAAAGGGCATCTTTGTGAACTCATACAAGCCAAAAGGAGTCACAAAGGCTGACCTCTCTTTAGCACTGGGAGTCAAGGACACCTGCCAGTAACCCTTGCTAAGATCAATGGTAGTAAGATACTTAGCCCCACCCAGCTGTTCTAGGGCTTCATCTGTCCTAGGCATGGGGTAAGCATCTTACTCTGTGTGACTATTTCATTTCCTGTAGTCTACACAGAACCTGGTGTTGCCATCCTTCTTTGGCACCAGCACCACTGGGGAGGCCCAGGGACTGTTGTACTCCTGAAATACCCCTAGTTCCAACATTTCCTGTATCTCCTCCCTCAGAGTCTGCTTGACTCTCTCAGGCACCCTATAAGGTGCCTGCCTAATAGGCCATTGTGGTCCTGTATCCACCTGTTGCTGCACCAGGTGGGTGCACCCTGGTTTCCCTGTGAGCATGTCCCCAAACTCCTGTTACACTGCTCGGATTTCTCGAATCTGGGCAGGAGATAGCTACTAGGACATTGCTACCCCTTCCACTGAGGTGTCAGTCCGAGCCTCACTGAGGAGATCAGTCACAAAATCTCCCTCAGACACTTCTTGTGATCCTCTGAAAATACTCAGCACAAGGGCCTCCCTATCATGGTATGGTTTCATCATGTTTACATGGTACAAGTTGTGCTCCTGCCTCCTGCATAGCAGTTCCACAATGTAGTTAACATCATTGACCTTCTTTACTACCTTGTAGGCTCCCTCCCAAGCTGCTTGCAGCTTGTTGTGTCTGACAGGAATGAGAACCATTACCTGCTGCCCTATAGCATACTATCTAGCTTGAGCATTCCTGTCATACCAGACCTTTTTCTGTTGTTGGGCTTCTGCCAAGTTCTCCTTGGCCAAGCCCATGAGTTCCCTGAGCCTTTTCCTGAGGTTTAAGACATATGCCACAACAGACTCCTTGTGAGATTCACACTCACCCTCCCACTCATCTCGAATTAAATCTAGAGGCCCCCTCACCCTATGCCCATATAGCAAATCAAAGGGAGAAAACACTGTGGATTCTGGGGGAACCTCTCTGTAAGCAAGCAACAGATTGGGCAAATATTTGTCCCACTCCCTCTTAAACTGGTCTGCAAATGCACATGGATTTGCATTTAGAGTTTAACCTCTCAACAAGACCATTATTCTGGAGGGGGCATGGCCAAGATGTCCACTGTGTAGCAGCAATTTTTATCAGCTCTGTCTTTCAGACCGTTTTTTTTTTTTTTTACAGTAATTTGAAAACATATCTATCCTAATTTTGGATTTTTTGTCTTAAACTAATTTTTTAGGCTATATATTAGGATAACATATACATTTGTTATAAGTATTACATTTTCCTATCAAATAATTTTAAGGAAACTTCAGCATCAGAACAACATGAGCTACAATAAATCTTCACATCAAGAATCATCTTTTAAAAAAGAACTTCAGTCATTAATAACTAATCTACAAGAACTTTCAACAAAACTAGATAAAATGAATATGAAAATAGACAACTTTAAGGAGAAATGTACTCAACAAATGGATCCTATTCATGATGACTTTACTCAGCAGAAAAAGCAGATATCCAGAATAGAAACAGCTTTGAATTTTATAGACAGCAGAACTCAAGAAAATGAGCATAACATTGAATTTTTATTAAAACAGAACACCCTTCTTCAATCAAAAGTGGATGATCTTGAAAATAGATCATGAAGAAACAACATAAGAATATTTGGCTTACCTGACAACATAGAAGGAACCGATATGATGAAATTCCTCTCTTCTTGGATTCCTGAAATTTTGGAACTTCCAGAGGCTTTTTCATATGGTATCAAAAGGGCACACAGATCCTTGGTAACAGCTAAAAATAACAAAACTAGTTTTACTAAATCTGTCATTGTGAAATTTCTTTCTTCCCATGACAAAGAGATAGCATTAAAGACAGCATGGGTAAAATCTCCAATCAAAATAAAAGGTAAAGTCATTAGATTTGATAATGATTATTCTCCAGCTGTGATTTCAAAAAGAAAGATCTTTCTGCCTTTACTCAAAGAACTTAAGAAAAATCAAATAAAAACACATTTGTTATTCCCTGCAAAACTAAAAATCTTTCATCAAAGTGGATATAAAATATTTAAAGAGCTAGACTCTGCCATCTCATTCATTAAAAATTACAAAATAATAGAAAAAATAGAAGACATGGAATGGGCAAATACTAGCCTTAAGAGAATTGCTGACAACAACTCTTGGAAAACCTTTGATCTTAAAAAGAAGCTTAAAAATTACTTACATTCAACTATTCAAAAGTAATAGTTATAGGAAAAAATATCACTCTTTAAACCCTTTTATCATCAAAAAAGTCTGATTTAAAGATAAAAACTGTTAACTGAATCTACATGCTTTCAGTTATTTTGACCCTATAAGTTGGGGAAAGGAAACCGGATTTCCAGGTGAGCCATTTATTTAGTTACTATATTGTTAGTTGTGTTATTTTTTTCTAATAGAGTTATGCTTAATGGTGGTTGTAGTGTTATACAGTAATATATCCCTATTCTTAAACTAGAGGAATATACTTTGATAGTGTGCTTGTTGTTTATTTCCTGCTATAAGTGTATTTCATTTTATAACTTGTGATATATGACTATCCTGTTGCTGTCTGTTTGATGAACTGAATGATTATAGCAGTAGTTTTTTTTAATGACTTTCTGACTGGCTATAGACGGCTTGCCTGAAATTGATAGATACTATAATGTATTTATTTTGGTTATGTGGAGATTTGGGTTGTAGTTGCTTGGAAGTTGCAAGATATACAAAAGCTTATTCCTGTGTTTTTGTTGCATAATTTTCGTCTGGTGGTCTGCGAATGTTGTATAGAGGCTTGTGGTCTCCCTCTTTGTGTCAATTTCGGAAAGCTCTCTCATATATAATGGGTAATTTGGAGTCGTTTTATTTATATACTGGTTTCGTAGCTTGGTATTGTCTTGTGAGGCTTGAGAGGAAGGCAGTTACATAACGGTATGATTTGGAGTCCCTGTCTCTGTGGAGCTGTACATTTTTAAAATGTCATTGTATCTATGAGATAGGTTTGCTTTGATGTACGGGTTTGCTAGACAGTGGGAAACACAGATGTGTTTGCGATATGTTATTCTTGCAGAATAGAAGGATTTATTGATTGGATGGAGCAGTGGTGCAGCAGTAGTATTGTCGCCTCACAGCAAGAGGTTTTCTGGTTCGATTTTCAGCTGGGGTGCCTTCTGTGTGGAGTCTGCATGTCCTCCCTGCATTCGTGTGGGTTTCCTCTGGGTGTTCCGGTTTCCTCCCACATTACAAAGACATGAGTCTGAAGCATTTCTTCTCGGGCCTCCTCTGAAAATTTGCTTAGTTCCACGTCAGACATTCCCGGTTAACAAATGTTAAATAAATAAAAATAAATAAATAAATTGATCTGATGGCATTTGTTTGGGTACTTTGATGTTGGGAATAATGTGCTGTTTAATTAATGTTTGATTGTGTTTTGTTGGGGTGGTTTTGGGTTCGAACGGATTGCAGATATCTGAAGCATCACAATTGAAGCTGTGAGTCTCTGCCAAAGTCTCGAGCTGAGCAAGTTAACAAATTACTATGAAAACACACTGTTAGTTTCCCGCTAGAACCTGCTACATTTTTCCTTTGAAAAACAGCTCAAGGAACTGTTTATTGCTTCCAATAGTCCCAATATACGTGGAGCAGTCTTGACTCTCCAAGTGACGTTTTAGAATAACATTTGACCTTGGTCTTCACGAAATTATGTAGCTATAGAATGTTGAAACAATATGCTGAAATCTGCACTGTTTTAACTAGGAGATACTCCTGAGAAACAGCAAACAATTCATTAATAAAAATGCTGATAATGCATTAAATGAAAGGAATTATTGACAAGTTTCTCAATATTCTGAAAATGTTTAGTGTAAATGTGATTTAGTTGATTTGTAGGACTTCCCAAATATAACATGAAATAAGTTAGTGAGCATTCTGTGCTTCTCAGTGATTTAGTTGATTTGTAGGACTTCCCAAATATAACATGAAATAAGTTAGTGAGCATTCTGTGCTTCTCAGTAAAAAAAACAAAGAAATTGTTATCTGTTGTTGGTAGAAATATGTTTACTCTAAGAAAGGAAGAGTGTTTTTTATATGTTTTGGTTGTAGTCTGGGAAAATACACATGGAACTCTTTTACTTATAGTTTCAAATTTCACATGAGGCTACAGACTTGAACACATGCAATAGGACCTTGTGGTATATTTTATTTGTATTCCTACTAGAATCTTTTGTGACATGTTGGTCTGAGTATTCACATATATGTGAAGGCTATTGTTAAGGTGGCTGTAGATCTCATGTTAGTTGTAAAAAATAACTGCTGTGATTGCTTTATAAGTAAGCAAGAGAAACGGAACACTGCGGTGCCTTCACTGACATGATATGATAGCAGGAGGGAACATAAGAGGGGTTATGAGGGTTCATGAACTAGAAATTTTATATATATTGTGAAGGGTGGTGTACAGGGAACAATGATTGGCAGCTGAGCACATTAACATATGGTATAGTGTTTGGTTGTTGCTGGTCACTGCACTATATGTTTCATTCTTTGTCAATTCTGTAGGGTTATTTTGAGGTGATGAGAAGTTCAGAATACTGAATGATATGTTTGGCATGCCTGCAATGCATTTGTTTTGATGCAATGGAGTGTGGATGTTGCCCTGGCATTTGGTTCAATAGTGTCCTTTGCATCATGGTATTTAACTGCTATCACATCTTGGGTAAAACCTTGGTGCAGAAATAATTCCAAATGAAAGGTAAAAAGTAAAAAATGACCAGGTCTGATGAAGCAACTTCGGTTGTGAAAGTGCTTACCACTTTGCACTTTGCTGTGATTAAACGTTTGCTGTGTGTTATCTTGGTGCATTTTTTACTTTTTGCTATCACATCTTGTAGTCACTGGTATCTTTCCCTCAATCTATCTTTAACACAAGCAAGTACATATTGGAACAGGCACACACAAGCACACGCGCATACACACACATGTACACACGCTCACATGCAAACTCGCACACACATGCTCATGCACACATGCACACACACAAGCATTCTCTTGTGTGCACACAAGCACACTCGCACATACACACACAGACTACAGTTCCTGTTCCTGTCACTGAGTTGTTTGCCCTTATTTGTCTATTGGAACTCCAACACATGATTCCTATACTAGTTGAACTGCCTTTAAGACACAAGAGTTTAGAGTACTCTCTGGTGGGTAATGCTTTCTTTTATCCCAACAGCCATAATATGGTAGGTATTATTAAAGCATATTTGCTGTTTCTCCTCTGAACACTGTTTCTCCTACCTCTGATTCTGGCATTAGTTTAAATGTCATTAAGGCAAAAATGTAGTATTTCTGGCAGCTATTGTTTGTTGGTGCCATTAAGATACATTGGTATTATCCTTTGTGGCTAGTGCTTCCTCTCATCTCTGCTCATTTCCTTTACAATTGTTGGTACCTTTAAGGCACAGATGTATAACTTTAGTGGTGAGTGATTCTCTCCATCTCCTTGTTTACCATACTATTTAATTTTGGTAGATGAATATAACAGTTTGGATCTTCACAATGATGTGTCATGGGCTGTTAGGCTAATATATGCAACTGAGTGATTTCATGATTCACTTGATATGTAGAAGAATTCAATGGGGTTGTTTCAGACAAGAAGGTACATGATGATTTACCGTATACCTCTTCCACAGAATGTAACATCATCACACTGCTCAGATACAGATCCGACATTATGTTATGCTGTACATATTTGAGACAGAGAACCATGTAGAAATGTGTTAAGGCTGACTCTGAATTTGAAAAAGATTTATATACACTTGGCACTAACTTTATAAATTTTCTCTTATGTTTTTATCATACTTGTTTGTTTGTTGGTTTTAAATACATATCTCTGTATACAAAAATCAATAAAATATGACCCATTGTAGGATGAGTCAAAGAAACAAAGTAAAGTAACAAATCATACATATAGAGATATACTTTGTTCTTATAAAATTTAATTTTAGTTGGTAGAAAAGGAAATATTGGGAGCTGTTAGAGGGCATTAGGAAGAGAATTCCATATAAATCCTCATTATTGTACAATATATATTTTGAGGACAGGTTACAATTACATGGGCTTTACAGAATCTAGGAACACAGCTACTTATTCTCACAGAGAAAACTTGCTGATTTATTAAGGTAAGAATGAAAGAGACATGCACAGGATTATTTACATCACTCCATGAACAGGCATATCCTTTATGCAGAATAAATTGTACTTTATGGGAAATTGACAAAAATAAATACATTTGAGAGACATTAGATGCTACAGTGATAGAAGTACTCTTTTTAAACACACTAGGATTTGCAACATAGCACCCTACACTTTTATGATAATGACTACATTATTAGCTTAGTACATACTGTTTGCTCTGCCTTTAGCCAAAGTTAATATTAGGTTTAGATGCTTTTTCAAATAATATGCAAAAGGGTTAGAGAGGTTATTTTCCTAGTCAATTAGACATTAGCTAATCATAGGTGGGAACTTTTGAATCTCACCTAAATACATTTGTTTCTAACTGGAACAGTGTATACAATGACCATAGCTACTTTTATGTATTATTTGTTACTCCAGATTAATAAACCTTAGCGTTTTGATTAAATTGTAATGCTGATAAAAATATTAAAGTAAACTAATATTCCTTTACTAGCATTGGAATTGAAGAAAGAACTCTGCAATGACTAAATACAGAAACATTTAATTAAAGACTTTACCTCTGTATTCCTGCAGCATCTGACAATTGTAGTAATAAATGAAGATACTTCAAGTGAAATTACTTAGAAACTTTTGGGACTATGAACTTAAAGATACATAGCTTGATAATGTTTCATTTTTGAAGATTATTTAAACTCATCTCATTACATTCAAATATAGTAAATTGTTATGCTTAATTATTCTTTGCATTATCTAGAATATATATGACAGTTTTACATTTTATTAAAAAATTATTTTCTCACATACTTTCTAGGTTAAATATAACTTAGAAATAATAGAAATGCTGTGTAATGTAATATACTTCAATAATTTGAAATAATTACAAATGCAATAAAAAAGTAGCAAAAGATAGTTAAAGTTATAAATATGTTTAGTCTAAAAGAGTGCATATCTGTATTTTATTGTTTAAAATGTATTTACTATGTGGTTAGTAATTAATTAGATTTTCTAGAAAATCTTCTTCTCATTGATAACTAGAGTTATTAAAATATAATAGAGGTATTAATAATCGTACTATCTTTACACATATAAAACCGAGATAGGAAAATAAAATATTCTGTGTTTGAAGAATAACATAATTTATTAAGACATAAGCTGGTTAGATGTTACTACTAGTCAGAGGATTAATTTAAGTGATAACATGTCACCTAAATTGGGAGTTTTAAACTCCAGAAAAGACTGGGTTGTAAATATTGTTTTAAGTTTGGTTATAGCAAAGGTTTTTTAATTGTTTTATTAATGTTCACCATTAATATGAATAGAAAATGTATCCAAAATTATCTGATTAGTAATTTTGTTCCAACCAACTGGAAAATATCATATAGTATTCCAATTAGTTATTATGATTATATAACTCTATGGTCAATATCTTTTACATATAACACATTTTAAGATGTCAGTAATAAAAGGTATATCAATCAACATTAATGGCTTGACTAATCTAAGTAAGAGAGGAAATTTATTTAAATACCTTAAGCTACATAAATCGTAAGTAATATTTCTACAAGAAACCCACTTATTATGTGTAGATATATCTAAACTTAATACTAAATCCTATTCTGTTTTGGTTAGTTCAGAATACTCTCAAAAGAAGAGAGGAGTGGTTATTGTTTGGAATAATTCAATACCCTTGCCTAAAATAATTGATGTTCACAAGGATAATAAAGGAATGTTTTGTGCTATAATTATAGAATTAAATAAAAAAATGCATATATTAGTCAATATTTACTGGATTCCAGGTATAGGAACTAATACAGTTAGACAACATTTGGACCAAATTGTTTATTTTACAAAAGGAAACATAATACTAGCAGGAGATTTTAACTGTATTCTTGATTATAATGACTCTACTAATAAAGGTAAAAGGAAAATTTCAACTTCTGCAGAAAAGTTAAAGGATTTCATTGACCTATTCTTACTAAAAGACATTAATAATTTTGCTGACCCAAATTCGTTATATTATACCTTTTATTTTCATAGGCATAACTCACACTCTAGAATAGATAGAGTTTTGGTTTCTAAAGATTTAACAGACTCCCTAATCAAAAGTAATATCTTGTCCTCTTTCTGACCATAACTCTATAACTTTTGATATACTTATTAACAATAACTATAGTATTCAAATCAAAAGAATACCTGCTTACATTACAAAGTTAGAACAATTTAAACAGTTTATATCATTTGAAATTCAAAACTTTATAGACCTTAATAACACCAACAACATATCAGAAATATATATCTGGGATGCTTTAAAAGCATATTTATATGGGAAAATTATAAATTGGTATCAAAATAAAAGAAAATTATGGGACAAAGATCTTAGTGATATACAACTTAAATTAGATAATTTAAAGCTTAATCAAAACAAAGGAAAAGATATAACTGACAAACAAAAATAAATAAATTCTTTAAATAGTAAATATTTAGAAATTCTAAATCATAAAACAAAAATAATTCTAGAAAAATTGAAACTAATAAACTTCACAGCAAATTCTAAATCATTAAAGTTGCTAGCAAACAAAACTAAAAGACTAAACAAAATTAATCACACTGATGAAATATATTCACCCCCCCAAAAAAAAAGAAGATGGTCTCAAACTTGCATAACATTCTATCTGAATGTAGGGAGCTTTTTAATAATATTAATCAAAACTCTAATACTATTGATCCAAAGGAAGATAGTAGAGCCTTTATTAATAAATATACTGACAAAAGATTATCTATAGAACAGAAAAAATACTATTGACAAACCTATATATTTTAAAGACATTCAGACACAAATTTAAAAATTAAAACATAATAAGGGTCCAGGAAATGATGGCATTATACCAGAAATATATAAAATGTTACCTAATAAAGCTTTATATTTACTACATGAAGATTTCAATATCTCAAAAAAATTTAACAAAATCCTACCCTTTTGGAAATACACTTTTATTTCTCACATACTTTAACCTAATAAAGATCCCACCAAATGTTCTTCATATAAACCCATTTATTTACTTAATATAGACTACAAAATGTCCATGTCCATATTTGTAGACAGATTAAAATATATTTTACCAAATTTGATAGATGAAGACTAAACAGGATTTATAGTAAATAGGAATTATGATAACATTAAAAGAACATTCATTTTGATTGAGTCAGTCAAACATTTAAATAAAAATCTAACTTTATTTAGTTTAGACATTAACTGTGCATTTGATTCAGTTAATTTGGACTACTTATTCACCCTTTTAGAAGAACTAAACTGCTCCCATAACTTTATAAATCTTATTTCTCAGCTTTATAAAGGTAGTTTAGCCTACATTAAAATTGGCACTAGTATTTCTCAAAGCATACCAATAATTAGGGGCTGCGGTAGCATTGTCGCCTCACAGTCAGACGCTGTCCGGTTTGATTCTCAGCTAGAGCGTCTTCTGCGTGGAGACATGCGTGAATGGGCGTACCTTCATTGAAGGTTGTGCATCAGAGCTGGTAACTCGGCATGTAAAAATCCACTACCAATCATTAGTTGACCGGAGTTCCGCTGTGGCGACCCCTAACCAGGGAAAAGCTGAAAGACACAACAATCAATAATTAGGGGCACTAAACAAGGATGTCCCCCATCCCCCTTATTATTCACTTTAATTATGAAACCATAGGCAAATTTAATCAGATGGGATAATGATATAGTAGGTTATAACTTAAAGTCCAAGTTATCTTCTAAAATACAAATGTTTGTCGATGATATTCTTCTAACCCTTGCTGATGAAAAATCTTCTATTTAAGCTCTTTTTAAAAACATAAATCTCTTTCAAATTAAATCAGGTCTAACCTTTAACAATAATAAGACACAAATTCTTTTAATTGGCACCAAAGCAATTTAATCATCAAGATAAATATAAAAACTATTTAGCACAATCTGATCGATTTCTCTATCTAGGTATTGTATTAGCCAAAAATATTAAAGATATCACACAAATTAATTATAATAAAAATTTAACAACAATGGAAGATTTGATTAAGCAATGGCATAAAATTCCTTTTCCATGGATGAAAGACTCACTATTATTAAAATGATTTTACAACCTAAAATACTTTATATTATTAAATCTATTTCTTTACCACACCCTAATTTGATAATTAAAAAATACACATAATGTTTCATAAATTTTTATGGTCCTCAAATAAACCCAGAATTGCATTAACACATCATATGAAAAATTGGGATAATGGGGGCATAGCTATGCCAAATTTAAAATTTTACTCAAGCTCATCCATGATTAAAATTATATCTCTGTTAACAGATGTTAAATATCAAGCAAAATGGAAAACATTTATAGAAATTTTAATGGCGGACATGTTAAATAATATTAATTCACAAAAAATATCATTTATAAATAACGCCTCTATTTGGATTCTGAAATATCAGTTCTCTATTTTCTCTACTCAAAAATTTAAAAGTAATTATTTAACATGCTTATTAAAATCCTTTAAAAATGTTATACTTAAACATAATATATATAAAGACTGGTCATTTCTTCTTTTTCCCATAGCTTACACACAAGGAATTCTTTTTACTTCTAATTCTATAAAAATGTCTGCTTTTCAACAGAAAATGTAACTTTTTGGTACCAGATGATGTCTAACAATGAATTGAAATCAATTAATTCTCTCGATACTGAATTTGAATTTGATTCCTTTTTTGGTTAGATTTGCAAGAAGGTAGGAAGTTTATTCTAAGTAATATTGAATTAATGTCTTCAAAAACAAATGAAGTAATACCTTATCTAATACAATAATTTTATCAATTCAGAGTATCTCTCCAAATACTAACAAATTAATATATATATATATATAAGGCCATAAAGTCTGACTTAGATGTTTTCCCCTGACAGTTATTGGAATTCTTTCTATTCTATTAATGGCCAACTTCCTACAGATAAAGATAAAACTAATATATTAAAATCATCAAGTTTAACTACTTCCTTATTCAAATGGAAAATATTTACATGGAAATATTTGAATAGATATTTTATTATTCCTTTAATATTGAGTAAAATTGAAAAAAAATATATATGTAAATTGCTGCAGAGGTAATAAGCAATTGAATGCAGATTGGTCTCATATGTTCTTTGTTCTGAATTAAAATAAATTTGGGAATATATAAATGATTTTATGCAGGCAATATTTGCAGATAACTTTACTTTATATCTCTAATATTATTATTTAATACTCCAGTACAAGCATGTATAAAAACATCCAATTACCCTTTGATTTGGTCTATATTATTTATAGCCAGAAAAATAATTACAAGGAATTGGAAATCACAATCCTCTCTATCATTACAAGAATTTAAAAATCTATTTAATGAAATTTGTTGTCTGGAAAAACTGACAATCAAGTATAGATATTCTAGGAATACCTCTACTTATAGTAGTTGGAACAAAGTTTATGAATTATTACAAAAATAATTTAATTTTACAGCAAATATTGTATATATGGGAACTATTTCAGCTGATATTTAAGAGTTATGGTGAACAATTTTGATTATAGTTAAAATTTGTTTAATTTTGTATATGATAATTTTTTCACATAATTTAAAATGGTTCATTCTTTATATGTTGATTGTATTTTCATCAGCACTTCTAATAAAATTGTCTTTTCTTAAAAAAGACCATTAGTCTGGGGATGGTAGGGGTGGTCTTAAGTGCTTCACCCCACAGTACTTTCACAGACAAGCCAGCATGTCTGACATGAAATTGGCACTTCTGTCAGTCAGTATTTCTTTTGGGAAACCTACCCTGCTGAAAATCTCTAACATAGCACTTGCCACCTTTTCTGCCTCAATGGAGGACAAAGCCACTGCTTCAGGTTATCTTGTAGCATAATCTTCTACCACTAGGATTTATCTTTTCCCTGTGGAACTTGGGGTATGCAGAGGCCCCACAATATCCATAGCTACCCTCTGAAATTACTCCTCAATTACAGGCAAAGGCATCAAAGGAGCTTTCACTTTGTCTCCTGCCTTGCCTACCTTTTGGCACTGCTTTCAGGTCCTACAGTACCCTGTTACATCTCTGGAAATTACAGGCCAATAGAAGTTCTGCGTAATAAGTCTCTTTGTACATTTTATACCCATATGACCTGCAAAGGGAATACCATGGGCTATGGCTAGAAGTGCCAGATGGTAGGCTCTAGGCACCACCAACTACTGTATTCTATCACCTTCTAGCCCTCCCTCAGGTGTCCACTCTCTATACAGTAACCCTTTGTCCCAATATACAGATTTCCCCTTCCCTTGAGAATCAGGTGTCTCACTAGCTACCTGCCTCAGGCCTTGTAATGTAGGGTCTGAGAGCTGAGTCTGTCTCATCTCTCTCTCTTTGTACCCTTCCCAGCTCTCCTTCCACAGGAAGTCTAGTATCCTCTGACAGCAGTGCCTCACTGTCAGCCTTGGTATTACTACTCACCTCTGCCTTTACAGTCACTCTGTCCAAGGGGCCATCAGTACCAAGAAGAAGCTGTGGCTCACTTTCAGTCTCACTGCTACAGGGTAGCTCCCTCCCTGAAGTAACCACCTCACCAATCCTGGCTGCAAGTATGCGGTCTGACTGGGTCTGCCCCAAGCCTGACTGTGTGTAACTGCATGAGCAGATGATACTGCATTATCAAAATATTTCTCTATCAGGACAACTGCAGGATGGTAGGTTGGTACCCCTGTTGACTCAAGACAACCTACTATTGGTATTTTGTCCTTCCCACTTACTGGCTTCCTCACTTTTTTTCCCCACCTTGCCTTCATGGATATCTATATGCTATATGGCCCACTGGTTGCATTCAAAACATTTAACCCTAGGTCCTGGACGTGTACATGGATTAGTGGATTCCCCTGTTATTGTCAGATTCTGTTGGGATAGTCTAGGCTGCCCACCATGGGTTTCCTTAGACTCATGAGCAGTACAGGGGGTACCTTTCCTATGCAGAGATGCCCTGCTTGCTAAGTATAGGTCTCCCTTCTTCCCCAACTCATCTGAAGAAGAGCATTGTCTATCAGCTAACCATATCCTCATGTCATCAGGCAAAGTGCTAAGGGCTTGTTCCCTCACCAAAAGGTCTGCCAGCCCTTAAGAAGTGGTGACCTGATATCAACTCACCCACCTATGAAACTAAGTGCTTAGTTCAGCAACATATTCACACACACTTTCATCTGCCTTGCATCTATGCTCACAAAACTTTTTCCTATAAGCTTCAGGTGCTAGCTTAAAAAAATTCTAGTAAACAATTCTTTACAACATTATAATTTAAGAAATCATTGTCAAATAGTTTGGACAAAATAGTTACAGCTTTACTATGGAGTAAGGGGGTCAGGAACCGTACACAGAGCCTTTGGCTAACATCATACTGTTTACATACCCACTCAAACATATGAATGAAACTATCAAAATTATCCCCCCTCTGTGACCTGTGGAAGAAATTTACTGAATTTTATGCTTCTGGGGTCCAGTTACTCCCTTTCCCATTACCTCCATGACTCTAGCAAATAGTCAGCATCTCATTTTCCTGCTGCCTCTGCCTCTCCTTCTCCGCCACTTCCAGGTATAGCAGTTTCTCATTCCCCTCAGCCTGTAGACATCACAGTTTCTCTGCTGCTTTTATTTCCAACCACTTGGCCTCCAACTCAAGTCTCTTTCACTCCAGATGGATTTTTAAGTCCTCGGCAGAAAGGTTGAGCTGTCCATTCTCTGAGTGTTGCAAATCTCCATGGCCAGTCTGATCATCCTCCTGGTTGCTATTTTCTGATACAGCTGTGACCAAAGCTGCAATCATGTCTGCCTTAGTCAGGTTTCCATGCACCAGTCCTTTAGCCTGGCAAATCTCAGCCAACTCACTCCTTAACAGCTTGACATACTCCTCTCCTAACATGCTTGCCTGCTCTCACTGACTAACTAAGATAATAAAAGAAATAAAACAATTGTGTCCTGAACTCTGAATGTTCACAGTCTGGCTGATTTAGAGTACAAAAACACCTTCGGTGATCACTGTACACAAGCTACAGGAATTCACTATCCACACCACTACAAGCCAATTAATATGTGATATGGCTAAGTCACCACTACCAAACAATTAATATTTGATGTGGCTATGCCACCAATTAATATGTGATGCCCGTGCACCAGCCCAGTAATCAAGGAGCCTCAATCTTCACCACTAACATCAGTGAGGGGCATGCACATTGGGAAGGATAACAAGTACACACACAGTAAAGTGCAATTTCCCTTAAGAGCACACAAAGATCAGTCAGTCTGGGGCTGGATTCTCCCTTTCTCTCCAAATCCCCAATAAGACTCCCCACTGGCACAGCTATAGTGTACCTATCTCAGCCGAGTGGTCAAGCCAAAACCTCTAGCACCCTCTCTGTCCAACCAGTGCTTCATGTCCCTGCCCAAGTAGCTGACACACACACACTTTCAGATATGAATTACATAAAAAGATACAGACACTCCTGGGGAAGGTTGGCACAGGTTCTCTAGGTATGCCCCCTCCTGCCCAGACTATAATGTAGAAATTACTGCCACCAACCACTATTTATCAGTTACTATAAGGCCCTTCCCAAAGGGTGACCAATTCCACTGTGTGCTATTACTCTTATGCAAAAAGTAAGTGGGATGAATAGCAAGGCTATTTTAGACTGGCTTAGTACAGTATCACCAAATGCATGCAAGTACTTTGAGAGCATAAATTATCTCTAAACAAAACAGCCACAGTTGAAATGTTTAACAATATTTAATAATAAATAATAAAAAACACAAGCAGTACTCATCAATTCAACACAGTGCTAATAGAGAGTTCAGAAATCACAGGAAAATCCTTTAAAACAATATTGTAGGATAGTATCACATAAATATAGAAAACAGCTTGACTAATCTGGCTATATCCATATCTCTCTCTAAGATAAACTATATTCTAAATTCTACTTACAAGGCAAAGTGCTGGTGAGTTGTTGTCAGCTTCAGAACAAAATACAAAATGTTATTCTTTCTTTCTGTCCTTAAATTGATAATACACAGTACTGCTGAGCCATTTCAGATTGCTTCATTCTTGACACTTCTCTGATTTAGTTTCCCAGGCTCACAAAACTTAAAATTTTAACATTTTGATTCCAAGATGGCTGCCGACTAGACAAGTCCCTATTTACTGAGCTCCTCACAGTTATATAATATCTGTTTTTTTTCTACAACTTTGGAGTGAGATTTTTCCTCAGTTTTTTTATATAAAGCTTCTCTAAGGTTTTTTCTACACATCTGGAATATTTTTCTCTTTGGAATTATCAATTTGTGAAGTAATTTACTTCAGAACAGTGTTGTGGCTTCAACTGTTGTGGATTCATACAGCTTAAAGATTCCTCTCAGAACCTGCTACCCTGACTTCACTCCTCCTCTCTGGGCATGGCTTCTAAATCTGATTCCATGGAGACTCAAGCTACAAAGGCCAAATTTTTTCTATGCTCTCACCTGAGAAGGATTCCAGTTCAAAAAGGCTAAGAACAAATAAATAACCTTCTGAAACTTCTAAAGTAAGTAATAAAGATTTAATTGACTCAAACTTTCATTTAGATGAACTAAAAATAGCATTACAACCTATTCAAAATGCTATTCAAAGTTTCTCTGAACAATTTACTGAATTTAGTAAAACTTTGAAGCAAATAGGTGAAAGAATGGATATGATTGAAAGTAAAAATACAGCTTTAGAGATAAGAACTGATTCATTGGAAAATGACTTAAAATCTAAGGATAAAAGTATTACAGATATCCAAGCTAAACTACTAGACTTAGAAGCCAGGAGTCGTAGAAATAACATTATTATTCGTGGCTTACCAGAAACTTATGATAATAAAAACTTATTATCAGTAACAAAACAGATTTTTGAGGCTTTATTAAACTGTGAGGCAACCTCAAAATCCATGATTATAGAAAGAGCACACAGAGCATTACATACCAATCAGGATTCTTCTTCTCCTCGGATCATTTATACTAAGTTACTTAACTTTCAAGACACCTATCAGATTCTTGAAGCAACTAAAAGCAAAAAACAGTTTGTTTGGAGAAATCATAAACTATCATTTTCGCAGGATCTTCCTACTCAAATAAAAATGAAAAGACAAAAACTTTCACCATACTGTGCAGATTTGATTAAAAGAGGAATAAGATTTCGTATGAGTTATCCAAATACTTTATCTTTTTCTTATAATGACAGAAGATTTATGTGCACAGATCCTAAAGAAGCAAAAGAAATATTCCTTAAAACTTTCAAGAAGTTACCAGACTCTGTGTCTTAATATTGCAGTATTTATTTAATATCTAATGGAATGTTTTTTATTTTCTTACATGTCTTTTTATTCAGAACTTGACATTCTAAATGTCTGTTATTGTGTTATTGATCTTTTTATAATAACTTGTTAGGGTATCTTTCATTTTTTCTTTTTTTGACAGGAATGTTTTTATTTCAAAGGTAATGTTTGAGCTGTTATAGTACTGTTGGTCTTTTCACACAATCTACGAGGTCACTTTTACTTTATGAAATAATTAGCTTGACTTACAATGCACTGTCATGGTTTTATTTTAGTTTTCAGTAGCTTGTAAGTTATTTGGAGGGAAACTCCTCATGTCTCGAGATGTGCTTAAACTGTCAGATTCTGCATTGCCTTAACAACTGCATTTCCTATCCAACACGCACTTTCAGCTGATATTCGGAAACCCAGGATGACGTCATCACAAACAAAAAGAAACCAACGCGTTCAGTCAGTCTTCTCTCCCACATTCAGTTCAACTCATAGTATGTTATATATATTCTGTGCTCTTTCGTAAATAATAACATCCTTGTCATTATAAATTGTTTTTTTTGTTTCTTTTCCTTTCATAGCTATGGTGTGATAATAAGCGCTGGGTGCCCTGTGTTTAACTGTCAAGTTATTTAAGACACAGTTGTCAGTGTCGATAACGTGTATTTATTTTCAGCTCCCTCATAATGTTATTGTACTTCTTTTATCAGAAGGCTGTCCTGTTTCTCAGGCAAAGGATTTAATTTGTCTGACAGAAAATTATAAACAAAAGCAAAAGAGTAAACTCATACACATTGTACTGCACTTCGTGAATGTCTTCCTAGCATATACAATGGACTTTCGGAGACTAAACATGATGACAGCACAAACGAAAAGAAACCAACGTGTGTAGTCACTCTTCCTTGTAAGCAAATACAGCTCAAATGCAAGATATATTTGTACACTATGTTTAGTTATAAAAATAAGCAGATTTGTCTTTTATAATCTGTTTTTTCACTAGGTTCATAGCATATCTGTGTAAAAAACAGCTGGATGCATAATGTTAAATTTATAAGTCATTTACACTATCGCTGATTCAAGCATCCCAGCTTTTGGATGTTCTTATAGGACTGTATTTTATTTAAGTGAGATTATTTGTATGTATATATATGAAAGCAACAAATTGATATGGTTAAAAGTTATATCAAGGTCACACACTAAGAAATTGCTATTTATGTGAGCTTTCACATGTTTTGTTTACAGGCATTACTTGATTTTTGATTACTAGAGGTTTTTCTAATAGGCATTGAAGGTTTTTCTTCTCAGGGAATATTTAATGTGCAGCTCACTTAACCTATTGTTATATTAATGTAATATTATAAGACATCATTTTTACTAATATGAATCTAAAATATTGTCTATAGGATTCTAAGTCTGATTTATGTAGATAGATGTTTAGTATGTTGTCTCTGTTCAGAGAAATAGAGGGCTGCATTAGTTATGTGGGTCCAGTAATCTTGGTATTTGAAATATATATTAGTTTTATTCACTGTAGTTCTCTATACTTTATTTATTTATTTATTTTTTAATATTATATGTAAGTTTTCAAAATAATACTAGAATGTTATATATGCATTTCTGGTGTGTTCGGTATTAATCTTATTAGTGCAGTTATCTTCCCATCTGTGAAATGTTCACTTCTTATTTTTACTTGATGCTTTGCGTTGACAAGGATTGTTGTTTTTGAAAGAATTAGTCTTCATTCTTGTCATGCTGATCTATAGATATTTTTGTTTTATTTTATAAATTTAATGATTAATGTTATAATATGATAGGATGATACTTGTTGGTTTTGCGGTCTTGTTTAATACATATATTTTAGTTCGTACTTTCCTGCTACTCAAATGTTTGATATATTGCACATCGCATATGCTCTTGATTTCTTTATGAATATATTTTAAGTGTTATGGAAGTTATTGGATAGTTATTACCATATTCCAGGTTGCATATCTTATATTTTTCATTGCCATAATTAGTTGAATCTGTCTTATGTTGGCGGGTTCTAACTGATATTAGCACTTTTATTTTATATTGACTGTATAAGAGACTTATGGCTTCCTCCTATTAAAAAATGTTGTCTGTTTAGGGTTATTTTTGTTGATTTTATGGTTGAGGAAGATTAGTCAGGTCCTCTTTTTCTTTTATTTGCTTTTTTGAGTTATAAATTCAGGCTTATATATAGAAATGCTGTTTATTAATAGAAATATATATGAATCACATAAGGAAAATCATTTTTACCTTATATATATTACGCAAGTATAGGAGCTTGGTGTTACTTATTGAATGGGGATTGTTTTTGTTGGTCATCTTGTATTTAGACAGATGTATAAATATGTTTAGTGTTATTGACTTGGTTTTAGTCCTCTTAAGGACTATATGTAAAGTTTATATTGTTAAATTCATGTTCTTGGTAACCAAAATTGTTAATTCTATTTTGTTTATTCTTGATCTTACCTCGTCAATAGGGGAATGGTGGGCAGGCACTAGGGTAAGGATGAGGGCTATGGGTAAAATTCAAAATATTTCTGTTCTGAGATTATTTTTAATGATATACTTTTATTTAATTATGGACCAGTTTAGCTATACTAATTGTTTTTGGTATTATTTTAATTATATTCAGGAAATTTTACCATATTTCCATCACATCAATATTAACCAGTTGCCTTTCTCATGACAAATTACTTAATAATTGATTCCTGGAATGTTAGAGGAATCCAAAGTAAAACAAAAAAATCTTTATTATTCCATTTGATATTTAAATCACAAGCCAGTATATGTTTTATTCAAGAGACACATATCCCTCGAGATGACTGGGACAAGGGGAATAACAAAAAATGAATTAGGAGGATAGTAGCTTCTGGTGATTCTTCTGGCTCTCGGGGAGTAGCAATAATTATTAAACAAAAATTCATGGGGAACATCATTGATGAAAAGTATGACAATGAGGGTAGATGGTGCCTGTTTACTGCTACTATTCATAATCTAGATAAACCAATTTTAGTTCTAAATTTATATGGTCCTTGTAGTCAACAACAGTTTTTTATCTTAAAAATTTATAATATTCTCACCCGTTATAAAGATCACTACATTATAGTCGGGGGTGATTGGACTGCGGTAATAAACCCAGAAATTGATCGCACTAGTTGCTCTGCTTCTTATAACCATCAAGCAACTCTGGCCCTAAATGATTTAATCTTGGAACATAATTTAATTGATCCACTGCACTTTATAAAAATCTCAAACAAGAAAGATATCTATACATATTACTCAAAATGCTACCATTCATGGTCTAGATTGGATTTTTTTCTGATTTCTAATACTTTTTCAAAATTTATTTCAGATTTTAATATTGAACCCAGATATTTTTCAGACCATTCAAGAATCTTATTAAATTTAAACATTACTCACAATATTAAAAATAATATTAACTCAAACAAGTGGTCACTGAACAATAATTTACTCTTAAATAAAGATATTTGTACACAGTGCTCAGAAATTATTCAGGAAATGCAAAATGATATAGATTTAACAGGCATTCCTTACGATATACAATGGGCCGCATGCAAGGTGAGATTAAGAGGAATGTTTATCAGTAAGGCTGCATACCTTAAAAAACATTACAACAAGAAAGAAATGTTCTTAAAATCTAGAATTCATTCTCTTGAAATTCAGTTTAGACTGAAACAAGACTCTAGTCTTGAAAAGCAAATCTTAGATTGTCAAAAATAACTAATTTTGTTACATCAAAACAACCTTTCCTTAGTAGATCAGAGATTGTTAGCAACATATTCAGAATGGGCTCAAGTTCCTTCAAAAGTTTTGGCTAGAATAATTAAAAATAATTTTGATAAGCCAAAAAATTCATCTTTATTGCATAATAGCAAATTATACAACACAGATGAAGAGATTATTCATCTCTTTACACTATTTTATACAGAATTATACTCAAAATCATCTAATTCGATGGATGATAATCATATAAAAAATTTTCTAAGTTCTTTAAATTTCCCCAAGTTAAATGATAATAAACAAAGATTGCTTTCTGCTCCTCTAACTTATCAAGAGATCTCAGATTCAATTGATAGTCTTAGATCGGGTAAATCTCCTGGTCCAGACGGATTCACACCCAAATTTTTCAAATCCTTTAAGTCAGTGATTGTTCCTTTTCTTTTTAAAGTATACAATTACATAAAAATCAAGGATATTTTGGATATTCATTGGAATACATCTAAAACTATATTAATTTTGAAAAATAATAAAGAAAAAACAGATCCATTTAATTATAGGCCTATTTCTTTAATAAATTTAGACATAAAGATTTTAGCATTTATTTTGGCCAACAGATTGAAACAGGTTTTACCTTCAATTATTTCCCAAGACCAATCAGGATTTATGGCCCACAGACATACTTGGGACAATACACTGACTTTAGAATCTATTATTCATCTTATAAAAAATGATCCTAACCCAATGTATGCACTAATTCTTGACGCATCAAATGCTTTTGATAGAGTCTGTTGGAATTTTCTTTTTCAAACTATGTCATGCTTTAACTTTCCTTTATCCTTTATAAACTTTACAAAAACTTTGTATAAAGATATGTTTACCAGACTTTATATAAATGGGTACGCCTCTTCCCCTATAAGATTACCAGAGGCACAAGGCATGGCTGTCCATTGTCCCCTTTTCTTTTCAATATTTATTTAGAACCGTTACTGTTGTTTATTACTCAAAACACTTTTCATAAAGTCCCTAGGATTCTTAATACAAAAATTTATCTTTCTGCCTTTGCTGACGACCTAGTATTATACTTTCAAACCCCAATATCTGACCTCAGTAAAATAACAAACTCTATTGAACGTTTCTCTTCTGTATCGAACTATCTTATAAATCCTTCAAAAACTCATATCTTTCCTTTAAATCATTTGGTTCATAAATCGTACTTGTTTTCTGATCAACAAATACAGATTACTTTTGGTATGAAGTATTTAGGTATCAACATGGAACACAATAATCATTCTTCTTTTCAAAATAACATAAGTAAAGTTTGGACTTCAATAGTATCTGACATAACTAGATGGGAGCATTTAAATTTATCACTTTTATCAAAAGCTGCTATAATTAAAATGAACATTCTACCAAAATTTTTGTATCAATTCAATTCAATTCGTCTGATCAGATAATTCCTAGGTCTTTTTTTGAGAAAGTAAATAAAGAGTTAGCTAAATTTTTATGGTTTCCCAAATCCATTAGCATCTCCTATTCTAGACTATCAATTTCTAAGGATAAAGGTGGTTTGGGTTTACCAAACTTCTATCTTTACTATTTAATTGTTTCATCAAATAAGCTCTTAACTATTTCTAATTTTAAAAATGGTAAAGGTATTAATTATCCCTTATGGGTTAAGATTTGGTATAACTACATTATATCTAAAAATATAAACCCAGAAGCTATTCCTTTTATTTCTTTAGATATGAAATCCACCAGTAAAATTTCTATCTTTCTTAAACAAAAGATTAAAGCTTTTCATTCTTTATTAAAATTATGTAATCTAGATAAGTTGTCTCACCTTTTTCAACCACTTCATCTAAATCCTAATATAATGATAGATAACACTCCTTTTAACCTAACAAATTATCCTCTAATAAAAGATTTAAAGGTCTGGGATATCCTGAAATATAAGGACTTATCCCTAATAGATTGGCGTAAAATTCTGAATGTCAATTGGAATTACTCTACAATACTACGCCAATTAAGAGAAGTAATTAAGGGTAAGTGTGAACCCATAGAACTTATAGAACATGAATTAAATAATCTAAATACAATAATTAAAACATTATCTTCATCAGTTCAAACATTATCAAAATCATATAAACTGATAAAGATTTTAGTCCTGGATCAGAACTGTCTCTTCTCAAATTTCTGGTTAAATTATAATTCTCAAATAACTGAGAATCAAAAACTTTTGGCAATTAGATATACTAGGAAATTTACTCCATTTAAAAAATTACTGTACACACAATTAATGATTAATAATGATGCTTACTATACACCATATAAATTAAATAAATTTAATCCTAATAATTCCCCATCATGCACATGTTGTTCCTATCCCCAAGCTGAACTCTTACATATTCTATGGTATTGTCATTTCTCTCATAGATTATGGACCTCTTTGAAAGTAAGACTACAGAGAATGGGCTATCATAAATCTACGCTGTCCTGGGAAATTGCTATACTTCATATTTCGATAATTTATCTCTCAAAATTGGATACTCAAGTTATTATTTTTATTTGCTCTTTAATAAAACTTTACATAACTCAAAATTGGCTTGATCGTACCAAATTGAACTGGGATACTTTCCAAAAAATGGCTTACTTATATATTGATGCTCAAAAAAATATGGTTAAGAGTCCTAAGAAAATGGCTTTAAAAAACTTAGTATTAGAGAAGGTTTTAAATATTATTAATAATTGATACCTTTAAATCTTTTTCTGGTCTTGGTGTTTGGTATAATTTTTATACCCATAATTGAAATACATCTATTCATAGAATTTTTTTTTATTTTTTTATTTCAAGATATCATTTATTTTCTGGTTACCTATTGTATATATTGTATATATTGTGTGATGTTATTATTATTTTATCTCTTTTCCCTATGCTTATAAGAGTTGCAATTTGTTCAAACAAAGTTGTTTACATTTATTCAACTCCTAATGTATTGTTTATAAATCAATAAAAAGTTTTTTGAGAAAAAAAAATAAAATTTTAACATTTCATTTTGTAATCTGCACCTGCAGGAAGCCGCACAATAAAATACACTTTACATGTAAAACCTAGTAATTATATCTTGTTTTAAAACAATAGACAGAATTTCCAGCTCAGACATCCTATCTCCGAGCTTGAGATCAAACATTTATTAAATGTTTACTTATCAGCTTTCTTCCAGCAGGGTGCACTGTGGTTACATTTTTGAAGCTCAGAACATGCACAGTTTTCTTACATTTATTACACACACCTGTGGATCATATTAATATTTACAAGGACATAGAATTATTTATATAAATGTCAAAAACACGATCAACAAACAGGTATTGTTCCTAATGCAACAAATAAGAAGAAAATATGAAAAAAGAACCAGTTGCATAAACGGAACACTAGCGGATGGTGTTACTGTGGATCCAAGCAATTCAGTATAAGCTGTTCACTTCCATTAGTACCAATGACTCCAATAAACCAAATTTTACAAAATGTAGCAGTAGGCAGCAGTCAATGATAAAATATATCTTGATAAAAGTTCCTTATAAGTAAATGAAGCGTCAGTCTGAAGACCAGAAAAGAAGGTTTTAATCACAGAGTTAGTGCTTTCACCCGTAGGCTTTTTCAAACTCATAAAGGTGTCCTTTTACTCATACATCTTACAGGAATGAATGCATTCTCATAGGTCAGACAATAAAACAATTAATGCTAATTAATAATAACCTTAAAAGCATAGTATCCTTATAATAGTAATATATACTTAAAAATACATATAGATAGATATAATAATTAAAAATCACATTTCTATAGATTTATTTAAGACAAATACTATATAGCAAACTATAACAGAACATAAAATGATGTTATTAGTATAATACTGAGATTAATATGAAAAATGAACCACTATTAATGTATAAATTCATCAGAAAAATATTATATTGAATAATATAGTATTCATGTCTTATACTAAAGCATGACTATCTATTATAACATATACTACATAACTATCATGACAAAAATAGTATAAAAAATAAATACTATTGTGGAATTTAAACTACTATTGATGAATATTAAAAATCATCTATGAAATGCTATGCTAAATAGCGTGGTATTCATATTATATACTAAAATATGTTCATCTATCATGTTTGATTACTTATTCTTTTTAATCTTCTTTTTTTCAGAATAGGTTTTATTTAAATTTTGTCATTCAATCCAGGTAGTCTCTCTGCCCTTAGACGAATGATCCATCTAAGCTCACATTCTAGAATAAAATTATCATAGACCCCTCCCCTATCACTGGGATAGACTAGCTGTATAACCCAAAACCTAAAACTATGGTTCCTCCCTTGTGTATATACATGTTTGGCTAGTGCATTATGCTCCGAACACTTATTAATATGATAGACGTGTTCCCTAACTCTCTCTCTAAGTTGTCTACTAGTTTCTCCTACGTAAAAAGAGGTACAGCCGATGCACGTAGCTAGATAAACCAGGCCTCTACTTAAACAATTTGTTCCAGTATTAAACCTATATATTCTGTGTGTTATAGGATGCTCAAATACTGTACTCTCATCTATATAAATACATTGATTGCATTTCTTACAGGAAATAGTATTAGCTCCCAGATCCCTAGGAGTAGGTTGATAACCACCAAGTGAGGGGTAACATAGAATACTCTTAAGGTTTGACTTATTACGAAATGTAAATGCGGGTTGTCCCCCTACCAATTTACCTATACCTTCATCCAGGAGAAGTGTCTCCCAATGTTTCATAACGCTATCTCTTAGTATTTCAAAATCCTTAGTATAATATGTTAAAAATTTGATATCCAGATTGCCACTCCTAGTGCTTAGGACACTAGGTCCAGTGCACTCAGAAAAATATGGCTGTGCTGTAGAATCCCTTAAAGCATATACATTCTGTAATGTTTGATCAAATACTTTTACATCATAACCCCTCTGATTAAGGTTATTTCTAAGGAGCTCAGATTCTAATTGAAATCCTTCCAACGTTGGATTCAGCCTAGATGCTCTCATAATCTGGCCTTTTACGACATTATTGAAGACATACCTAGGGTGCATACTGCTTCTGTGTAGAAGTGTATTTTTATAGCAGGCTTTCCTATGTATAGATGTATTTAACAGGCCACTGGTAAGTCTCTCTATATGTACATCTAAGAAGGAGATACTATCATATGAGAAAGTAAATGTAAATTTTAGAAAATACGTAAGGTCATTAACCTGCATAAAAAATTCTTGTAGTTCTTTTTGACTACCCCGCCAGATAAAAAAGAGGTCGTCCACAAATCTTCTGTAGAAGCCTACATGCTTCTTAAAGCCCTCCATAATAAACACATAATAAACAAAAACATAGATAGCATTATGAAACATTGGGAAACACTTCTGCTGTATAAACTGCTGTGGAATTACGTACCAATGTAAAATTATTTTATGAATGACACGTAAAAAAGCGCAGCAGGACCTACAATAAAGCTCTTTTGACTACACACATAACATTAAGGTAACAAGATTCAATACTCTATCTAACTACTTACACAAGCTAGAGAACAGTGAACTTAACACTAGCACCACAGCACAAGTCTGACATGAATTGTGTCAGAGTGTACTTTAAAGAGAATTACATCATCAGTGTATACTGAGAAGATAGTGTTATGAGAGCTGTAGGAAAATGATGTGGAGACATGTACTATTGCAAAAGTATTTTCTGACTGATACTTGAGTGAGGGCAGCAGTTGCTGGAGTCAGGTTCTTCTGATTCTGCATATAAAAGCACACACTCAGACATAAAAACATGCACACAAATTGACTGTTGTGTAATTCAATCCCTTGCCTCAATAGTTACACAACCTGGAGAACATAGTACTTAACACCCACACCATTGCAAATGTTTGATTTTATCACTGTCACAGTGCTATTTATACAGGATGACATCATCATAGTGTCACAGGCAATATATTCTGTTATGAGACCTGTGTATTTAAAAGAAGTTGTCATGAATTTGTCTTGCAGAACTTAGCCATACATGTAACTTTTTCTCAGGATTTTATTTAGATACACTCACAGATGTATACACACACACACACACACACACACACACACACACACACACACACACACACACACACACACACTTTGGAAACAGCAGTAGTGGAAGGGTGGAAGTATGTGTCTTCATATTCAAATGAAGTGATGTTCACATTAATAGAATTTAATAATATCAATGTGATATGATCATGGATGATCAATGCCTGGTATCAGTATAAACCTATAACAAATATAAGAATGCAATTATTGCCCTTTACTTCTGCAGTCTGCTTAACAATAGCCCAGGCAGTGATATATAATTTGTAAGTGCATTATTGCAGTGCACACATGAACCTCAGAAAGTATGTGTGTGGTCAAGTACACATGGCCCGGCCCTTATCTTGTGTTTATGAATGCCTTGCCATATAAAGGAAAATAGATACCCAGTAACCAGAGTAAGCTTTGCTAAACATCTCTTTACCTACAAAATTGCAGAGAAACTGATTTGCTTGGACAATGGCAAAGTGTTATGACATGGGTGATTCACATTTCATGAATCAAACTTGAAGTTGTGAAGTAGTTTGCAAGATATGTTATGGGAGAAATTGTTAAAAAACTGTGGTGTTCATACTGTAGACCATATTTAAAATGTTGTGTCCATTTTATTACATTAACAGCTGTTGGAATTGCCTTCTCCATTTGTGCAATGTTAAACTCTGAGCAAATGGGTCTCTATGCTTCAGGTAAAAAGTATAAGATGTAATTTGGTTTACCTTCTTTCATGCAAACAGGCTCATCAGCAAGGTGCGTTCAGCACTTTGGACAGAACTGAGTGTGGAAAACACATCTGCTGTTTAGTTTCTCTTTATCACAGTATATAAGAGCAGTGAACTCCTGGTTACAGCATAGGTTAGCCAGGGTTCAAATCCAAAATATACACTTTTTTTACAAATGGTATCAGGATAGCGTTAGCTAAGTAAATGTGATCAGGACTGCAAATATGACTATCAGTGACTACACTAAAGCATGTGTCTTCCAAGCATTTTACCATTAATGCCTGCTGTGATGATGTGATCTAGTGCCAGCTGTGCCAGGGAAAGTAGGGCAGAGCATTTATAACATATGCTAGCATAGCTAGCTGGAGTTTTGTAAAGAATTATGTCATTTGAATATCAAACTGATTTGAGCAGATGCTTTTGTTAAAATGTATTTGTAAAGTTGCTTCTGCTAAAATGTATCAACTCTGGGTCCTGCTAGACAGAAAATAAATATACATGTATGTTAGACTGTATTGTTGTAACTGATGAAATGTACACATTTTAAAAGAGGATACTGGAAAGGAAGGGGTTAAGCTCAGCCCAGCTAACCTAAAAAAATAGCCTGGAATTAAATGACTTGGTTTAGGTCAAAACAATTTTATCTCACATGTCTGAATGCAGCCTGAGAATAGCTTGTTAGTCTCTGCAGGAAGGTTGGAAATGTTGGAATTGTTTTACAGTTTCCAGAGGCTGTAATAAATCTTAGCTAAAGTAATATGTGTGTATTGTGACACATGTGCTAGATCCAGGCTCAGTTTCTAGTGAGGGGGCAGTGTGGGAACCACAGAGTCAGGTGATCAGATGTGATGTCATTTTGTAGCCAGCACTGAAATTGTATTTGAATACTAGTGGGAGATGTGATAAGTGCACTCTGTTTTGGGACTTGACAAGACAGTCATCCACCTTCATCTTGCCTTGCTTTAGTATATAACTAGAGAACAATAATTCTCCAGTCAGTTAGGAAAATATAGTGAGATCAGGTAAATGTTGTTTTTTTTCTGTACCTGTCTGAGTATTTCCATCTGTGTTGTTTTTTTTTATATTTCCTGTCCTTAAAACTCTGGTATTTATTGTAAATAGATATTCAGTATTTTCATGTTTTTTATTTATTATTTATTATGAAATATATCTAAACCTTTCATTGTGGCTGGTCTTTTAGAAAATATTTAACAGTTGAGAGTACTTGCATTTCTTTAGTGGTACTATGGCTCCACATTCTTGGAAGTCTTGCTGCTTGGTTAAACACTACCATTTGTATAAATATTAATTTTACTAAGTCAGCTGTCTTTTGGAGGCAGTGACTCTACCTTATAGTCCTGGGTGGAGGTGGTGGAGTGGGTAAGCTGTGCTAACCTTTCCCAGGTGTCTGTGTGTGTGAAAATCAAATTTCAAATAGAGAGTGTGTGTGTGTGTGTCAGCTGCTTTAAACAGAGACACTGACAGCACTGACTTCACAGAGATGGTAGTGGAGGACTTGGCTTAGAACACCCAGCTAAGGGTTCAGCTTTATAGCGGTCAGTGGGGAGTCTTATTTGGGGCCTGGAAAGAAAGCCAGGCCCAAGGACTGGAGTGTGCATTCCCTGCATGCTCTTAAGGACAATTGTACTTGGTGCAGAGGGTTGCATCTGAAAATAATGGGTGATAGTGGTGAGTATTGAGGCTCCTTGATCACTGGCCCATAGCAGGGATATCATATATTGGTGGTAGTGGTGGGATATTAAGGGATATCAATTGAACTTCTGTAGTCTGTAAGCAGTTGTCACTAAAGATATGTGTACTCTCTGCAGCCACAAGGTAAACACACAGATTTTCATTTTTCACAACAATTTTAGTTATTTTTTTAGTTTTGTTTAGTCAGGGAAAGCAGGCAAAGATGTCAGCAGAGGATTATGGCAAGTTGACAGTGAACCAGTTGGTTAAGATGTGCAAGGCCTTCTATAGTTATGTAAAAAATCTCCACGGCAATACCCAGATTTGCTCTGAGCTACTGCACAATGGTACCTCCTATACTGAGCCAACAGATATAGCCAGTATACTGGCCAGCAATTCAGTGCCAACTTTAACCATCTCTCCCCCTGAAAGAACCAATCACAATAACAGTAGATTGCCAGGCACCCAGTATTACTGCTGCACAAGTTAAAACAGCACTATCCAAGGCCAAGAATACAGATTCTATGGGACCTGACAATACCCCTGGCTGTGTTCTACATGAACTACAGAGTGAGCTGGCACCTCACCTGTGTGCCCTGTTCAATCACAGCCTCACCTCAGGCTTTGTCCTTAACAAATGGTGCACTGCTACAGTCATCCCTCTCCACAAGGGAGGAGCGACTACAGACCCCGAGAACTATCACCCCATTAGCCTGACAAGCCTGATATGCAGAGCTATGGAACACATCATCATGGACCTAATAAACAAGGATATAGGGAATCTCCAAACTCTGGATCCCATACAGTTTAGTTTTGTGAAGGGTAGATCATGCTTGCTCAACTTGGTCGATTTCTTTCAGTCAGTCACCAGAGCTGTGGATGAAGGCAATGTGGTTCATACAGCCTACCTTGATCTGGCCAATACTTTTGATACCATTCCCCACTCAGGAATCATAGAAAAACTCACTAAGCTAGGCATCAACCCCTATATCACTAGGTGGGTTGCAAACTGGCTCACAGATAGAACCCGCAGTGTGAAAGCAGCTGACTCCAAGTCAGACTGATGACTAGTCATGAGTAGAATCCCATAGGGTTCAGTCCTGGGTCCTGTCCTGTTTGATATCTACTCCTCTGAAGTCCAAGCCAAGACGAAGGGACTCTGGCTGACAAAGTTCACAGTCGATTGCAAGTTGGGAGCTATTATTAACTCCCCAAGTGATGTTGATGTCTTATAGAATGGCCTCACTGAGACCAACGACTGGTGTCAGGACCATGGCTTTAAGCTCAATGCCAAAAAAATGTGTCGTCATCCCCTTTGGGAAAAACCCAGTTCCCATGAATTACCACATTGATGGTAGTCCACTGAATACAGAAGGCATTATAAGAGATCTGGGAACACAGGTTGACAGCAACCTCTCTTTTGATCACCACATTGCCAACGTGGCCAGAAAGTCCTTCTATGTTGCACATCTCATTACTAAAGGTTTTGCATCCAGGAAGAAAGAGGTAATTGTCTCCCTCTACTCTTCCCTCATTAGACCAATCATGGAGTGCAATGCCCCATTTGGCATGTACCTCGCTAGACACCTGCAACAACTGGAGATGCCACAAAAGTACCTCACAAAGTGGATCCTAGGCCTTAAACACTTGTCCTATATGGACAGACTCAAAATAATCCAAGTATTCTCTGTCTCATATCACCTACTTACAGGCAATCTCTGCTTGACTTACAAAGCATGTCTGACCCAGCTCTGTTAGAATGCTACATCTAAAGAAATCCCTCTGTTAGAAATGCTACATCTAAAGAAATCCCAATCCATCTTCACCACGTGCTCCAGAGAGCTCAACCTCATTACCACAATTAACAGAACATGCTGGAGGGGCAGGTTCATAACCCAGAGACTGCCCACGCTCTGGAACAGACTTCCCATACATGTCAAGCAGAGTACCTTGCTGACCCTCTTCAAGAGAAATCTTGATGAGTGGATGGGAAACAGAAAATTCACCCCAGGGATAAGTCCAGTCGCTCTACTCAAAAGAGGCACTGGGAAATAAGGTTGGGTGGTACTATGCCAGGATAATCCTATGGCTAGGCTTGTAAAGGTCTCCGGGCCATTAGCATAGTACACACCTATGAACCTATGAACCTATGAAATCCAAAGTACTGGTGCATGCCAACCTGACTAAAGAAGAAATGATTTCAGCCTTAATCACATCTGCAGCACAGACCAGCAACCAGGAAGAGAATCAGTCTGGTGATGGGTATGTGCAGCCCTCAGAAGGAGAACAGCTCACCTTTTCCTCTCAGGACTTAAGAAAACATTTGGAGTTAAATAGACTTGAACTGGAGGCAAAATATATGGAATTAGAACTGGCAGAGAGACTGATGTTCTTGAATACCGAAGAAAATGAGAAGCAGCATCAACATAAGTGGGCCATTCTGACTCTTCGACAGGAACATGGAGGTAATGGGAAAGGGAACAACTGCATTCCAGAAGCAACAAGGGTCACTAAATTTCTTCCACAGTATACAAAAGGTGATAGTTTTGGTAGTTTTATTCATATATTTGAAAGACTTTGTAAACAGTATGATCTTGATCAAGGCCTCTGGGTATGGTTCCTGACCCCCTTACTCCATGGTAAAGCTGTAACTGCTGTTTCTAACTTGTCTGACACTGATTGTTTAAATTATAGCAAGGTTTTAAGTTAACACCTTCATGAGCATAGGCGTAAGGCAGATGAAAGTGTATGTGATTATATTGCTGAGCTAAGCAGTTATTTTCATAGGTGGATAAGTGGGTGTCAGGACACTACTTTTGAAAGGCTTGCAGACCTTTTGGTAAGGGAACAAGCCCTTAGCATTTTGCTTAAGGACATGAAAATCTGGTTGGCAGAGCAAGATTGTAACTCTGCAGATGAGCTAGGGAGAAAAGGGGAACTTGGAAAGGAGGACACCACTGCAGAAAAGAAGATAATCAGTGCCGCACATAGATATAAGGGAACCTATGGTGGGCAGTGTAAACCACCCCAACAGAGTTTACTAGTAAAAGGGGAAACCACTAATTCAAGTACATTGTCAGGATCAGGGTTTAGATGCTTTAAATGTTACCAGAGTGGCCATGTAACATTCAAATGTCCACTGAAGCAAGGTGGGGAACAAAAGGTGAGGGAGCAAGCAAGTGTGAATAACAGCATGCCAGTGATATGTCTTCTGGAGACAACAGGGGTACCAAACTATCAATGGAGTTTATAGCCTTTCTTAGTGGATGGAAAACAGACTAATGTCAGGCAATACACAGCTTTTGACATAACAATTGTGAAGACTGCAGTTGTTAAAGAAGAGCAGCACTTGCTTCGGCAGTCCACTCCAGTCAGAGCTTTAGGAGGGACCCCATTGCAAATACCTTTGGCCATGGTTCAGCTTGACTGGGATGGTGGAAACGGAAGTAAACAAGTAGGTGTGTTTGAGTCTATCCCTTTATATGTTTTGAGAGGGAATGATTTTTGATAATGCAGCACCCTGTGTGCATGCAGTTACACACAGTCAGGCTTAGAGACAGGCATGTAGGTCTGGCAGCCTGGGGTAGACCAAGACAGACCCCACACCTGAAGCTGGGGCTAGTGATGTGGTTATTTCAAGGAGGATGCTACACTGTAGCAGTGAGGCTGAAGCTGAACCTCAGCTGTTGATAGGTACTGATGTTCCCTTAAACAGAGTGATTGCAAGAGCTGAAGTGAGTGATAGTACACAGGCTGACAGTGAGACACAGCTGTCAGAAGATACCAGACTTCTTGTGGAGGGGGAGCTGGAAATGGTCACAAAGGTAGAGTTGAGACAGGCTCACTTCTCGGATCCTACATTACAAGGCTTGAGAGAGGTAGCTAAGGAGACACCTGATTCTCAAGTAAAAGAGAAGTCTATATATTGAAACAAAGGGTTACTTTATAGAGACTGGATCCCTGAGGGAGGGCTAGAGGGTGAAATAATGCAGCAGTTAGTAGTGCCCAGAGCCTACTGTCTGGCACTTATAGCCATAGCCCATGACATTCCTTTTGCAGGTCATATGGGCATAAAGTATAGTAAGATATATATTATGCAGGACTTTTATTGGCCTGGGATTGCAAGGGATGTAACAGGGTACTGTAGAACCTGTGAGCAGTACGAAAAAGTAGGTAAGGCAGGAGACAAGGTCAAATTTCCTTTGATGCCTTCTCCTGTGATTAAGGGGACATTTCAGAGGGTAGCTATGGATATTTTGTGGTATCTGAGAACCCCAAATTCCACAGGGAAGAAATATATCCTAGTCATAGTAGATTATACTTCTAGATACCCTGAGGCAGTGGCTCTGTCCTCCATTGAGGCAGAGAAGATGAAAATGCTTTGCTAGATATTTTCAGCAGGGTAGGTTTCCTAAGATAAATCCTGACTGACAGAGGTATCAATTCCATGTCAGACCTGCTGGTTTGTCTGTGGGAGCACTGTGGAACAAAGCACCTAAAGACTACCCCCTACCATCCCGGACTAATGGTCTTGTATAGAGGTTAACCTATACACTGAAGACCATGCTAAGGGCATTTGCAGACCAGTTTAACAGAGAGTGGGACTAATATTTGCCCCATCTGCTGTTTGCATACAGAGAGGTACCCCATGAATCCACAGGTTTTCACCCTTTGAGTTGCTGCATGGGCACAAGGTGAGTAGGCCCTTGGATATGATCCATAATGAGTGGGAGGGTGAGTGTGAATCCCACAAGATGTCTGTTGTGGCATATATGCTAAATATCAGCACAAGGCTTAGGGAACTCATGAGCCTGGCCCTAGAGAACCCCTGGAAGGGGTTCAACAGCAGAAAAAGGGCTGGCATGACAGGAATATTCGAGCCTGAGAGTATGCTGTGAGACAGCAGGTTATGGTGCTCATTCTTGTCAGACACAATAAGCTGCAGGCAGCTTGGAAAAGACAATTCAAAGTGGTATGAAAAGTTAGTGATGTTAACTACATGGTAAACCTGCTAGGCAGGAGACAGGGGCACACACAGTATCATGTTAACATGATGAAGCCTTACTATGATAGGGATGTCCTTGTGTTGAGTATTTTCAGTCGGTGGCAGGGGGAGTCTGAGGGGGATCAGTTGACTGATCTCAGTGAGGCTCAGGCTGACACCTCAGTGGAAGTGGTAGCAATGTCCCAGTGACTATCCCCTACCCAGGTTTGAGAAAGCCATGCAGTATTACAGGTGTTTGGGGACAGGCTCACTGGGAAACTTGGGTGCACCCACCTAGTGCAGCACCATATGGATACAGGCCCCCGAAGACATCAAACAAGCTCCTTACAGGGTGCCTGAGCAAGTTAGACAGACTCTGAGGGAGGAGCTACAGGAAATGTTGGAAATGGGAGTAATCCAGGAGTCCAGCAGTCCCTGGGGCACCCCAGTGGTGCTGGTGCCAAAGAAGGATGGCAGCACCAGGTACTGTGTGGGCTACAGAAGATTAAACAGTTACACAGAGTCAGATGCTTAACTCATGCATAAGACAGATAAAGCCTTAGAGTAGCTGGGTGGGGCAAAGTATCTGACCACTACTAATCTGGCCAAGGGCTACTGGTAGGTGCCCTTGACTCCCACCACTAATGAGAAGTCAGCCTTTGTGACTCTTTTCAGACTATTTGAGTTCACGAAGATGCCCTTTGGGATGAAAAATACTTCAATGACGTTCCAGAGGCTGGTAGATCATATCTTAGCAGGAGCAGGAGATTGTGCCCTTGCTTACCTGGATGATGTTAACATCTACAGCCATTCCTGGTGAGAGCACCTTCAGCATGTCAGGGAGGTCTTGGGCAGACTGCAAAGGGCAAGGTTGACCATTAAGCCCAGTAAGTGTCAGGTGAGTATGGCAGAGGTCTCCTACCTGGGACATAGTGTGGGGAGTGGTAAGATTAGGCCAGAACCTGCCAAAGTGGAAGCTATTCGGGCATGGCCTGCCCCTGTTACCAAAAAGCAGGTGAGGGCATTCTTAAGGAGAGTGGAGTACTGTAGAAAGTTCATTCCCAAATAGTACAATAGCTGCTCTTCTCACAGACCTGATGAGAAAAACAGGCCAAATAAGTTTGTGTGAACCCCATCCTGCAAGCAGACATTCCAAAAGCTTAAAGGGGCTTTGGGAGGACCCCCTATGCTAGCCAGTCCAGATTACAGCAAAGAATAATTTTGTGCAGGTGGATGGTTCAAACCACTGGGTTTGGGCTGTACTCAGACAGGTTTCCCCATAGGGAGAAGAGCACCCTGCTGTATGTCTCAGCCATGGACTCCAACACAGGGAGGAATGTTATGCAGCTGTAGAAAAATAATGTCTACCCACAGTATGGGCACTACAATAACTTCAGCCCTATTTGTATGGAAGAAAATTCATTGTGGTTATAGACAAGAATCCCTTAACATGGCTACATCGAGTCAGCCAGCAAAATGCCAAGTTATTAATGCATAGTCTAGGGTTGCAGGCATATGATATGACAGTGCAGAACAGTAGTAGGGTCAGGAATGCCAAAGTAGATGGGATCTTAAGACAGGGCATGGGCTGATGTGTTCTCAGGCAGGCTCATTCCTTTCAAGCAACGTTTCCCAAGGGTCACTAACTTGAGTCTTTAAATGCGAGAGAGATGTGATGATGTGAGGTAGTGCCAGCTGTGCCAGGGAGAGTAGGGCAGTGCATGTGTAACATATGCCAGCATAGCTAGCTGGAGTTTTGTAAAGAATTATATGTTATTTGAATATCATCAAACTGATTTGTACAGATGTGTGTGCTAAAAATGGATTTGCAAAGTTGCTTGTGTTAAAAATGTATAAATAGTGGGCCCTTCTGGAGAGAAAACAAATATACATGTATGTCAGACTGTACTGTTGTAACTTATAAAATATATATATTTTAACAAAGGATACTGGAAGGGAAGGGGTTAAGCTCAGCCCAGCTAACCTTAAGAAAAATAGCCTGAAAATAAATGACTTGGTTTAGGCCATAAAAAAATTATCTCACCGGTCTGAATGCAGCCAGAGAATGGCTTGTTAGTCCCTGCAGGAAGGGTGGAAGTGTTGGAATTGTTTTACAGTTTCTTGATGCTGTAAGAAACCTTATCTAAAGTTCTATGTGTGTATTGTGGCACGTCATTGCCAGATCCTGGCTCAGTTTCTTATTGATGGGGTAGTGTGGGAACCAAAGAGTTAGATGGCCAACTCTGTTTTGTAACCTGACAAGACACTCATTCATCTTCATCTGCTTTGCTTCAGTAAGTAACTATGAAACTGTAATTCTTCAGTCAGTTAAGAAAATATAGTGATATCATATAAATGTTTTTTCTGTAGCTGTCTGAGTCTTTCCATCTGTGTTGCTTTTTATATTTTCTGTCATTGAAACTCTGATGTTAATTGTAAATAGATATTCAAAAAATTTATTTATTATTAAGTATATATAAACCTTTCATTGTGGCAGGTCTTTTAGAAAATATTTAACCTTTGAGAGTACTTGCATTTATTTAGTGGGACTGTGGCTCCACATTCCTGGAAGTCTTGCTGCTTGGTTAAACACTACCATTTGTCTAATTATTCATTTTACTAAGTTTAATTGGGTACCCTTATAAGAGCCTTAAGGTAGCTGGTTTCTGGTGGCAGTGAATCTACCTTATAGCCCTGGGTGGAGGTGGTGGAGCAGGTAAGCTGTGCTAGCCTTTCCCAGGTGTGTGTGTGTGTGTGTGTGTGTGTGTGTGTGTGTGTGTGTGTGTGTGTGTGTGTGTGTGTGTGTGTGTGTGAATCAAATCTCAAACAGAGTGTGTGTGTCAGCTACTTTGAACGGGGTCGCTGGGATCACTGATTTCACAGAGATGGAGATGGAAGATTGGCTTGGAACACCCGGCTAAGGCCAGTAAAACATATGTGGTGTTGCTACTGTGACATAGTATGGCATTCATATTCCATAGCTACATGGGTGTACTGTTCAAATCAGGCTCAATCTACTGCTGTGTGTGTGTGTGTGTGTGTGTGTGTGTGTGTGTGTGTGTGTGTGTGTGTGTGTGGGGAAGTGGTACATTATGGTCAGTGTATGATATCTGGAATCACTTTTCATTTCACTACCAGTTGTGGAACCTTTCACCTAGTCCCATGCATCCAACATCCTCCTTTTCCTCTGGCCACATAACATCCTTCCTGCGGAGGTGTGGAGGATGTCCTCATGTTAAATATGCATGCACACATCATGAAGCAGATCCATGAGCTTCTGTAAGCCATCTCCAGACTACTGCATGTGCAATTGATAATTCTGTCATGGTGTGGTACACATATCCCATATGGACAGTGGCAGGATGTAATGCAATCCAACAAATATACACATACACACAATAGTCTTACTATCTTCCATAATATAGATATAGGGATTTGTTTTACATGGTATAATAATGGCTAGGATTTAATGTGATATTGGCCATTAGCCTAATAATGTCCTATGAGCCAATGAACAGTTGACATGTCAATGTTGCTGTCATTGACATGTGCTATATTGAGATGTAGATGAACAATATAGCTACAAGAAGGTATTACAATCTGTAAATTGAGCTATTGTATTCATGGCCATTGCTGCCATTGCATTACATGCTCCTCTTATAACATATGTAGTAATATGCCTCCTGAAAATTGTCTTGTAGTGGAGCAGATCAACCTTCTACACAGTTCACATTCCACCATCACAGTGACACTTATAGTATGGCACAGGTGTGCATGTGCTTACATGCCTTCATTAAATGCTATGTGACAGACATCAGTATAAATTCATACTGATTACATGTACATAAGTCATGTTTAATCTACATGTTGTAATGTTGTGATATATACAATATCACATATTTTGATTCAATTGCAATCTTGGGGAATTCATTGTATGTGCAATTGTGTTGCTAATAAAAAAAAAATATTGAGGTGATCAGCAGCACCATTGTGTGACTATTACCATTTGTGTCAGGAAAAGTTCTGCATGAGCCACAAACAACTGATCTCTAATGTGTCCTGATATGGCATCAGGCTGCTCAAACACAGCTTTCACATGAAAGACATATAGGCATATGTTGTGCAATTGATGTAATTCCATGACATTGGTACAGTTGTATGACTATGTGAATAATATCAGTGGAATGTAATACACGACCAAGGTTGCATTTGGAGGCATTTCCACAAATCATTTACTTCAATAAATGTGAAATGTTAAGGGGAATACACAACTAAACACAGAGCTGTTTGTGGATGCCACCAGACATACTCTACAGGAGAAAATAGATAATCAGCTGGCTGACAGTTTGTCTCACACTTCACCCTTCTGTCACCGCTGGCCATCAGCCAAAGTATACATGCAAACATTACTCAGATTTTTATTCTCAGGAGGGCAGATCATCTGTGTGCTCTGTATGGCTAATAATACAGAATCAATGGGCCTTGACAGCATCACAGGTTTCCTATAGCATGACTTATAACCTGCCCTAGCAGACACTGTTGGATCCCTACTTTAATACAGCCTATGCTGTTGTAGAAAGGTGTACAGCTACATGCATCCATCTGACCAGGGGGTGGAGCATCACCTGATTCATATAGTTATAGATCTGTCCTCCTGATTCCCTTCATCTGTGTGGCAGAACAATGAGTCATCATGGACCTTATCAAAAAGGGCACAGGTAATCTCCTGACTGTGTACCACACCCATGTTGGATTTGTTAAGGCTACATCATGTCTGTTACATCTGTTTGATGTCTTGAAGAAGGTCACAAAGGACATGCATGAGGAAAACACCTTCATCCTGCATAACTTGACCTGTTCAAGGTATTTGACACAAATACACACTCAGATATTACAGAGAAACTGTCTCAAGTAGGCATAAACACCTATGTCACCAAGCGAGCTTCCAGGTAAGCTTACATATGTCAACTTTTAACATTTTCTTGTATAGCAAATTATTGAAAGTAACAGTTCAGTTGTTTTAAATAATTCAGTTTTTTTTTTGGGGGGGGGGCTATTGATAAAGTTACCAACATATACTGGTTCATTACACATGGGCTTTGGGTGGCTGTGTCAACCAAGTTTCAGTTAAAAGTATTATTAATGGAAATACAAAGGCAAAAAAATTGATCTCCCTCTGTCATTGGAATTATGATGAAGGCATCCTTACCTTTTGCTTAACTTAATTCCAGGACCATCCTCCCTAGCAAGTGTGGAGCCATCTGCACATGGTAAGAAAAACATTTTTATTTGAGTACTGATAATTATTTGACAGAAATATGCATGTATCCATATGTGTGAGGTGGGTGTCATGACTGTCTGTGTAGTGCACTGTCATCTCTGATAGTGACACCAGTATTTGTTAGCATATATTAAATTGGGGTCTAGATTAGTTCGCTGAGGAACACACAGCTAACTAAATCAAGACCAACCAAGTGGGGGGGCTTCACTTCCACACCCTCAAATATATATACCAACTCTGAGACCACACTACAGTGTGGAAAAGGGCAAAGTTGTGTAGTTGGCCAACTACTTCATAGCCTTTGAAAAATTCAGCAAATTGCGGATGTGATTTTTGCTGAATATGTGTTGACGAAGAGGTGTTCACTGAAAATAACTTTCGGTGAACTAATATAGACCCATTAAATTGTAGTGCAGGTCTTAATTTGTTTCTTGAGTTTCTTTCCTATTACCACAGTAGATCCTGACAGTGAAAGAGGACTGTTACCACCTGATGTCAAGAGTATTGGCAGATTTTGATGATGATGGTGGCTAAAGAGAGGCAGAGTCAGGGGGTGCAGAGTTTGAATTTGACACTGAGGTTGATAATCAGCAGTCCCCTGTAGTTTCATCAGACAAAGCTAGTAGGCCTATGCATACCTATTCCAGTGAGCCCTCAGATATTGGACAGGTGGAGGATGAGACACTTGATCAGGGTAATGTGGTTACTGCAACTTCAGTGCCTGTTGACTCTGGCCGTAGCCAAAGTGTCAGCAAGGTGCCGCACAGGAGTTTTGCTAGTGGTGCTCTGAGGAGTTCTACTGTCCACCCTCCACCTGATCTTAATGTGTCTTTCCATGCTACTCGACATATGTTTAGGGCCATCATAGAGGCACAGGCATGCTCCAATAGGGCCTCTGAGCAAATGCTTAAGGTTGTAGATGTGGCAGAGGTTGACATGCATGACTGCCTCCACCATGTTGCTGAGACAATGGATGGGATGAAAGATACATTGGAATGGGTGCTGTCTGTGATGGAATATCTGCTGGGAGGAGGCTGACATCCACATGGATGTAGGTCAGCCACATCATCTGATGTTCGCCAATATGGCCATGCCCGATTGCTGTCCTGTAGTGGCACTACTTCCACTGCTCCATCAGTGGATAAGGTGTCATACTCATATGTGGTAGGTCATGGGGTCATAGTCCTGGGCATACTTGAGAGGAGTTCTCATCCAGTAGACATCAGTCATGTTTAGGTAGCAGCAGTGCATCTGACCATAAGCATGGACATGCCAGGGCAACTCCTGGCAGAACCAGTTTTCATGGTCGAGAATGATGATGATGACGAACTGTCACCTGTCTGACATACTAAGATATAATGCTAGCACAGAGCTTGGTTGTTTCCTTGTAGACACTCACAGACACTTTTCACATTGACTGCTGATACAGATACACTCATGACAGTTACAAGAGTCAGTCATGAGGCTTACATCTCATTTTGTCTCAGTGCCCATTTGATACTTTATCCAAATGTCTGCCTGTCTGTCTTTCTTACTCACATTCACTCACTACCTATTGTGTCAGCCTTGGCCTTCTGCCGCTCCCACCAAAGAGCACCCTGTGCAAATGATGATAACTGTGTCATATCTCTTGATTTTTTTATTTTGTTTTCAGGGATACATAAGTCTTTTGTCTGATGTCCAGGGTGCATAGATGAATGAGTACTTAGTATATATGTGTTTGTTATGCTCATTTTCAAATTGTACTGCTTTCTTACAGGTTTTTGTAATATGTACTGCCCTCTCAACCTCTCAGACCAACAAATATGGACCACATCATGAATTAAAGTTGAAGAACAAACACAAACACCACAAACAGCAATACTCAGTAACCAATGAAAAAGACTGTAAACCACAATGCAGTTATGTGCTTTGTTCTCTTTAATAGAAAAACTTCATCAGAATAATGAAATACAAAACCACTCAGTATTTAAATGCCCAAACTAGCATCTACTAGAGACAATCATAAGGCCTTCACATATGTTTGCAGTCTCAAAGGAAGCATCCAGATCTGTTCAGAACTTTTGGTGAAGAACACCACATACACAAATGCCGTAGATATAGCCAAATTCCTGGTAACAGATTAATTGAAAACTTCACTTCTATTTCCCTGCCCATCAGTAAATAAGGACATCCCCATTACCTGCCCCCAACCGCTTAGCGCTAGGGTACAGGTCATCACTGCCCCCTCAAAGGCAAAAAATACAGCCTCCATGGGACCCAATAACATCCCAGGCTGCATCCTACATGAACTCAGGCATGAACTTGCAGCACCATTAGGCACCCTTTTCAACCAAAGCCTGAGTACTGGCTTTGTCTCAGCTGAGTGGAGGACAGCCACTGTCATCCCTTTACATGAAGGTGGAGCATCCACCGATCTGGGAAATTATAGACCCATCAGCCTAACTAGCCCAATCTGCAAGGCCATGGAATGTTTTATCATGGATCCCATTAACAGGGACATTGGCAACCTCCAATCACTCAACCTCACACAGTTTGGCTTTGTCAGTGGGAGATCATGTCCGCTAAATCTGGTTGACTTCTTTGAGACAGTCACCAAAGCCATGGCTGAGTGGAAGATGGTGCACACTACCTACCTTGACCTGGCCAAAGCCTTCAACACTATTCCCCACTCGGGCATAATAGATAAACTCTCAACTAGGAATCAATCCATATGTTACCAGATGGATAACAAACTGGCTCACTGATAGAACCCATCTAATCAAATTAGGGGACGCCACCTCAAGCAGTAGACCCATAACGAGTGTCATACCCCAGGGATCAGTCTTGGGGCCTCTGTTATTGGGGATATACTTCTCTGAGGTGCAGGCCAAAACCAGTGGGCTATGGCTGACCAAGTTTGCAAATGACTGCAAGCTGGGCGTGGTCATCAATTCCCCAAGTGATGTGGACGTCCTCCAAGAGGGTCTCACCCAAACAAATGACTGGTGCCAGAAACATGGCCTCAAGCTGGATGCCAAAAAATGCATCATCCCCTTTGGGAAGAGTGATGTGCCCACATATTATCACATTAATAACAGCCTCCTAAGCATGCAATCAGTCATAAGGGATTCAGGCACCCAGGTTGATAGCAATCTGACTTTTGACCACTATGTTGCTTCTGTTGTACGGAAAGCTTTCTACATGGCCCACCTCTGAAGTAAGGGTATCTCATCCAGGGACAAAGAGGCCATAACATCCCTGTATTCTTCCCTTATAAGGCCAATTATTGAGTGCAATAACTCCTTTGGCATGTACCTAGCAAAGCACATGCAGCAGCTGGAGAGACCACAGAGGTTCCTCACCAGGAGAATCCAGGGCCTCAAACATCTCCCCTACACAGATAGGCTAAAAGCCCTGGCCCTCTACTCAGTTTCATACAGACTCCTCAGAGGTGATCTCTGTCTGGCATACAAAGCGATCTCAGACCCTGCCTTGATGGAACTGCTGCATATCCATAAGTCAAGCTCCACTCGAGTAACCCACACGCGCAACCTCAACTTAGTCTGTGACATCAATAGGACTTGTTAGCAGCTCAGATTTGTGTCCCAGAGACTCCCCCTTCTGTGGAATAGACTCACTCTACATGTCAAACAGAGTACCTCATTATCCCTTTTTAAGCACAACCTGGATAACTGGATGGGAAACAGAAAATACACCCCTGGGATTCTACCTGTGTCCCTGCTGGACAGTGGCTTTGGGTGCTGACTTGTCTAAACATGGGCTAAACTCTTGGCTAGGCTTATAAGGACCTGAGGGACAATAGCCTAGTAATGCCCTATGATCCTATGATCTTTAGTTAATTAAGATTTTTCTTGAATAATGGACTCCTAACCTACAGTTTGATTTACATTACTGGTGACTGAATTCTAATGTTTATTGAGAGTTATTGATTTTCAGTTTTGTAAACTATTTTACTTATTATTAAATGTTTTTCATTATTTTACATTATGGCTGGAAAGCAGTGTTTTTTCTTTAGAGATTAGACCATGCTTCTACCTGTCTGATACTCCCCAGGTCACCCTGAGGCCTGGCTGTTCTGGTCTTAGCTATTATTTATTTTGATAATTAATTTTCATAATTGGACACCCCTTCTGAATGGCATGAAGACCCTCTGATTGGTGGCAGTGTCTCTGTATTTATTTTGGGAAAGAGACACATCTAGATATCTATATCAAACTTTCTGAGAAGTGTTTGGATTTGTGAGATTTTCATTGTGAGTGTATCAGAGGTCTTAAACTGGGACAGTTTGCTCTGAAGTGTGTAATAAGAAAATACATTTGGGTGGACAGAGGTATATAGTCCAGTCCCAGAAAATGTGTGTGTGTTCCTGTTGTGCTTTTTAGGGAAAATTATGAAATATTACTTTTGTTGAACTGACAGTCTTATATTGGGGTCCGTAGTGAGGACTGATTCTCCTTAGTTACTGACCCAAGATAGCAAGGGATTTCATTTAATTGGTGTCAGTCCAATGGGTTATAGCCAGACGTCGCAATGACACCTAGCTGTTTCGTTATGTGTGATGTGTTCTTTTGATGTGGTGTTTAATGAAGGAGATGAAGACGTTATTTTTTTCCACTGGACAGAGTTTTGATGTGAAGAGTATGAGCTTAGATTTCTTGGCATTTAATAGAAGAGAGGGTTTGATGAGTCAGGATTCCATGGCAGACAGTGTTTTTTGGGTATTTTCCTGAAGGTCAGGGAGTGTTTTTGCTGCACATGTGAGTGTGCCATCATCTGAATATTGAACAAAAGCAATGTCAATGGTAGCTGTGTGTAGGTCATTAATAAAAATGTTGAAAAGTATAGGTCCTCATATAAATCCTTGTGGTACTCATATTGGGGTGGACAAGAATGTGGATAGAATGTTATGCCACTTAACTATGTGTAGTCTGTTTGAAAAGTAGCCAATGGAACCGAGTTAAGGAGGAACAGTTTAGGCAAAGAGAGGACAGGCAGATATACATTTGGTCTGAGACCATTTTGAAAAGCTTTTGGCAGATCCAGGAAGAGTGACAAACAGGGTTTCCAGCGTTTTGTGAGTATTGACTTGATTGGAGTAGCTGATTAATGCTGTAATCATACTGTGATGTGGGCTGAAGCCATGATGAGCTGATAAGAGGAGCTTGTTAACAGTTAAGTATTTAAGGAGTTGTACCTTGATACATTTTTCAAGCAGTTTGCAAGCTGATAAGAGGAGCTTGTTAACAGTTAAGTATTTAAGGAGTTGCACCTTGATACATTTTTCAAGCAGTTTGCATAGCAGGGAAAGAATAACTATGGGGTGGTACTTGTTGAATTTCATGGAGTCACCTCCTTTGTGTAGCAATATAATAATGTATTTTTCCAGATGTTGGGAATGTAGTTTTCTTTGATGAACCTGTTTATTAAGATAAAAATGGGCTAGACCAGTATGCTTGGTGTGAGATAGGACTGAAGTGGAATTTGAGGATTTGAGTGGGAACTGTTGAGGGAATTAAGAAAGAATGAGGGAGGTGACTGATTTTATGAAATGAATGATAAATTATTCTGAAATAGGCTCAGTTTGGTTGGAAGTGGTAGGGGATGGTTAGGTGGAGTGGCCTGGATTCAGTAAATTGAGGATGGGGGACCATAACTGTTTGGGATTCTTGATGTGGATGTCTTGGAGTTTTGTATAACAAGATTTTTTGTCAGATCTAATGAGGCTTTTGGTGCAGTTAAGCAAATCTTTAAAATTCTGAAGGTTTGATTCTGTTTTCTTTTGTAGCCATTTTTTTCAGATTTTATTTCTGGATCTCATTAGTGGTTTACTAGCTTTGGATAGCCATGGGGCAGGGTTGTATTTAACTCTTTTGTTTCTGGTTAGGACTACTTGTTAAAATATTTTAATGCATCAGCAGGGAGATAGCAGTTGCAGAGCTTCAGTGAGTCTATAAAAAGTTTTGTTAAACCTAGATTGGTTGCAGACTATGTTATAATGATGAATGTCTTGGGAGTGCTGGGATAGTATTTTAATGAAAGTTACTGGGTGATTTGGAGGAGATAATCTTGCTGGTCTCAGTAGTAAGATCCCAGTCAAGGGTGGAAGATCTTTTGGAAATTTTGTTAACATCTGTTGGGTGGTGATTAGTTGTGTAAAATTATACAGGTTGATTGTTGAGGTAGGGCTGGAGTCAGAGATTTCAAGCCTGGGGGAATGTAGATACCAACTAGATAGATTGTTTAAAATAATTGTTAATTTAAAGGTAGGAGATGATTAGTTCAGAGTTGTTGAAGGAGAGTGGGCATATCTGGCATAGTGATGAAAGAACCCCTTGCTTGTGCAAAGTTGCTAGGCCCCAACCTTTTCTTGTTGTCTGTCTAGTTTTTTGATATTACAACCTGGGCGAAGAATTGCTTCATTTTTAATGTTTGGGTTTAGCCAGGTTTTGCTTAAAAGTAGAACAACAGGGGCATACAGTGCAACTCATGCATCCAGCTCATGAATTTTATTACTTAAGTTTTAGCAGTTGATATGTTGGAAAAGTAGGCCTGTGATTCTATGATGGGCTGCATTCTTGCTGACTGGTTGCTGGGGATGGAGGACGGGTTAGCAGAGGGCCAGGTTTAAGGTGTATGTCACCAGAATGGGTTAGTGGCTGCAGTAGAAGGACAATGGAGAAGATGTTTGCTTTTCAGTCTATATTTAATTATGCATTTTAACCAAGTGTGAGAGCCTTTATAGTAAGAGATGTTGTGTAGTATGATATAAGATAGAGGAAGAGGTAAGGAGATATGATGAGGACAATGTGTATTGACTGGGTGAGTATTTGTGAAAGAGTATTGAGAGTTTCATAGTGACAGGTGCATATTTCATATAGCCAAGAATCATGTGCAGTGAGTTGAGATATAGGGATGAGTATAACTGAATAAAGGAAACAAGTAAGCATTGTAGAAGAGTATTATTGAGGTGGAGAGTTGCAGTAAACATGTGTTGTGGAAGGAGTTGTTTCTAGTGGATATGGGCAACTGGGCAGTGGCACATATAAGATAATCAACTGATTTTGTGTTTTGTGGGTAGAGATGTTAGTCCAAGGGAATGCTATGCATATGTTATCAAATGGTAATGACATGTAATGAGGGACTGGCTGCATATATCAGAGATTGTATGTTTGGCAGAGATTAGGAGGAGGGACAAGACAACATCTGCAAGTTGGGCAGGACAGAGGGTGGCAAAAAAGGGAGAGGGAACAGGAGATTTTATAAAGTTGTTTATAATTCCAAGGGTGACTTTAAAATCTTTAACTACAGTGATGCCCCAGTCACCAATGAATGGGCTGACCTACTGGAGAAAGGTATGACTTTTACCCCAACAAGAGAGGTTGATGTAGTGGAGACACTGTTACAACTGAAACTTTTTGTAGGAAACTAGAAGTTGCTTTTTTGTTCATGGAGAACAATCCTGACATACCTTCAGGCATGAGAAGACCCAGTACTTTTATTCCACCTCTACACCCTGTGGTTGGTATGTTTCAAAAACTGTGTGACAATTATATTAGAGTTATGAAAAAAGACAAAAACATGCAAGGGACCCATTCTAATCTTTCCAAATGGGAAGAAGAACTACTGAGTAGCATTATTACTGACAAAAATATAAGAGTGATAAAACCTGACAAGGGTGGGGGGATAGTTGTGATGAACTTCTCTTTATTATACATTGATACTTATGCAGAAATTTCAAGGAATGAGTGAAATATAGCTCATAAAATATATATTTGATGTTAGAGGACATGTTGTTGAACCAAGAGATTTCTCTTGATGAATATAATTATTTGAAAGTCCCCTGCCCTAAGATACCTACCATATTCGGTATCCAAAAAAATCATAAGGATTTAAACAATACCCCACATGTCCCATTGTAGATGCAAGGATGTCTTCATTCATGGTCCCTCTGGCTAAGTATATTGACCAGTGCATATACATCTTAACTGTACAGATTTTCGCAGAATGTCCAGATATCTGCCTCATCATTTTGGTCCATTTTTCTTAAAATTGTGGTTTTCTGGCAAATTAGTGTCAAATCATTAAAGATTGAAGTTAGAAAATAGTAACAAACATTTGAGTTATAGGCTTCATACCCTTCAGAAAATTCATGCTAATGCAAAACCTGTTATTTTATCAACGTTCTAAGTTTGTAAGAGCAATATTAAAAATGTCCCTATTTTTGGGCCTTTGTCCCACTTTTTTGGTCTTTTTGTCCCACTTTTATTTATGGCTTTGTCCAGATTTCTTGCTCTAAGAGGTTGAGAGGTATGCCAGAGCATTAAGGGGATACTGGAAAAATTGGGGTGTTTATATAAGGATTCATGGGATTTTTTATCAAAAATAATTATGAGATTTACTCTGGTGATCATTGGTTTGTTACTATCGATGTCTGTGATAAGTAGTCAGTTATTCCCCATCAAGAAGGACTAGAATTGCTTTTTGAGTTCCTGTCAGAAAACTAACTTCAGCTAAGTTGTCCATGCTCGGGTCTTTCATGGAAGTGGTCTTGGAAAACAATTTTCTAATTTTTGAAAATCAGTTGTTCAAACAGACTCAAGAAGTGGCAATGGGGGCAATATGTTCCCCTATTTTTGCCAATATTGTTCTTGCCTGATGGGAAAAACTTCATGCATTTAGTTCTAAATTCAAAGATTCTTGGGTTTTTTTATGGTAGGTACCTGGACGATATTATTATTTTTTGGAAAGGTAACCTTAGTAGTCTAGATGAATTTTTCCAGTATTTAAATTCAACTACCAGTTTTCTAAGGTTTAAAATGGAGATCCAGGAACAAAAAGTAAAGTATTTAGATATGAGTATTCATCAGAACACAGTACTGCACAAGTCTGAATCAGTTTTATATAGAAAAGCAACACACTCAAATTCCCTCCTTCATTATGAGAATTGTCACCCTACACACCAAAAAAAACCTCCCTTGTGAAGGGACAGTATGCTAGGGTGGTAAAATGGTCACAGACGACCAAGTGTATGCAAAGGTATGTGAAAATACATCAAGGTATGTTAAGGAAGAGGGGTTACCAAGAATCTTTTGTACAAAACATTGTTTCTGAAGTGTCTAGAAAGAGGGAGCAGGGCATGTACAAATCTCTACTTGGGTCTGGTGTGGAACTTACTTCTGCTGGTCATTGGATAAGACTTCAAGAACTAAAGAAACAATTTCAAAGGTCTTTGATCCTTTCTTATAATCTACAGTTCAATGAAATACAGGGTATTGTGAGGAGAAACTGGAATTTATTTAAAGTTGACCAGGAATATTTGAATAATGTAGATGACAAGCCTTGTATCATTTATAAAAAGGACATCAACTTTAAAACATTATTAGAACTTACCCATTTAGAAAAAAGACAAGGACGTATGGTAAAGTATGTCAACTGCTCTCAGTGTACATTTATAGCAGAAGGGGAGAGATTCAAGATACCAGGACTGGGTTATGTTAGGTTAACAAAAATATATTTTTGTTATACAAAGGAAGTGGTATACATGGCCAAGTGTCAATTATGTGACAATTATTATATAGGGAAAACTAAGTGAGTATTTAAGAATAGGATTTTCCAGCACCAATATGATATACATAGCCAGGACAAAAAATGCACTTAGTAAACATGTCAAAGAGCACCCTAGGCATTATTTTAAATATTGTGTTATTGATCACATGCAAAAGCACACCCTAGGCATTATTTTAAATATTGCGTTATTGATCATGTTGACCTAGTTTTCAGAGGGGGTCCAAGTGATGATTATTTAGAGTACAAAGAACTTAAATGGCAGATTAGATGTAATGCCACAGAACCACTGGGTTTAAATTAGAATGTTTTCATAGCTAGCTTGTTGAGGCTGAAGTCTGCCTATTATTTGTAATTATTTTTAGCAAGGTTAACCTTTATACAGGGATATGAACTACTATTCCCTCAAGAACAGTATGT
>NC_056735.1:448515948-448518448 GCF_019279795.1 Protopterus annectens | reverse complement strand
GACAGGATTGTCATGTGACAATGGTAGAAGGTCTGAGGGTGAAAAATATGTAGGGATCAGATTTTTAGGGAGCTTGTAAAAATGGTTAAACTGATTTTCAGCACTTGAAAAATCATCTAACTATGGAAAAGCAAAGGGGTATAAGAGCAGCAGCAGCAATGCACCCGGAGTTTATAGATTTCCAGAATTTTTTTTCTGTGTACACATTGCAGTGTGATGTGTACATGAGCGCAGACAATTTTAGATTCAGTAAGCTCTGCTTAGTGGTGTGCATCAAGAAAATGTTGAGGAATGCAAATTATCTGATAAGCAGGTGAGTCTTATCCAAATGAAGCAGGCTGAGTGATCCACCAAGTGGAATGGTATCCATGTAGACCCAGTGTCAGTGTCCATAGTATATGTGTAATTTTTTCGTGTACAGGGGTATACACAGAGAAAGGTGGATGTAAAACAGAAGATATGTGGACATACATCCCCTGAGGCTGTATGACCACATACAGATATGTGCAAAAATAATGTTGTGGATGTCAGAAAGAGGAAGTGGATAAGTTAAAATAATATTTAATTTTTTTTTTAATAATCTCTGCTTGGTGCGCAAATATGCTTAAGACAAAATGTGCCATTTTACAATATGTGTCAGAAATGTACTATAGCTCCCTGCCTCGGTGCCATACAAAGGTGCAATGGTGCTGTTTCCCAGGTCATACGGCTCTGAACCGTGTAGTTTCTAGGCTCTCAGTATGGATATGTATGCAAAGGAGGTGGATGTCTTTAACAGCAAAATTGAGTAATTGTGTTCACATAGCCACTTTATGTATACTCCCACTCCATGTTGATATTCCCAGTGGATGTGAATGGCAGCAGGGGTGTGTGTCCAGTCACTTTTAGGATTGTTTAATTCCTGCTGTGTGTGTGTTTGCACTGCATAGTGCATAGTTGAGCATGTTTACATGGAAAAACCACCCAGGTTGCAATGATGATGTAGGCAACAAGCAATTAAAACCGGATGTATTCAGTTATTGAATTTGACTTTTGTATAATCTATGCTGAGTGGCACAGTGCATAGCTGAATGTGTTCACACTGCACACCATCCACATGACAGTGATGACGTAGGCAGCAATGAATGGAAAGCAGATTTTTCCAATGAATATTTATTAATGTGTATAAGCTATGCTGTGTGGTGTGGCACACAGCACCGTGCACTAAAGTAGGGCCATTAAATTATGTCAATGATATTCTAGGCAGATGAAATGCATAATAATTAGCCAATCACACATGCTGCACCTAAGACCTCTGTAAAATATGCATATACCCTACATTCTGATTTTCCACCAATACTCTGGACCATTGGTGTTCACACTTGGGAATTTTAACTGCGATAATGTTATGGGCTGCTGCAGGTCTGCTACATCTGTATGTGGTAGATGCATCACTGCTGCTGGTGATGCTGACAATATACCTAGGCTGAGAAGGAGAAGAGTGTTCAGGCCCAGGGAAACCTTCCAGGAGCTACATGAGCTGAAGATTGTAGAGTGCTATAGGGTTGACGGGGACATATTACAAGAACTCACTGAGCTGTGCCAGCCTCATCTCAGAGCCAGAACCAACAGAGGGGAACCCATCCCAGTGGAAACAAAGGTATATGTAGCCCTTGGGATACTTGCTACAGGTACTTTTCAAAGACCAACTTGGGACATGATGGGGGTGTCACAGGGATCTGCATCCAGGATAGTCCACCCATCCCTGGATGCTATGCTACCACATGCCAATGAGCACATATCTTTTTCCCTCTCCCCTGAGGCAAGGGCCAGCAATATGCAGCAGTTCTGCCATATAGCACACTACCCTGAGGTACTGGGTGCCATAGATTGTATCCATGTACACATCATGGCTCCACCTGGTGAGCAGGGTAGAATCTATGTTAACCGCAAGGGGTACCACTCCATCAACTGCTAGGTTGTGTGCAATGTCCAGAGGATTATCCTGAATGTGTGTGCTGGCAGCTCTGACAGTTATCACAACTCATCATAGGTGGCACACATCACAGCTGTACCAGATGTTTGCTGGGGGACATCCCATGTGGCCATTTACTGGGGGATGCTGGCTATGCCCTGGAACTGTGGATAATGACACCCATCAGAAATGCACACACACCTACAGATGAATTCCATAATGAGACACATGCACAAACTAGGAACATCATTGACTTGTTTGGGCTGCTGAAGTCAGTGCATCGATATATCTGGTGGAGCCCTGCAGTATTCTCCAGCCACATGTGCACATATATTCACAGTATGTGCTATGCTGTACAATATGATCCTGCAGAAACAGCTGCAGCAGGATCAGCAAAGGGATGGGATACACAATCCCCCACCAGTGCCTAGGTCACCACAGCCACAGTCACAGGATGACATAGAGGACAAGCCCCCTGCTGAAGCCCTTGTAGGAAGATGTAGGTATGCTGAGTACACCCTGGCATTGGCTAAGAGGCAACACATA
>NC_056735.1:448398448-448513448 GCF_019279795.1 Protopterus annectens | reverse complement strand
TGATCAGCACAAATTGCCCTTATCCACAATGGACACATGCAGAAACTCTGTAGTGACATGACAGTCATCCGGGCAATCATATAGATGGCATCTGAGGAGTGCCAATGAAGTGCACTGTTTGCCATTAGGTGGGGTGTGTTTCAATGATTTGTGAAAGTGTGGTACACAGACCTCCCCCACCAGCATGGATTTTTAATGTCACATACCAGGTAGTGTCCTTGCAGTGAGTAATATGAGTACCATTCCACTTACAGATATGCAGAATTTGAAATACAGCAGAGTCAGACATTGCCATGTATGCAAGGAAGAGATCACCTCTGAGTGGTCTATATGACACAAGCTACAATGACAGTTATTGCACACAATCCCCATAGGACAGATATGGGGACTTGAAGTTCCCATGTGATAAAACTTTGTGTTGTGTGCAATTACCACTAGTGCTTGTAAAGATACATGAGAAAATGGCCATTACAGGGAATTAATGCCATGTTGAGGGGAGTCTAAATGGAGTTTAGAACTACATTATTATCAGGTGACAGTGCCCTCACTAATAACATGAGCATGATACACTAACTTTCTTAACCCTGTGGAGACATGGTGATCTATGTTAAAGTAGGTGTAAACCTGTGTAGCATGACCGGTATACCCAGGTCTTTCCCCCTGTGTCTGTACATCAGGTTTAGTTAATAATGTTCTACTTACCAGGAGCATTGCTGTTACCAATGGAAATAATACAACAAACACATTTGCATTTGGTTATGACCATGAGCATGTGAACAGGATGTCACCACAATAAACAGAACATGCTGGAGGGATAGATTCCTGTCCCAGAGACTTCCCATACTCTGGAATAAACTACCTATCTATATCAAACAAAGCTCCTCATTAGCACTCTTCAAGAAAAATCTTGATGACTGGATGGGAAATAGGAAATTCACCCTGGGGATCACCGCCGTGGCTCTGCTCAACAGTGGCACAGGAAAATAATTTTCTTGGGTGGCAAAAGCCAGGGTACCTTTTTGGCTGGGCTTGTATAGGCCCCAGGGCTGATAGCCTAGTGCCTACCTATGAACCTATGAACAAGCATATGCTCATGAAGACCCTCTTGTAGGAGAGTGACATAACTGGGGGATTGTATGACTGCTCCTAGTCTGCTGTGCCATGAGGTGCTTCTTGTCCTCCTGTCAGCTACAGCTGAGTCTATGCAGTTGTACAAGTGGTTGGATAAAGCATTGTTGTAAAGGCCACCATACTTGCCTGTCCCATCTGAGGTTGGTGGTGCAGTCACACCAATTATACCATTCCATAGTAGGTTATCCTTTGCTTTGTTAAAGTTTACACCTGTGTTTGATGAAGGGGGGTTCAGGTGTGAGTCTTACATGCAACAACATCAAGTTGTTATCAGGTCTTACCATGGTGGACCTCACAGTGCAGATGTTACAGTGGTCACCCATATTGGTAAGAACCTAATGCCGTATGTTGGCTCCACTTGTAGGGATGTCACTCCACTCATTCAGGGCATTGTATTTAATGATGTGAAATAATCTTTGCTAAGTGCATTTGAGCATGAGTAACCAACACAGTTGGTGCTTAGTGAAAGTCACCCCACACTAGGGTGTTGTGATATAGCTTGATGGACACAGGTAAATGCAAGTACGCAGATCAAGTGTTATGAGCCATGGAGTTGCCCTATAGCAGGCAATGGCTTCATTAGGTGGCCTATCAGCACTGAATAGCACCTGTGTTGTCTCCAGGGAATAACCCTGTTTAGTCAATCTGGATGCGTATCTATCTGTAATGACTATGGATATACCACCTGCATTAAGTGGCACACTTTCACTGTGGGTTCTCAACATGTGGAAGGATGTTTAGCCTGGAATGGCTGTGGTGCTGTCCATAGCCCTGAACCAGATGTGTGACTGTACAAAAATCTGCATCTTCCAAGGTGGGGACACCATCCAGTAGGTGGAGTTTAGTGGTGGCATTACTAGCATGTATTGGCATAAATGTGATCTTGTTTGAGGATGGTGTTTCCTGTATGGAACATTCCCCATGGAACACCACCAATAAGATGCACTATGGTGATGTCAGCAGCCTTGTCCACCACACAAACTGCCAGAGGTGACAGATGAACACCATCTGTGGCAAAGCACTGATGTCTGTTGAGCAAGTCATCACAGGCAGACATTTACTTGGTCCCCTTAAAATGATACCACGTGATGAACTAGTTATTGACATCAATCATTTTCTATGTACATTGAGCCATCATCCTAGATGAAGGTGTAATGCAGCTGAAGTGTAGGAGCATAATCACCAGAACCTGAGTCTGTAAGCTCAGTCATGTGTCTGCATACAGTCCATTGTGGTATGTCTCAAGTTGTACACACCGACAGGAAATATGATGTCATCATAATGTCACCTGATGTTGACAGACCTGTGTGCATGTGTGTTATGGCGTATCCTGGCACCTCACAGACAGCTAACTGTGAGCTTTCCCATATGCAGCCTGGTGACAGGGGCATCAATGTGTCACATTACATAATCAAGTTTTGTTTCAGGTATTTGACCGATGAGACAGTGGTGCATACACTATTATGTCTACTGTGTTCTGCAGAGATATGTGTATGTGTACTGAGCTTGCAAGAGGGTTTCTGAGGTGTCTGTCCTCTGTGTATGTATCTGGTAAGGAGCTCCACACATGCAATTGTGTGTGACATGAGTGTAGGTGGAGTACGTGGTGAGGTGTGCATGTTGTCAAAGTGGCCATTGCCATATGTACTGACTGGTGTGTGGGGAGGCATGGAATCAAGGTTTGTTATATAGTCACATCTGTCACACATTTTGTTTGTGTGGCATAGCAGTATAGGGTCTGGGACACTGTCCACATCTCCACAGCAGTCACTGATGCTGCCATTAGCAATAGATTATTGCTTGTGTGTACATCACAGCAGGCCTTCATTAGGCAGTGGCCTGACAGATGCAATGTAACATGAGATCACCTTTATGTAATTCACCTAAGGTAATGCAGCACCTGACAGTGTGACATGACATGGTTGAGTGGGTCCAATGCTTTGTGGGGCATGTGGCCCTTGCATCAACCATAGTCCCATGATTAGGCATGGTCACAATAGCATACTTACAAATGTGACAATGTACAGCTCCAGCAAAGATAGGGTCATACTTCTACACCATTGGGGTTTACAGCCTCAAACCCACTGTCTGTAGGCACTCCTTGCAGTGAGGATGTGGATGTCTGTGCATACACAGAGAACTTGATCAACTCTGCAGTCATTACTCTGGCCTTGCTAGTGTACACTGCCTGTCAAGCAACCAGACATCCCACTGGATGTTGTGTGACATGATGTGGGAACACAAACATGTGTTCCAGTTATAGAAATGTACAGTATGACATACACAGGACATGTGTGGTTACACACACTTTGGCTAAATGTTGCCACTCCTCTGCAGTAGGCCTCAGATCCATGGCATGCAGACATGCATCATGAAGCTGTTGAAGGAAGGTCAGACTGCATGAATTGCTGTGAAATTGTGACCTAACATGAATCACTGCCACTATAGTTCTTGCTTGCACAACCTTGCATGTGTATGCCACTGAACATTGTACATTATATTGTGACACTGCAGCTGTGCTCTGACTCATCATCCACTCAGTATCCTACTGATATCCTACGAACCCTGGAATAGTAAGCATAATACATGCCACGTTGTAATGAGTGCTAAGGGTCTGTCAAGCCTACACAGCCTTGCATGACATAGGACAACTATGTGGATGAACAAACAGGTTGTGGCCTGCTCCTTATGTGGAGCTTGGTTCTAACATTTTGCTTTCGGTGAGAGACAAAATGTAGGAGCATGGTTTCCCAGGAGAGAGTGGTTGTACTGAGATCAGCACTTGTAGTAGCCAGACACCAGCAATTCAGGGGACTACCCTCTTGACAGCATTCCTCACAAGGTGATTGTGTCATCACAGTACACACTGCTTGAGTGGTGTATAACTGCAGGATAACTGTCTAAACACTGTCTCCTTAGCTTTCCCAGGGTGTATGTATGATTCCCCCTTCCTCACTGCTTGCCTATGGTCTGTACGGACATATACATATTAGCTTCTTGGAAACCATGATGGAATTAAATCAATATGTAGCTGTACATGGGGGAAGTAGCATGCAGTGACAAGCGGTGTCCTCAGATGTCTCAGTAGAGTCACATTTAAAGCCATGAAAGGACTTATCATGGAAATGATCAGTAACAATGTAGTAGAGCTGCAGACACTGGCCCAAACCCAGTTTGTTTTTTCCATGGTCAGATCATGCCTACCCTAAGCTTTGGACCTAATTGATTGTTACAGTATCCAATGGATGAGGGTTAAATGACTTACCCCACCTACCATGGTCTGAGAAGGCATTTGACAAGATTAGGCCAACAGGTATTATGGACACACTGTAGAGGTTACTTATTTATTTATTATTTATTTTATTTTATTTTTATTTTACATTTGTTGACCGGGATAGTCCAATTGGATACATGTCCATTTTCAGTCAAAGCCTTGTGAGAAAGCTCCAAGGTAGAAAATACAGTAAAAATCACAAAATGATTACAAGTTGCACACAGTTTACAGGCTCCAGTTGAGCAAACAAGGAAATATAATCATACATTTTTAAAAGTGTTGACAAATTGACTAGGCAATGTAACATGATTACAGACTATAGAGAAGGATCTAGTCAGGTTTTGAACAAGAAAATAGCCAGTGAGTTTTAAAGTATAGCTTGAGGCTTTTTTTGAACTGAGTAAGAGAGGGTTCAAAAGTAAGATCAGCAGGAAGAGAGTTCCAGGTTTTGCCAATAGAGTTAGCAAACAGAGAGTCTCCAGCAGAGTTGTTAATTTTGGAAGTTTGAACCAGTAGTTTATTAGAAGTGTGAAGTGACCTCAGGTTGCTATAAGGGTTGATGATATTTTTAAGTGCAGGCATATTATCAGGGTGGTTGAGAACTTTATAGGCAATTATAAGCTGGCTGTATCAAAGTAGGCTAGGCCATTCTAGCCACCCCAGAAGATTTAGGTTGTGACAGTGGTGGGTCCTATAGGCCGTGCCTGTTGCAAATCTAGCAATATGGTTATAACAGCTGGAGAGTTTGTTAAGAGTGGATTTCTTCAGATTAGTGAGTAGAGGGGAGGCATAAAGAAGACTGGAGAGTAGATGGGAATGAGCAATAGCAGTCCTAGCAAATGGAGTAAGAAAAGGTTTATCTTATAGATGGAGCCAAGTTTTTGTTAATGGTTTTGATAGTTTGATTGACATGGATATTAAATTTGAGGGTGTTGTCTATTGTGACGCCTAAGAGTTTGGTTTGCACATCTGGGGAGATAATGGTACCATTATTAGATTTTATGGTAAAGAGTAGTGAGGAAGACTTACAAGTGGGGGAGAAAAGAAGCAACTTTATTTTGTCAGGGTTTAATATCAGCTGACGGTTAGAGAGCCAGTTTTAAACTATATTGAAAGTATTCTGGATTAATGTCATTAAATCAGTCGGGGAGGTGGCTGAACAAAGCAAGGTGGAGAGATCCGCATATTAGACACAGATAGCATTTAGGATGACAGTGGGAAGGTCATTAATAAAGAAAGAGAAAAGAAGGGGTCTTAGTATGGAGACCTGGGGGACACCTAGGGTGATGGGTAGATGGGCTGATAGTTTGTCTTGCCATAGGATGGCTTGTTGTCTACCACACAGGTAAGACTAGGACCATTGAAGCGCATGGCTATTTAATGAGAATGCCTTAAGGGTGTGCATGAATATTTGGTGGTTGGCCATATTGAAGGCATTGGAGAGATCTAAAAAGAGGACTGAGGAAAGCTTGGTTTTATTTCGGTTATGGCTTATGGTGTTAGAGAAGGGTAGGAGGGATGAGGTGGTACTGTGCTGTGGCCTAAAACCTTGCTGAGAGTTAGCCAACAGCTTATTCTGGGTAAGATAATGCATAAGTTGTTTATGGACACACCTCCATAATTTTAGCCAATGGTGACAGAATAGCTATGGGTCTATAGTTTGACAGTTCGAAGGAGTTGTCTCCTTTATGGAGTGGTATTACATGAGATATTTTCCAAATGTCGGGGATGGTGTTTTCAGATAGGTTATGTTGATTGCGATGGAGATGCGGTATGCTATGGCATCTGCTGCTTTTTGCAGATACTCTGGTGGGAGGAGATACAGTTGCTAGAGTAGTTGGTTTTAATTTCTTAATTAGAGATCTGATAAGTGATGTAGAATCAGGCTGAAAGCTAAAGGAGACTGGGTACTGGCTGTGGCAGAATTTGGGTTGGAACAGCTGAGTGCCAACTGACCGGCTAGGGATTGGATAGTCTCTGCGAAGAAACTATTGAAGATATTTGCAATATCCTCTGGGGATTTATGGATGGAAGCTGACGGGGTAGGAGTGGAGGACTGTCCTGGGTGAAGAAATTTGTTTAATCCTGCCCAAAACTTTTGAGGTTTGTTGTGATGTTTTTGTTGAAGATGGTAGTAGAAGTTTTTTTTTGTCTAGTATAATAGATTTTTTTGTGTGACTCCTTAGCTGTTGGTATCTGAGTTGTTCTAGTGGGTCTTTTGTGGCACACCATTTGTCCTAAGCCTTATTTCTAGCTATGATTTTAGATTTGGTCTCTTTTGAGAGCCATGGGGGAGTTTTTGTTTTGGTTCTAATGGAGTGACCAGGAGTGTCAGAATCAAGAATAGTAAGGAATATGGAATTAAAGTATGCTACTGCATCATCCAGTGAAAGGTGGTTTATGATTGGCCAATTGCAAGCTTTATGTTCATTTTGAAAAGTGGCAGAGTTGAAGTTCTTATTATATCTGATGGTTTTAAAGGTGGTATGGTGGGGGTTGTCCCCCTTATGCTTGATAATGTACATAAGAAATGGTCACTTAGGTCATCTGGGAGAGTCCCTGACCTGTACATATAGTGGTGGCTGTTGATAAGTATCCAATCTAGGACACTGTCTTTGCTATTGGTTTTGCTTATCCTGGTGGGGGAGGATACGAGCTGTGTAAAACCATGTAGGATGACATGGGTTGTGGAGGATTCTGAGGAACAGGTGTTCCAATCAATGTTAAAATGTCCAAGCACCATAGTTTCTTGGGGGTAGGTACTAAATAACCAGTGGAGGATGTCCTCTAGAGTATCTGTATTATTACCTGGGGAATGTAAATGCATTTGTTACTGTTAATCTGTAGTTTGGTAATAAGAATTTCTGCATTATTAAACTTGGGTGGTTGTAGGGAGACTGTAGTAACATCTAGTGTATTTTTATAGAGTATAGCTACCCCACCACCCTTCCTAGAAGTATGATCTAATCTAAGTATGTTGTACCTTGGTGGTATTACCTCATTGTCTTTAGTTACCTGTTTTAGCCAGGTCTCCATAAGACATAATACATCAGGGGAGTAAACTGCTAAGAGGGCATGCAGATTATGGACCTTATTGTTTATGCTTCTGATATTTAGTTAGCAGATCAAGAGAGAATTAGGGGCCTATTATCCAGTGTTATGTTAGAAGGAATATTAGTTTGGGAACTGGAATCAGCAGGTGGGGATGGGACAGGGTTTGGGTGAATGTCTCCATCCATTGTCAGGCTGTAATGTCAGCTAACTATGAGTTTCATAATATTGTTTATAAATGTTTGGTAATGTTTAGTTTCTGGGCTGATATACCTGGGTCTAATTGGGTGGTAGTTTTCAGGAATGGTGGGGTCAGGTATGTGGGGAATTATGAAGTGGTCAGAATTGTTTGATACTGATGTGGTGATAGTTTGGGATTTTGGGTAGTGGAAATTTAGCTAGGGCTGATTTTCATAGGTGCTGAGGAGATTTGGAATGAATAACAGAGGTAACAGTGAAAATAGTAGCAATATTTTGAGGGATAACATAGTACCTGGCTGGGGCATGATGTTGGGACGGTATTTGGAGCAGGAGTAAATTAAGAATTTACTCCTGCTCCATTATTTACAAACTTGTATGTCAGCTGTTAGATAGACAAGTGTCTGACAGTCATTATCAGGATTGTGTAGGCCAGCACTATAATGAGGCCAGTCATCAGTGGACTACACACACACGCACACACACGCACACACACACACACACACACACACACACACACACACACACACACACACACACACACACACACACACACACACACAGCATTCCTGTGACTACCCCTCCTCCACCTTCCCTTCTCTACAGTCAAGGTCACTGTCATTGACCTCAGACTGACTACATTTGCAGATGATTGCAAACAGGGAACTGCCAGTGCTTCCCACAGAGAACCAACAATTACCCAGGATGGGCTGACACACACAATCAGTTATCAGGGCCATTGACAAAAAATACATGTCAAGGAATGCACAATACTATACTTTTGTCACTCATCCACCCCTTTTAAAATGTCATACTGTCTGCATACTGTCAACAATCGACCCATTAGTCTGGGATTTATGGACACAGAGAGTGATCCAGCATTTGACTTTCACTTGTTGGTATGATCTGGGATTTCATACACTGTTACACTGCCTATAGAGAAATGTGTGGCATGTAAACCCCAGAATGTCATTGTTACACTGTATGTGGCACTCATCACACCTATCACTGAGTGCAATGTTGCCTTTGGTATGTAAGTGCACAGGCATATCTAACACCTGTGACAGCCAGAAAGGTCCCACAGTAACCCAATACACAGTGCACATAACATGTCCAATGCAGACCATGGCAATACTGTAACTGTGTATTCTGTCTCCAACATGCTTTGGAGGTGAGGTGTATTGCTGCCATACAGGGAAGTGTCAGATCCCACTGTATACCAGCTGCACATCCAAGAAAGGACTAGCACGAGATGTACCTGTTCTACACAGCTGCACCTTGACTGTGGTATAAATAGGACATGCTGAAGAGACAGGTATGTAACCGTGACACTACACACTACATGTAACAGTCTCCCCATCCATGGGAAGCACACTTCTGCTGTAATGCACATCATGCACAACACAATGGGATACAGAATAAGGCAATCATAAATGGTTTAGGGTAAATGTCTGTCATAGACACAGGGGAATTGTAGATATTGCATCTCGTACGCCACAACTTGTAGATGTGTCAGCTCCCAGACCCTGCTTACATTCATCAAGGGTACCACATCATGTTAGAGATTATGGATACATAAGCCATTGTCCCTGTTAGCCTGTGATACACATATGAGCCTATGGTGCCATGTAACTATACTGCTTTACCTTTGTGAAGGCAATATGCTTATGTGCTGACATTTCTTCCTGTGCTCTGATGTATACAGGTTTATTGTAGCAGTGTATCCATATGTGTGTCCCAAGCAATTCTGCACCTGATACATAAACATTTCTATGAGACACTGTTCATTATGTAAGTATACAGTTATCACAGCATCATCCAACTTAATGTACACAACATAATGTGGTTTACTAATTACAACTAGCAGCAGACAATATCTGTCAGTAACTGTACAAGTGGCATGTGAAAGGCAACTGTGGATTAAAGAAATACATAGTAATTTAGGTAGTCGCCCTGTGTATCAGTCACATAATCTCCCTGCAATGATGACAAGGATGACAGAGATGTGGCACAGGTATCATCACTTGTACAGTGTTGTGTGGTGGTGCAGGAGGCCTAGGCCGACCCAGTAGGTTGGCAAGCATGTGTGTGAGTCAGGAAGGGAAGCAGGAAAGATGGCCCATGGTATGTGCCTTGTGTGTCTGCAAGTAACCTGATTGTGACAGTGGTGTGTGTGTGTGTGTGTGTGTGTGTGTGTGTGTGTGTGTGTGTGTGTGTGTGTGTGTGTGTGTGTGTGTGTGTGTGTGTGTGTGTGTGTGTGTGTGTGTGTGTGTGTGTGTGTGTGTGTGTGTGTGTGTGTGTGTGTCTGCATGAACACAGTCAAGCTCATTGCTAGCCCTACATGATTATATGATGGGCAGCTTTGAACTGTGCATGGTAGAGCTGACAGTTCACCATCTCTTCCCCTGGACATGGGAAATGGCTCTGCCAGGAGTTACACTGGTACCTCCATGCCCAAGGTCAGAAGCAGCACTACTATCTGAGGGTGACTGGTGTCTGCTGGGACTGTGTCCCCCATGGGAACTCCCAGGACCATGACCCCATGTCCTGCCATGTCTTGGTGTGGACAGCACTCTCACATCTGAGACACTGGATGTGTTGCAACTATGGGAGTGTGATTAAGCATGGCTATGTGGACTCTCAGTAGATGTACCTGCTGACCTATGTCCATGAGTCAGATGCTCAACTCCAACCAGATGTTCCATCACAGACAATGCCCATTCCAAGAGAGATATTCTGCGATCTCTCTCAGATCACTGTCTTTCCAGTGTGTCAGTCAGCCTATCCAGGGTATTAGCAATGTGGTGGAGGGAGTCACAAATGTCAAACAGTGCTGCATCCATAACCCTGAGCATTCATTTGGAGGTATTTTTGGAACATGCCTTTGCCTCCATGATGGCCCTAAACATACGCCGAGTGACATGTGACACAACAATTGCAACAGGTGGTTGAAGGACAGCAGGCCTCCTACTAGCACCTCTATCAATCTGCCTGTGTGGAACCTTGCCATGTTTTTGGCTATGCCTTTCCTGTTCAATGTCCCCATCCTCTGACTGTCCAATATCTGTGGCCTCAGGAGACTAGGTATGTGGGTAGAACAGGGATGTCAACCTCTGTGACAGATTCAGCCCCTGCATCCCCCACCTGTGCCTCACTTTCGCCACCATCATCATCATCAAAGTCTGAAGAGACACTGACACCAGGTTGTGGTAATGTGTGATAAAAAGGGAAAAGCGGTACATTAATACATGCACTAGTATGTTCTACAGTACAATCTTGCAATATATTTTAAGTTGTACACAATGCTGTCAGTATTACAGACTTGTTTAATCCCCAACCGGATATACCAGGAACTGAGGAGATTATTTTTTAACAAATTTCTGCAGTTACTTGTAAAGAATAAACTCCTTAATTAAGAATCTCATGGGCAACAGTGATGTATATTGTTGACATTTTCAAACCTCTGCACAGTTGCCATATAAGGCAATCTGTACTGTCCTGCAAAGACTGCAAATCTATCAGTGTGGTCACAACAACTACAAGGCATAGGATTGACTATAAACAGTGTTCCATTGGTACACATCTGTGAGGTTGGCAATCATGCAGACAGTATATCAATCCAGCCAGCAGGCCAGGGATGTCACTGTAGTGAATACAGTGATGCCCATGCCCTGGCCTAGCAATCAAGGAGCCTCAATCCTCACCACTAACACCAGAGAGGGCATCTCATATGAGAGGAAAGGATAACAAATACCCACAGTAAAATGCAATTTCCCTTAACAGCACACAGAGATCACAGAGAGTCTGGGGCTGGTCGCTCCCTTGCTCTCCAGGTCCCCAATAATACTCCCCACTGGCACAGCTATAGGGTCCAGATCTCAGCCTAGTGGGTAAGCTAAAATCTCTAGCACCCTCTCTGTCCAATCTGTGCTTCGTGTCCCTGGCCAAGTAGCTAACACACACACACTTTCAAATAAGAGTTTACACAACCACACAGACACTTCTGGGGAAGGCTGGCACAGGTTCTCCAGCTAAGCCCCTTTTTCCCAGACTATGTGGTAGTACCAGCTGCCACCACCCACTAATAATTATCAGCTACTCAAAAGCCCTTAAAAGGGTGTCCAATTATTACTGTGTAATATTATTATCCAATTGGTAGATGTGACTAAACAGTCAAAGCTTATTAGAGTGGCTTTGTACAGTTTTACCAAAGGCATGCAAGTAATCTTAAGAGCTTAAATTATCTCTACACAAACCAGCCACATTTAAAAGGTTTTAAAATATGTAATGATGAATAATTAAAACCACAAGACAATACTTTCTACTACACAGACAGTGCTAGTCAAGAGTTCAGAGATCACACAGAAATACTTACAGTTCTGACATCACAGAAAAAAACACTTAGTCTAATATTTATAATCCTAGCTACAAGAACAAGAATTCTACAAGAAAACACACTTCTAAGATAACTTACTTAAGACAACAGGCAGAGTGCTGAGTTGGAATGCCAAGACAAAAATGCTTAATGCCTTCTGGTTCTCTCTGCTTAAATTGAAACTGCAATTCTGATAAAACATTTCATCATTTCACACTTTCCTGGTGTTCCCAGGCTGACAGAAATTGCATTTACATTCTTTAACACTTAGAGCTATAAAGGACATTCCACATGTAAATTCTGGTCATTAACTTTAGCCTTAAAACAATAGGCAGGAAGCCTTCATCTAGCCCGGCCATAGCCGAATTGTAAACATCAAAGACAGCCATAAAATAATTTTAATTTCAAAGGACCAACAAGAAATGCTTGACTTAGCTTTCTTTGCAGCAGAGGGCAATGTTGACGTATTGTTTTAAGTTCAACATTTCATAACATATTCTTTCATTTAAGAAGCAAGCCTGCATTTCAACATTCATATTTACAAATGATAGACTTATCTATAAAATTCTATCTGGCTAGGCTGGCAGCCTTCACCCTTCCCTACCAGTCTTCACATTTCTCCCCCTCGTGGAGAACTCAAGCTAGTTTTTCAAGTGACCCCTAAAAAACTCCACTTGAGAGGGTTGGGTTGATCTGAGTGTACCTATCCCATTCCTTGCCTTGAGAGCACATCTGCATTGGCATTGCTACTCCCACTGCAGTGCTGCACTGACATATCATATGCTTGCAACCCTAGGCTCCATCTTAGCAACTTGACATTTTGCTGGCTGGCTCTGTTTAATCATTTTAGGGGGTTGTGATCTGTCATAACAGTGAATTTTCTTCCATACAGATAAGGCTGAAGTTTCTGCAATGCCCACACTATGGCTTGACATTCCTTTTCTACAGCTGCATAGCATTCCTCCCTGGGTTGGAGAAATGACTGAGATAAACCGCTGGGTGCTCTTCCCCCTCTGAAGAAATATGGCTAAGTACAGCCCCCACCCCATAGTTTGAAGCATCCACCTGCACAACAAATTCATTGCTGCAATTTGGACTGGCTAACACAGAGGGTACTCCCACAGCTTCTTTAAGTTTCTGGAATGCCTGCTCACATGCTGGGGTTCACACTACCTTATCTGGCCTATTCTTCCTTGTCAGGTCTGTGAGGGGAGCAGCTATGGTACTATAACTGGGGACAAACTTTCTGTAGTACCCTGCTGTCCCTAAAAATGCCCTCACCTGCTTTTTAGTAACAGATGCAGGCCATGCCTGAATGGCTTCCACTTTGGCAGGTTCTGGCTTTATCTTACCACTCCCCACTCTATGTCCTAAGTAGGAGACCTCTGCCATACCCACTTGACATTTGCTTGGCTTAATGGTCAACCCTGCCCTCATTTAGTCTGCCCAGCACCTCCCTGACATGCTGAAGGTGCTCTGGCCAGGAATGGCTGTAGATGGCAATATCATCCATGTAGGCAAGGACAAACCCTCCTGCTCCTGTTAGGATATTATCTATCAGCCTCTGAAAAGTTGCTGGGAAATTCTTCATCCCAAAGGGCATCTTTGTGAGCTCATACAAGCCAAAAGGAGTCACAAAGGCCGACTTCTCTCTAGCACTGGGAGTCAAGTGCATCTGCCAGTAATCCTTGGTAAGATCAATGGTTTTAAGATACTTAAACCCACCCAGCTGCTCTAGGGCCTCATCTGTCCTAAGCATGGGGTAAACATCCGACTCTGTGTAACTATTTAATTTCCTGTAGTCAACACAGAACTTGGTGCTGCTATCCTTCTTTGGCACCAGCACCACTGGGGAGGCCCAGGGACTGTTGGACTCTTGAATCAACCAAAGTTACAACATCTCCTGTACCTCCTACCTCAGAGTCTGTTTGACTCTCTCAGGCACCCTATAAGGGGCTTGCCTAATAGGCCTTTGGGGTCCTGTATGCACCTGGTGCTGCACCAGGTGGGTAAACCCTGGTTTCCCAGTGAACATGTCCACAAATTCCTACAACACTGCTCAGATTTCTTGAACCTGGGTAGGAGATAGCTGCTGGGACATTGCTACACCTTCCACTGAGGTGTCAGCCCAAGCCTCACTGAGGAGATCAGTCCCCAGATCTCCCTCAGACTCCTCCTGCAATTCACTGCAAATGCTCATCACAAGAGCCTCCCTATCATGGTAAGGTTTCATCATGTTAACATGGTACAATTTGTGCCCGTGCCATCTGTCTAGCAGTTCCACCATGTAGTTAACATCACTTATCTTTATTACCACCTTGTAGGGACTCTCCCAAGCTGCTTGCAGCTTGTTGTGTCTGACAGGAATGAGAACCATTACCTGCTGCCCCACAGCATACTCTCTAGCTCAAGCATTCCTGTCATACCACACCTTTTTCTGTTGTTGGGCTTCTTCCAGGTTCTCCTGGGCCAAGCTCATGAGTTCTCTGAGCCTTGTCCTGAGGTTTAGGACATATGCCACAACAGACTCCTTGTGAGACTTGCACTCACCTTCCCACTCATCTCAAATTAAATCTAGAGGTCCCCTCACTCTATGCCCATACAGCAACTCAAAGGGTGAAAAACCTGTTGATTCCTGGGGAACTTCTCTGTAAGCAAACACAAGATGGGGCAAATATTTGGCCCACTCCCTCTTAAACTGATCTGCAAATGCAAGTAGTATGGACTTGATTGTAGAGTTTAACCTCGCAACACGACAATTAGTCTGGGGATGGTAAGGGGTGGTCTTCATGTGCTTCACCCCACAGGACTTCCACAGACAAGCCAGAAGGTCTGACATGAAATTGGCACCTCTGTCAGTCAGTATTTTTGTGGGAAACCTAGCCTGCTGAAAATCTCTAATAGAGCATTTGCCACCTTCTCTGCCTCAATGGAGGACAAAGCCACTGTGTCAGGGTATTTGCACTATAATCCACTACCACTAGGATATACTTCTTCCCTGTGGAACTTGGGGTACTCAAAGGACCCACAATATCCATAGCTGCCCTCTGAAATTGCTCCTCAATCACAGGCAAAGGCATCAAAGGAGCTCTCACCTTGTCTCCTGCCTTGCCTACCTTTTGGCACTTGTCACAGTGTCACAGGTCCTGCAGTACCCTGTTACTTCTCTGGAAATTCAAGGCCAATAGATGTTCTGCATAATATGCCTCTTTGTACATTTTATGCCCATATGACCTGCAAAGGGAATATCATGGGCTATGGCTAGAAGCACCAGATGGTAGGCTCTAGGCACTACCAACTGCTGTACTCTCTCACCTTCTAGCCCTCCTTCAGGGGTCCACTCTCTGTATAGTAACTCTTTGTCCCAGTATACAGATTCTCCCTTTTCTTGAGAATCAGGTGCCTCCCTAGCTACCTGCCTCAGGCCTTGCAGTGTAGGGTCTGACAGCTGAGCCTGTCTCAACCCTCTCCTTGTAACCCTTCCCAGCTCCCCTTCCACCTTAAATAATGTACCTTAAAGTTTGGTATTTATACACATGAATATGTACCCATAATGCCAGCTACCTTACCATAACCTTGTTTATCGAGTGGATGGAATGTACAGCATTATATGACAAAAAATTGCAAGAATACAGGCTTGAACCTTACTGTGGGTATTACACTATATTTATCAGACAGTTTTTTTCTACAGTCTTTATTAATTTCCTTTTCACAGTTGACTGGTGTTAGATTATAATACACATGCAGTGACTAAAAGAATAGTGATCACTTCTTTGTTTAAAAACAGTACATATCACAGCACCATCCCCCTTTACAGTCTATTTATTACTGTTGCTTCAGGTCTGGCATGTACAGCATGGATAGCTGTGTCAGACCTCTAAGTAATAACCCATTTACCCTCATTATTACCTGAGTGCAGTCTACAGCATATTTCACACAATGAGCACAGCAGAACAGTAACTGTTAATCTGGGTAGACCCCAAACTGAACTGATGTCTGTAAGCTATACTACACAGTAATGCATAGTTACTTGACTTAACTTGGTTTACCATGTCAGGTAGGCACCGACACATATACATTTCCCAAGTATGTTATACCTAGCTGTTAGGACTGCAAACTCTGTAAATACTTTTTTATTTTGACAGTACATTATGCATTAAGTTATTGCTTTGATTTTTCCCTACTTACCACACTCACACCTCATCATGGCCAAATGCCCTGCATGGGACTAGACATTGCAAGTCTTTTCTTCTGCAGCTGTTGTAAAAGAAGCAAAGCATTATGCATACCAGTGTTGCACACATTCAGTTTATATATTTATAAATCACTGGGACACATACTTACATATCTGTGGGGTGCACCCAGCCTGAGCTTCTTGGACCCAGGTGCCCAAGGTTCCACTCCTGCCATGCTTTAGGTCATCATAGTGGTGACAACACTCCTCACCAGTGTGGGGGATACCCAGTAGCAATGGTAATTTCCCTAGTCAAATGATCCCAGGCTTCAGACTTACTTACACTCTGAGCCTTGGTAATCACCCTGCAGCAGCTGGGGTTCATGTTTTTTTACTAGCAATCCAGCAAACACTTTGGACTTCTGCACACCCCATCTCTGCACTCAAAATCATGCTCCCTTAGCAGCACCACCAGGTATATCAACAGCCAAGTGAGAACTCCAAAAAATGGTGTCAAATTCTTGCCTATTGGCCTTTATATAGGGTGCATTCCCAACCTTACAAGTCATAGTGCAACTTTCAAAAATGTGGCATGTTTCTTAGCATTGTGCAAACTTTCACAAACCATTTAAGTGAAGCTGAGCATCATGTAAACTCGCACAAGTCATGGTTAAGCATAGCTTATCAATGTGCAAATGAAGTAAACCATTGGCCATATTTAAGCAGAGCTTAGCACTGCACAGTTTTGCTAAATGTAACATTTTTTTTTAATTTTAAATTAAACTGATGTTTCAGCCATGTTCAAAGCAATAGATGCAAAACATATGACTGCTTAGGACTCATATGAGGGACTTACTAGAGTGGAAGTCATGATTCAACCTATCTAGCCTCTTGGATAGCACAGGGAAGCCATATATCTTCACATATACTACTAAGATCCCTGTTAGTGTTGCTCAATGTAGCTGTGCAAATTTGCATGTTGCTAAGTACTGCAGAACTACAACAATTAAATACATCCAGTTTCTATTGTTAGATATCAGACGGTGTTGCTAAGCACCATGCCACTCCACGCAAACAGGGAGAGACAGGAAAAAAAATATTCAATTAATTACATCCAGTTTCTATTTTTTAGATATATAGCAGATGTCAGGTGCATATGTATAAGGCAGCTCAGCATGACTAAGCATTGTGCTGCACCACCCAAACAGCACATAAAATTAAAATATATATATATATTACTGTCCTGTGGTTAACACCTGTCCAGATGTTTTCTGGACAGTCCACAACTATGGGATAGCCTCTATACTGCTACTTGTGTGGATTCAATATCCATGTAACTCTGATCTCCCTTAGCAGTGTGCCACAATTAATATGTATGTCTTGGTGCAGGGCAAGAACCATGGTTGTGCACAAAGGTACATTCTGTGTAGGCTCTACGCAGAGCCTACATTGATTTTACTGAATGCAAATGTGTATGTTGCAGTTGCTGATTAGTAAAACAAGAATTTTTCTTCTTGGAATTATGGCATTTTTCACTGTGTTGTGAATTTTACAAATTGTGTTATAATTATATGGGATATGAATTCTATGGTACATATCCTCTCTCTACTAAACATTAACTGTTTTTTTTTTTATTATTACTTTGAAGTTATCCAAGGCAGAGAAGTTGACTACCTATTAGTCTGATGAGTATGCCTTCTTTAAAGAAAAATCTAATTTTGTAACTGTCATTATGTTCTGCGTCATTCATGTTACTTGGAAGGGTCCTCTACCTGGTCTCCAAGACAACATCTGCTGGTGTTTAACAACATCTGCTGGTGTTTATTTGAAATTCTCTACCTGGAACTCACAACTTAGGGGATTTATCATAAAATGAGGAAGCATAGTACTGAAAATGAATAAAAATAGCATGGAAGTATGACAAATTCATCACATGATGTCATCCAGGATTAAGGTATAAGCTCACCCTAACAATCAGAAAAAGTTAGTCATTAACTTTCTTCAGAAAAAATCCTGACATATATGGGAAGTATAAGACAGTAGCAAGAAGCTATGGCAGTCAAGCATTTTGAAGGTCTGTAGGCCTTAAGGTTGACAACTGCAGTCAGCAAAAATGGTTAAAGAAATTTTCAGCAATTGTATTCCTATCTGGGAATACATTCATAATGCCAAACCATCAAAATGCCAAATAGAATTACAACGAACATAAAAGATCGAAACACACACATTGCCAAAAAATGCGTCTGATGTTCTATACAGAGGAGCATGCTGCCTGCACCCCCACACCCTCTTCTTGCTATATATACCATTTCTGAGATTGAACTACAGTGGGGAAAGGGGAAAATACCAGTCTCAGCTTTACCGAAATCTCCTCTGTAATTTAAATGTTGGTCTTTTGCTTATGTGTAATGCCATTCAGCATTATGAATGCAACCCACCTATCTGAAATGTTACACATCCACAACAGAGAGAAGGGGTCTTGTTGAATTTTTCCTCTGGTCTTCTGCAGGCAGCATGTGTTTTTTATGAGTCCAACAATATCCATGGAACAGCAAGCATGCAGTGGTTTGGCCTGTACCCTCTCCTCATCATTTAAGCCCTGAAGTAGCATGGATTTAGGGAGGCCTATCAGCTGATTGGAAGAGATGTTATGAAAGTGAAGAGACTCCATTGCTGTTTGGGATTGGGGTTCCCCTCAGAGAATACTATTTTAAGCAACACTTTTGCTGTTAATCTTCTTCAGTTTGCTGTTTTTATCTCATTGATTCTGTTAAGTGGTTTTTTTTTCATATTAGATGGGGGTTTTACTATTTTTAGAGCTGGATATATGATAGGATTATTACTTGTTAAAACCATAGTGCTGAGGCAGGATTTTCCTAACTCTGGGCAGAGTAGCAGCCCATAAATTTGTTTACCTAGAACACATTATTATATATAACATACCATGTTACTTGGTCATAAAAAAGGATAGTTAAAGTGGCATGCATCTCACAGCTATTTTTGACAGGATCTTCCTCTTCTGAAGATATAAAACATAGTGGTAATGGCCAGAAGGTTGCTGTTTATAGGGTTTGTCCTGGTACGCTACTCCCAAGGGACTGAGCATAAAGCAGGAATGAAGATGCTAATTACTGAATCATGCCAAAAGGCACAGGAGACAATTTTATTACTGTGGAAGGAAGGGGTGTATCAGGTAAATGTATACATAATGGGGTTTGTATGTGGTGGGAAGCATTTGTAGTTGTGATAAGTATATCAGCCCTTTTTGCTTACCACAGACTATGGTTACTTCAGTGGGATCCTCCTTTAACTTTTGTGGGGTGGGTTTGATATTGGACAATTAGTAGGACCACTCCTATCTCATCCCATTAGATATGTGTAATAAAACAAGTAGACAAATGCCTTTTCCCAGAGTGTTCTGTAGGAGGTATTACTGAAGTTTCACTAAAGGAATATTCTGGATCATTAATCAGTATCTTCATCAGCTCTTTACAGTGGTTTATTTATTAGGGACATGAGCTGGAGGGTCAAAAATTGCTGTTGCATAACAGGACTTAGGTGAAAAATAGTAAATGGAAAGATGAGCAACAGGTGAAGCTGATTGGATATTATGCAAAATGGGTAGCTGTAACATGGTTATTAAAAGTCCACTGGTGGGTGATTAACACAGATTAGTGGCAAAACTTTGTGATACATATTTGGTGAGATGTAGAAGTGCTATAGAAGACCTAGACCACTTACAGTATTGCTCATATAATCCAGGGATTGGTGATACATGAGACCACCTAAACACTATTATGACACTGCAAAATCTATTGTTAGATGGGGCAACTAAACAGAAAATTAAATTTGTAAATGTTGTGCAGGTGGGGGTCCAAGAAATTCAAAGAAAACATTTGACATGGAAACTTGATCTGCTGCTTGTTCCATTTGGTATTCCTATACTTAGCACCTAAGTAAGCTGCCCTCTGCTGTGCCACTTGTGACAAATCCATGCATGACAGCTGTATATTATTCCACTGAGTGAAACTGATGATGCTTATCACCAGGTATACTTCCATCTATCCACAGCCCCTTTTCCTATTTTTGCACATGAGGTTGGGGTGTCACTTCAACAGTGGCAATCATCTAAAGCCAGCCTGGTGTACTTGCACACTACTAATTTTCTGCATTTGTTGGCAGAAATGGTGGAGTTTGTAGACCATCATATTGCTCTTGAAGAAGCAGTAAGGAGATAAGTATGTGCTTGTGCATATGAAAACACCAGCTCCAGATTGGATATGACAACCATCCATTCTTATCTTCATGTCATTTGTATGATTATTTTGTAGGGAGGTGGTGCATGGGGATATCTTAGTAGCAACTATTGCACTTATTTTGAAACCAGGGAAAGATCAACATATTTTGTCTTCTAGACCTGTTTTATTGAACACTGGTGAACTAAACATTTTGGACAAGTCTTGGTTTTGCAACATGAGCCAATATGGCTTCCTTTATTGAGTGAACACAGTTGGGAGTTATGAAAGCTGGCAGGCATCTTCCAAATGTGTGGCAATTGGTCATGTGTTAGAAAATGCACCAATTAATGAACATTTTTATTTAATCATTAGTTGCCAGAATGGCATTTGACAGAATTAAATGGGACTTATTTATGGCCATTCTGAAAGTGATAGAATTCCCCTCAAGCATTAGAGCTTTCATGCATGAGTCTCAGATGCATAAATTAGTTATGGCCTCCCTTTAATATACTTAATTGGATCCATTAGGCATGTATACTGTTATTGTATTTATTTAATTTGGCTTCAAAACCACAGAGTGATTAGCAGCTATAGTGGCTATTGTAATTTATCAACTCAACATCAAAAAGTAATATTCTAGCTACACCCTCCAGGGATTGGAATGTATTTAACTGTGCAAAAGGGTCTAAAGTGGGCCTCTAAAAGGTTCAGATATTTAGGGTTGTTGGCTTCACTTGCTCAAGGTCCATTAATAGACGAGAGCATTGGTGAGACAAAATTTGAAATGCAGGCAGATTAAGAAAAATGGGGACACCTGGGGATGTCTTTCTGGAAAGATTAATTACATTCAGAAGTGAATATGCCCCTACATTTATTATAATTATTTTTCCATCCTTCCTATCTGAGGTGTCTGGAGCAGATTCTTCCGGTTAAACTATAGATTATATGATTCCTAGGACAGAAGCACTGAAGAATACAATTAACATATTATATTTACCCTTTGAGCAAGGTAGGTTTAGGTTGCCAGATTTATGGCTCTCTTATGTCAAGGCCAGAATTCTATATCTTCATGTAAGAGTTGGGGAAGCATTTCACTGATCTCTGTGGCTGACAATCAAATGTTTTTGCTGTCACAGTAAGCCATAAGCAAAGTCATACTCTTTTTTTAAATATTGATCTTATTTTGACATAGAAATTACTATATTACAAATGCTGATTCAGGGATGAAATGTATATAAATATATATATATATATATATATATATATATATATATTACCATATTGTAGGTTAACCATTGCTGGAAAATCTCAGTTTTAAGATTGGGAGAGGAAGTACTGAATTTTATGGGTTGTCCCAGTCTTGCAAATTGCATGGTTGGTGAGTCTTTTTGTTAGGATGTTAACTTGTATTTAAATATATTCACAGCATTTGCATTTATGTTAGTTTCCAAACAGAACAGTACATTGTGAGTTAAGGTAAAACTATCTTGTGTTTTTTGTTTAGTTTGTTGCATCGGCTTAGTCCGTTATTCAGTTAAGGTAAAACATACACTGAGCTTATGTTCCATATGTTCTGTTAATTGCATACTTGAGTGCAACATATAATATGGCCAGTATACATTTGGTGGTCATTTTGCACTAACTATGTATTAAGATTCAGGACTCAGAGAATTTTTCCTCAAGTAGACAGCAAATGCTGGAGGTGTGAAGGAGAACAAGATGGACAATTTGGAACATCAAACTCCTTTGCAGGAACAGTACCAACTGGTAAAATTGAAGAAGTAAGATATCCAGGTGTCAAACCAAAGTGCAGAAACAAACTTTTATTTTCAGCTTCACCAGTAAAAGCGTAAAAACATATAATAAATCCAATATCTCGTCACCAGTAAAAGCGACCAGGACGATCACAATCATAGTCTGAGATAGTTCAGTGGCAAAGCGTGGTAAATGAGTATGCCCACCTTTGTGGGATGGAAAAATGAAGAGGGTACAGTCATATACACACTTTTACTAGGTTCTGGGCACACATATATATACAACTTGTAAATACCTCATATTATGTTTTTGTCAGAAGTGGTTCGCAGCATAATTAATTTGCAAACACACTAAATGGCATGTTACTTACACAAAATGGATAAACTAACAACATACCAAGTTATTTGTATATTTGTACATATATATTTTTTTGTGCTGTATATGTGGAACAATTTGCCAGTTGTTGAATGAAACTGCTTGGAGGTTTATTAACAATTGAATCTACTATCACTATAAGGCATGATATATAAACTGTACAATATGCTTTTTAAAATTTATTATTTTTAAAAATGTATGATTTTTAATAGAATTTTTTAAGTATAATTTAAATACAATTATGTAAATATTTAAGGTTTATTTGTGGATATGCATTTAATACTAACATGAACAAAAGAGGAGTTAAGATACAATAGATATAACAACAATTAATATTATTAGATTGTATCATTACAAAAAATGACACTTTTGCTTTAAATGCAGTGCAATTTTACAATTAATTGACAACTAATTAAGCAATTAAGTAGGATAAAAACAGTATAAAAGAATCTGCTTGAAATGAATTAAATGTCTTGATAAAGCCTGGGAGGGCCCGGGTGAAAGCGCTTGACGAGATATTGGATTTATTATATGTTTTTACGCTTTTACTGGTGAAGCTGAAAATAAAAGTTTGTTTCTGCACTTTGGTTTGACACCTGGATATCTTACTTCTACAATTTGGAACATGCTTTTTGGGAGTGTAACAAGTTGATAGATTTTTAAAAAACTCACTGAATAGTACTTTGTCAAAAATATTGGAGGTGCAAATGGTTGTAACTAATATAATTATTCTTTTGAGTTAGGACACAAGAGCTGAACTGCCTAGACATAGTAGGGCCTTAATAAGTTTATTGCTATTGGCTGTTAAAACAAGCAATTCCTAGAAAATGGAAATCAAAGTCTAAACCAGCTGTAACTGAAGTACTGAATATTGCAAAGGAGATGAACTTGAGGTAGGATCTTTAGAAAGAGAAAAAATGCAAATTATATAGAAAAAATGGAGTTTAACAGAATAATATGTGCAGAACAATGTTCCAGAGGTGGAGAATGAGGTTGAAGGAATGGCAGCAATTAAACACTTTATGTAATGTTGGAGTGAATGATAATTTTTAAAAGGAAAAACACATTTATGTATATTGTATGAAAACAATGAGAAATATCACTATGGTTAGGGTTCTTTTCTATTAATGTATGTGTGCTTGTGTCTTTTCAAGTATGATTTAATAAAAATGTAAAAAGAAAAAAAAAACAGTTCCAGAATTTCTTCAACCAGCACCCATTGATGCCTAAAGTCATAGCAGATTTCAGCTCCAGAGTTTGCAGTGGTATAACACTGAAGACACTTTGTTCTCTTTTCATTATTGCATTGCTACACTCAACTTCTTAACACTCAATAATAGATAATGCCTCTGGGGAATAAATTGTATTACCACTTACTAGAAAAAATATATAGTGAAAAAATAAAGGAATAAATATTTGCAGCAATCTAATTTTCAAGTTGAAAAGCTGCAATGTTCTTTATCTTGTTAATTAACCAAGATGATTAAAGTTTTAGATCCTTTAAATAAGGTAAAGTTGTTGTAGTCTTTTCAACATCATTTTGGTCTTCACGGAACCTTGTCTGTTGTTTTATTTTTAATTTTGCTTCTATTAGTGTCAGTGGTACAACAGGAAGCTCACCTGCCTTTGGTGCAGATGGCTGTGGGTTCTACTCAAACACCAGGGAGATGGATTGTGACCCTGCAGTGCAGCATAATGGGGTTTCTAGACTTTTGAGTGTATTGTCCTGCAGATGAGATGTTAAGCCATGGCCCCATCTGCCTGGGTTGGTTGTATCCCAATATCAAAATGAATAGGGAAGTTGCTTTATTATAGAAAGACTTTTCCATCTTTCTTTCATTATTTACACATTGATTATATTTACAACGTATATCATTCTTTATACATCCCAATAAAGCACTTTACATATTTATCTTCCTAAATACATGTAAAGCTCATTTCATCTCCCCACCCTTTCCACAATAACCATGGCTTAATATTATATATTACTTCCTCATCATCTTTTCTTTTGTTATACAGCAATTCTTCTCATCTTCTTTTCCATAAACACTAAATAGCAGTGAATACATTTTTTCCCCATTTTTCAATATCTTTTTCACTGCCGGCCTTATATTTCCCATACCATCCCCAGGATTCATGAAGCTTGCGCCAGGTGCAGGCATAGCATAGGCGGTATAATGCCAAATATGGCCACCGAGCGATTCAGGTACGATCCAATTCCACATGCACTACTAGTGTATGCCAGATCTGCGCAGCCCTCGGCTCAGGTATGCTAATCACCCCATGCGCAGTACTGCACCATGCAAATTAAGGTACATAGCGATTCATGAAGTGGTGCAGGCGTAGCGTAAGCCCACAGAAATGTAAACCAAAAAAAAACGGTTTACATTTTTCCAAACAGAACATTGGAGCTATGAAAGCAGATCAGACTCATGTATTACAAAGTTAACATATGCCAATGGCTAAATATACAGCCAATGGCATAAGAAAAGATGCACAACACCTAAAAAACAACATTTAATGTCATGTCCACAGTAACGCAAAGTACAACCACAGGGCATGTGGGTGCAAATGGGAACACAAGGAAAATATACACAAATGTCATAAAACCGTAATGTAATACAAATCATGATTCCACCATAATACTCAATGGTATGCATGGTACACCACAACCAAGCTGCAAGGGTTGCTAAGGGTCTGTGATAGTGTTCGGCACGGTAACTATGAATTAGTAGTCAATGCAATGCAAATGAGGCAAGTAATAGTGAATCACAAACGTCCCGCTGGACTAAGGATGTACCATAGGGCACAGCGCTACAACACCGAGGAGTGGTTCGGAGGTATACATGACACCAGCAGTGGGGTGTGCCACCGTAGCTGTAAGCTCATTGGAGCAATGCAAATCTGGCCTGCCCATTGCTAAGCAAAGCTGTAGGATAGGGGTGGGGATGTAGGTATAGCATCATTTAGCTGAGAGCACATAAGGTGCCCGAAAGCACATGTGTACGTGGATGAAAACATGCCCAAAACCCGGCAAGCAGACGCACATGCCACTCACCATAGCACAAACAGGAAGGTTAGGGGAAGAAAATAAGGAAATGCCGCAGTAGGGTAATTGGAGTACAACTGAGCAATTAACACCTATTAACTCACAGTGGGCAATCAATGGCAGCTAACAAGTCTGCTCGCAGGAACCTGAAGAACAGGATCGGGGAGGTGTCGGATTGCAAAGAAAAGAGAACTGTCATAGCAGAGCAAAGCAAACCTGCAGTAGATCAGCCATAGAACACATTTCGTAAGATAAGCCAGGTTTTGGAAAGTACAAATGAAAGCAGGCTGCTGGATTCATGCCAGAAAATGGGAGGGGAATCGTTAAGAAATGTTAAGGGAAGGGCAAGAGGTAATCCACGGCAGCCAAATGTAATTCAACGCCAAAGGCACCACAATAGCAGTACCTGTGGTAAAACACATAAGATACCTTGTAGCTCCGATGGTACATACACACCCTATGACATCATCAGTGTTCACAGCACAATAGTATAAAGTGTGAAGTCACCTCACACACACCTGTCTATTCCCAAACACTGCACCATTGGTGTAAACAGATGGGGAACTTTTACAATGTACATGTTGGGAGCTGTGTTAGAGACTGTGTTGTGGAGGATGATGCTGACAACCACTGCAGGCCCCGGAGGAGGAGAAGAGTGTTCAGACCAAGGGTAACCTACCAGGGGCTACATGATCTGGAGATAGTAGAGCATTACAGGGTGGACAGGGACATCTTACAGCAAATAGTTCAGCTGTGCCGGCCACACCTGAGATCCAGAAACAACAGAGGGGAACCCATCCCAGTGGACACAAAGGTATGTTTAAGCTTGCGAATACTAGCCACAGGTACCTTTCAAAGGCCAACAGGAGATATAATGGGGATCTCACAGGCATCAGCATCCAGGGTACTACACCAGTTCCTGGATGCTATGTTACCACATGCCAATGAGCATATATACTTCCCCCGAACTCAGGAGGAGTTGGCCAGCAATATGCGTCTCTTCCACCAAGTGGCACACTACCCAGAGGTACTGGGTGTGATAGACAGCATGCACATACATATCAAGTCACCACCCGGTGAGCATGGTAGGCACTACATAAACTGCAAGGGATACCACTCCATCAACTGCCAGGTCGTGTGCAATGCCCAGGGCATTATTATGGATGTGTGTGCTGGCAGCCTTGGAAGCTACCATGACTCCCACATCTGGCATGCCTCACAACTGTATCAGGTATTTGTCAGGGGGACATCCCACATGGCCACCTTGTGGGGGATGCTGGCTATGCACTGGAGCCATGGATGATGACTCCCATCAGAAATGCACACACACCCATGCAAAAACGCCATAATGATGCACACACACAAACCAGAATCATCATAGAGTATGTGTTTGGGATGCTGAAATCACGGTTCCATTGCTTGGACATATCTGGTGGAGCCTTGCAGTACTCTCCAGGCACATGTGCCCACATCTTCATAGTATGTGCCATGCTACATAATATGATCCTGCAGAAACAGCTGCAGAAGAGACATAATGGTGAAGGCCCTGACAGCCCACCGCAATTGCCAAGGCCATCACAGGCACAGAGGGATTCAGACCACGAGCACCCTGTGCCAGCCCCAGTAGGCAGACAGAGGCATGCCCAATATGCCCATGCCTTGGCAAAGAGGGAACATATAGCACATACACTGACAGTGTAGGCCCCTACGGACTGACACACCTCTCCACCTGCACACACAGTAAACTGGATGGCACACACACACAACCACCTGTAAATTGTAATGTATAGGTGGCCTACTGTGTGAATCCTATATAGGCAGCACTGAACCATTGCACACACAACAGCTATTGGAACAAGGAATGTCAACACCTGAACAGTACACGCACCTAGCAGCATATGTTGATACTGTATGTATAGGTTCCTAGGCACATCAGTAGGTACATGCCCGATTGTCAGGGGCCATTCATCAACCGAGGAAAACAGTGTCTGCTGTCGCCGCCACATCAATTAACCAACTGTCCCTCAGTGGAGCAGAACCAATTGCAGGATCCATGTGTGTAATCACTGTTCCCCACACACTCTGCATGGTTTACATGGTGTGTTAATGAGGGGCTCCATATAATGTAATCAGGGATGTAGTGGCAAAGCATGGGGAATACCCATGACAGGTATCTATTACCCCAGCATGTTCCACCTATGGTTGTGTGAAGGTGTAGCACATTACAGTGTGTGGCTCACTGTGACATACATTCCCAATGCTGGAGCACATCCATTAAACATCACTTGGACATACCATTAATAGGTCTCATCCATATGTAAACTAACTGAGTTACACATTTGATTGCAGTATGGAGTAACAGCTGTAGTACAGTCCACATACAAAACACCATTACACGTGTACAAATGCCAGATGCCCAAGTGGTAAATGCACTGACTGTCGTGCATGTTCCCAGTCCCACGTCCTGCAAGGGATGTTACGTAATCCCGAAGGCAGGAGTAATGGATGTTGGATGCAGGTTATCAGATCAGGTTTAGCACATGTCAGCAGGATTATGCATTGGCAAGTGCTGGTAAGTGTCATTTAAACATCACTATACGGATATGCGCGAAACAGGGCTAAGCTTTTCTGAATATCACGCAGATCACTGTCATCGATGTCCAGAACAGGTGAAACTAGCATTATTCACCCCTGTACTAATAGTGCCTGCTCTGAAGGGTAAAACGACCACTGCCAGGAGTAGAACATGCATTCATGTACACAATCACCTAACACTAAGCTACCTGAGATGTACCAATGGCAGGTGTGCATTGTGACAGGTTAAAACACAAACGTGCGGAGTCCAGGAAACAGTATACACCGACATGTACACAACGAAAGGTGTGTTCTCCCTCTCACTCTCTCTCTCTATACATAAATATATATATATATATATATATATATATATATATATATATATATATATATATACATATATATATATATATATAAAATAGAGATAGAACGGGTGATAGAGAGATATATGTTGATATATACGTATTCACCTATATCTGCAAATATATAGATGGGTCAATGGCATGTACACAACCATGGAGGTACAAATAAATAGGATACTGCCAACTATCGAATGTGTCACATACTGACACACGTAATCACGAGGCTTAAAGACCAAAAGACCACAGTACCAGAACACTAGAACCGAGAGTAATATTATCACGATGTTAAGGGACATTTACTTATCGCTGCCGGTGCTGCGGTCCAGGTAGGTACTGTGTTCAACTGTGTTTGTGATTGGTGTAGTCTGTGTATGTGTGTGTTGAGGGTGCCATGTGCATTTCCGTGGGACTGTAATGTGTGTGTGTGTTTGCATCGTGTGTCTGTTAGTGCTAACTCAGAGGTAGATCATTATGGTAGGTGTGGTCATAGCTGGCCGTAGGCATACGGTTACCACCTGTCCCACTTTAAGAGGGACAGCCCCTCCCTGGGCAGTTGTGTCCTGACAAAAACTATTAAAAGGGGCAAATGTCTGAGATTGTAGGACATAATTATGTCCCATATATTATGTAATAGTTGCATTAAATAGTTATGCCTGTATCTAAAATACGTAAATGTTACATGAAACAAGATAAGTAGCTAAAGTTCTACAAGAATAAGTATGTATTCAGGATAAAAGTATGTTCTATCCTGTGTACTGACCATGGGTATGTGTTGGCCTGTAAACACCGATGTGTGTCCTGCAAATGTCCCACTATGGCCATTTGAAAAGGTAGCAACCCATGCCAAAGAGGTTCAGTCACCAACACAACTGCAATGAGTGCAAATATCTGTGACAGCTGTCATTTAGTAACATTCCCTTACATATCGATGTATTTCTGGAGGTATTGAAGTATCAACCTCACCTACATGCTATATAGAAACCAATTAACAATGGCTCAATGTATAAACCCGTAACAGCCATAGTTTCAGTCTACTAAATGATAGGTCTTCAATTATGGAAGGAGCCCACACACATATATGGAATATGTAGAAATGCAGTCCCCACAAACCTGTATATGCTATATACACCCACCTACATCTTCTCCACACCCGAAACAATTGCAATACAGAATGTAATAACATCACAAACATCCACTCACTCAATTACATCTGCAGAAGCATTAACATACCTTGTGAGAGACACATTTGTAGTGGCACCATGTGAAATCGTAGCTGTTGTATAATGGAACAGACTGCGATGTTACAGGTTTTGTTTGCAGTAGTCCCTTATCAGACGGTTGAGATGACAGGTACACTCACATGTAGAACCACATACTTTATCCATCACACACAATCCACGGGGGACATGAATTCAAAATATCCGTGTCTCTCCAACTAGCAGTTGCAATTCCTCACAACAAAACACATACAGGCCGTCTCCCCGAAGGTAGGGCAAAAGGGCAACGCCCAAGTGGAGAATTCAATTATACCCCACTGTTGCCGAGTAATTGGCGATTGGAGTAGCTGCACAGCTGATGTGCATGTAATAATTTACTCAGGTACACCAATTGGTGGCAGGATACCACATGTTACAGGTATCGAAGTATATAAGGATGCCTTGCCATACATTCAAACCGTATGCTTATACCATAGATCCGTTTAAACAGTAAAGGTGTAAGAGAGAGATTTACGAAGACTCAGAACACTAACAAGGTATGTAGAACACTCAGTATGTTAGTGTATGTAGAGCCTGTTTTGTATTAATTAAAGTGTACGCAATGCATAAAGTGGGAAAAGGTATTATGTAGTGATGTCTTGTTGAGCATAGTAACGCTTGTAGAAATTGTGTGTCCTGCTGTGGGCCACAAGGTAAACATCTCATACACCACAAGGGATGCTACATGAGGGCTTTAAACACAACAATTCCACACCACCCGTCGTCAGTGGTAGGGTTTGTCCAACAAGTACGTGCCATAGCAGGGGATAGTATATGTTGATATACTGTCACAGTAGGCATGTGTATGGGCATATAACAAGAATGACATGCCTAAGGTGGTCCTGCTGTGCAAGTATGCTTTGCATTATGGGATAATGTTTACAAAATGTGTAATGTACAGTATTGTAGGTAGATATGTCAGATATTTTACACAGCATAACTGTTATATCATGCAAACAAAAGGTATTGTCTATTTGGGATGTACAATACACAATAACAGGATATATATGGCTTGTAGTCACGGGACACTGTAACAGCATGATAGCTAACTGAAATGGAAGAGCTACTCAATTATCCATGCACAAAGGACATGTAATAGCTTCACATGTTCATAGTGAGGTACTATGCTGTCTGGCCAAGTCCATGTGTAAGCCCAATAACAGTGTTTTCACAGGCGGCACCTCCCTAGGGTAGTGTCCTGTCTGTGAACAGCAGAGCCATGTGATGCCTGCACCTGTGTACAGTACAGCCACTGCAGTGATCCCTGGGGTACATGTGTGTCTCCCATCCACCTATCAAGGTATCTCATGAAGAGTGCTAGTGAGTGTCCCTGCTTGATGTACGTAGGAATCATGTTCCAAAGCATGGTGAGTGTCTGGTTCAGGAATGTATCCCTCAAGCATGTCCCACTCATCGTTGTGTTTGTGCACATATCCATAAGCATGTTGTTCTCAGTGGCTTTTGCTTATGTTGCTTATGTGGAGTATATCCATAAATATTGTTGTGGACATGGGCCCTGTATGTTCAGCAGAGGTCACCCCTGAGTATGCAGTATGCAAATGTGTACAGTCATGGTGTCCGTAGTTGTGCCGCATACGTCATCCTTCAGAGGTCAATAATCCTCATGGTGTGTTAATGTTGTGGTATGTAAAGCCGTTGCTGTTCTGTAAGGTACACCCCAAAAGGGATGTTGTACCCTTGAACGTGTGTCATATGTCAGGAGTATAGAGGTACAATGGGTGCCTTTGTTCCAGCTACAAACCCATTACAGATAAGGGTGACCACGTAGACGGATATCCACGCCACATTGGCAATATGGTTATCAAAGGAGTGGGTGCTATATATGTGTGTACTAAAATCCCATATAATGTCACATGTATGTAGGGGACTACCACCTATGTGATAGTCAGTGGGTGATTGGTGTAATTCAAAGGGGATGTCTATGCACCCTGTGTCATGCAGCTTGAGGCCATGTTATTGACATCAGGTATCTGTCACAGTGACACCCTTATGGAGGGTGTCTGTATCAGCTGGTGGATCAGTCATGGCTTCTTGTTTGCAGTCGTCTGTAAACCTATTTAGGGAAAGTCCCTCTGTGCTAGCCTGTACCTCAGGGAAGCATATACCGAACATGAGGGGCCCTATGACCGAGGACTGTGGTACGCCAAGTGTAACTGAATTACAGTAGGTACCATGGTATGCTACCCTTATTGTGTGGGTCCTGTCCGTGAGCCACTTTGCATAACATCCCGAGATTTAGGGGTTGATGTGCAGGTGGATGTGTATGTTGTCAATACCAGAATGGAGAACGGTGCTGAAAACCAATGAGAGGACAATGTAGGCTGTGTGGACCCCCTTACCGTCATCAACTACCCTGGTAACTGTATCAAAGGAGTCCACCAGGTGTAGGAGCCATGGTCTGGCTCTACAAATCCAACCCGGGTGGCATCAAAGGTCTGGAGGCCACCAATGTCTCTGTGAATGACTTCCATGATGATGTGCCCCATAGCCTTGCAGAACAGTCCAGTCAGACATATAGGGCAATAGTCCCTGTGGTTCATTGTGGTGCCACCTGTGTGGAGTGTGATAACTGTTTCTGTGCACCATTCAGGGGCCACAATGTCTGATACAAGGCTATTACTGAATCTGGTGGCCAAGTGGGGAGCCATGTCATTCTGAGGTTTGTGTAAATCACAGCCTGGGATGTTGGACGGTCACATGGAGTCTGTGTTCCAGGCCTTAGAGAGTGCAGGTTGGAACTGTGTAGTTGTGACCGCAGGGACTCTGCATTGTTCCTGTATGGATTTTGGCCCTGTAGGGAGTGAGAGGGTGTAAAGTTAGCATTGAACCTATCTGCCAGGATGTTGCCAATAGCAGTCAGTCTGTAATGTTCCTGCCTAACCGCCGTATGTCAGAGCAGATGTGGGTATTGCCAGTGAGTACTGACATACCTCCATAATGCTTTGTGGTAGTCCTTGGAATGTGTCGCAGTAATGTTTACATAGCTAGCTTTGGAGGATGTGATAAGAAATCCCGGATTCCTACTGAGGCTGACCAGTGAGCTACCCCATCCATGGGATTGTACTCCACTTTGAAACAGCCTCCACCTTCTGTTGTACATTATGCGCATGGAACTGGACCCCAAGAGTGGTGTCCGTTATCTGGTGGGTACCATCATGGCTCTGTTTGGGATAGCATGATCCATGCAGTTGTGTAAGTGCTAATAAAGTGCACTGGTGTATGTTTCAGAATTTATAAGTGCATTGTCCATCTGCACGGGTGTCATGACGTTTACTCCCGCTGTCATAAGACGTCTGAAGTAGGCATTGTAGAAATCTTGTACTGTGTATTCCGTGAAGGGTGTGGTGCCAGGATGTGGATAACAAGGGTGATTAGCATATGTTCGGAAACTACCAATGAGGGGATAACCCCAGGTGTGGAACACCAGTCACATGTTGGTAATGTCCATGTCTAGGATATTGTTGGTCTTGGTGGTGGTGTGTATGGGTTGATCCAGCCGAGTGGAGGTTATGAATCCCACACAGTGTTGGCCTAATGTGTCAGTACATGAGTAGGTATCCCAGTTAAGTGTGGGGTAGTGTCAGTCTCACATCAGTAGTACCTGTCTGAACCCTACTGTCCAGTACACCAAGAAATGAAGGCCGGTAACAGTGGTGTATGTTGTTGAATCCATAGCAAGTTACAATGTGTATAGCAGTTCTGGCCACAGTTAGTTGCACGTGGATCACCTCTGATGCATTGTGCTAAGGAACCAGCCTGGAGGTGTGTACATCTTTGGGAAATATGGACACACCTCCGCCGTGGGTGTTCGGTCCTGGTTACATGACTGAAAGGTGTGGTCTGCATGTAACCTGTCAGTGCAGGTGTGCTCTCCAGAGCCTAGAGACAGGTCCCAGTCACTGCAGAGATATCGAAGTGGTCCATTATAAGGAGTGCCTCGCCTGAATGCATTAGAGATGAAGATGTCAAGCATTGAGTAACAGTACCCCAGGTTTTGCTTGCCTGTTCCTGTTTTGGTGGTGAATGTTATTGGAAACTGTCCAAGACAGGCAGTATAGGAGCAGCAAGAGCCTTACATGTTATCTGTTCTCCCAGGGCTGACAGGTGCAGGTCATCTGTGCCAAAGCATCATGTTTTGTTGACCATGTCATTCAAAGCAGACAGATACTGGATGCCTGTGGAATGACAGCAGAAGCATAGGCAACTGTTGAAGTGAAACATTCAGTCATTGTACAGTGGTATCAGTCTGGATGAATGCAGAATGCTTCTCAGGAACAATAATCCAAGACCAGGAAGTAGAGCGACAGCAGATGTTGAATAAAAACAACGTCCTTTATTTGAGAGAAACCAAAAAACCTTAAACACAAGCACTTTCACTCAGACAGTTCTGAGGTTTATCAAGTAATGCCATTTTGCTACAAAAAGCACCTTATATATCTTAGCAGCAATTTCATAAATTGAGATAACCTGCTGGTAATTAGTCCCTTAAAGGGAAACTTGCACTTTTACTACTTTTTTCAAAACATTAACTTACACATGGTTAATAAGCTGAAGAATAAATCACTTTTTAACTTTTTCTTATATTAGATGTACAAACATGTAAGAACCAAACAAGTGAATTAAAACATTGTTCACCAATATAAAATGTAGAATAATGAACCCCCCATTAAATATCCAATAAAATCTGCAGATGGCATGCTTAACCACCCCAGTTCTTATAAATATCTATTCATTTATTTAAAAAATATATTTAAAAATATATGTATTTAAAAATTAAAAGTTATTATGTTATTACTAATGCACCCCCCCCCCCAATAAAAGTGAAACAGGTACCTAAAACTTTAACCTAATGGAATCAAATATAAAAAAATGGCCAATTAAATAAAAATAAAAGATTTTATTGGATATTTAATGGGGGGTTCATTATTCTACATTTTATATTGGTGAACAATGGTTTAATTCACTTGTTTGGCTCTTACAAGTTTGTACATCTAATATAAGAAAAAGTTAAAAGTGATTTATTCTTCAGCTTATTAACCATGTGTAAGTTAATGTTTTGAAAAAAGTAGTAAAAGTGCAAGTTTCCCTTTAAGGGACTAATTACCAGCAGGTTATCTCAATTTATGAAATTGCTGCTAAGATATATAAGGTGCTTTTTGCAGCAAAATGGCATTACTTGATAAAGCTCAGAACTGTCTGAGTGAAAGCGCTTGTGTTTAAGGTTTTTTGGTTTCTCTCAAATAAAGGACGTTGTTTTTATTCAACATCTGCTGTCGCTCTACTTCCTGGTCCTGGATTATTGTTCCTTGGTTTGCTGCTACTTTTTGTTTGGGTTTTACTGCTGTTTCCAGCCATGACCACCGAAGGAGAGGGATTCAACCCTGCGGACACTCCGGAGATCTTGCAAAGCACTAGGAATGACGCTCCTGTGACCCGCGTAGAATTTGATCAAGTTTTAACAGCATTAAAAGAACTAACTGCTCTGTTAAAACCACCAAACGCTGCTTCACCAGGAATTCCGTGTAACCAGCAACACGCAGCTGGTGTTACATGGAAAACCGTCCCAGTAATGGCGGATTCGGAAGGCTGCAATGATACACCACTGTCTGCCTTTGATGTATCTGGTGCTGGGGTAAGACGTTTTGATATTGGGGAGCGTCAAGAGTGGAATAATCGAAACGAAGTGGGCGTAAGGTCCAAAAACCACAGCTTTATAAATAACCAAACAGAACATCGAAGCAAGGACTTTAATTTTTCCAGATGGGCTGGCCAGCAATTTGCGTTTTCTAAAGGTACTGTCAACTTTCGTAATGTTTCCAATTTTGAAAATGACATGGAAAAATTCAAAGACAAATTATATTCGTTGAGAAGTAGTCAACTGGAAATAGACTACCTCAGAGAATGCATTAGGGTCAAGCGCATTCCGAAAGGATTGCGCTTTTACAAATTTCCTAATAATGTGCAACCTGGAACTAGTTATTATAACAAGTTATGCGACATTTTTGATAAGGCAGGATTGGAAATGTTGAATTTAATGATTTCTGAATACGAGTTTAAAACGCAAGCACTGTTTAACAAATTAGATGTTTTAAATAACAAATTAACTACTGATACGGATTTTATGGCTTTTAAGCTGGAGTATGACCAATTGTTTAATAATGTGGATGTATTTTGTGATAAGATACTAAACAGAAAATTAAGAAAGTTAGAAAGGGACTTGATAGATTATAGAGAAGGGGTGGCCTACCCTTCCCCTAACCGGCATAACAGGGGGATTTCCACTAGAGTATCCACAGATGCTACGGATAGGGGGGATGTTGCACATGAGGAAATTGAGGAACTCCCCAGGAGAAGCGAAAGACTAGCTGAAAAAGGTAGAAGGGGCAACAATCAGGATTTTCAGCGGAACCCCAGGAAGACCGGGGCTTGGGGGCAAAGGCAAAGAACCAAAGTATGGACTCCCAGATAATGAAAGAAGTGGGTATTTTGAGCGATTCAGAATTTACAGGGGGCACGGATTATGGTTGTAACATTCACTTTGAACCAATTAGTAATAATTTAGGAGACCCTAGAAGAAACTGTACCATGTTAAAGAAAGACAATTTTACAATCTACAATTATACAGATTTGGAATTGGAAAATTGTGCATTTGATGTATTTACTCGTGGTTTACAGTTTGTCCCCTTTAAATCAATGAATTTAACCCAAGCTCTGGTCAAATTGAAACTTTTCACTAGAGGTTTGAATTTAATGCATTTATTTGAAGAGCAACAACATATGGAAATAGGCCTGGCCCGCACTAGTACAATTAACCCCCCACTCTACCCAATAATTCTCTTCTTTGAAGAACTAGTGGAAAATGACTTTAGGAAGATGTTTAATGGTAAAAACTATTCACCTTTGTGTAATTTATCCACGCAAGAAATTAATTTTATTAATCGTCTCAAGGAAGAGAATGTCAGGATAATGAAACCAGATAAGGGTGGGGGGGGGGTTGTGCTCATGTTCACTGATGAATATGAAGCTCATATCCACACCATGCTTCAAGATGATGAACAATATGACACAGTATCCCGCAATGAAGTTAATATAGCATTTGCACAGATCAATTACTATCTTAAAGATCTTCTGTTGCAGCAAGCTATTAATGAGAGGCTTTACAACTATTTATATGTGGAGAAGCCGAGGATACCGGTCATATTTGGAATCCCAAAAATTCACGAAGGGCTTCACCCATTAAGGTTTAGGCCTATAGTAGCAGGTGCAGGAGGTGTGACTGAGCCTATAGGGAAATTCATTGACCATTTAACAAAAGAATTTATGCCCCTACTTACTTATGTTTGTAAGGATTCTTGGCATTTTTTGCGTGACATTCCCATAACTTGTTTTTCCCCAGACCTGCTTATGGTCACCATAGATATCAGGGATCTCTTTTCAAGCATACCCCATATGGAAGGTTTGGAATGGTTCAGTGAATTTCTTAATAAAGAAACTATCCTTAGTAACAAACTTGCCAACTTAGTGGTTGAGCTGATGGAAATTGTTTTGCAAAATAATTTCATTTTTTTCAATGGGGAGTTGTTCAGGCAACGCAGAAGGGTAGCGATGGGGGCATCATGTGCCATATTTTATGCAAATGTGGTACTCCATAAATGGGAACATGTTTTTGTTCTGACATCCCCTTGGAAACAACATATTTTCTTCTATAGGAGATACCTGGATGACATTTGCATTCTCTGGGGAGGTACAGAGGCTGAGCTAGGAGAATTTCACGGATATATTAACACTACTACTACTAGCTTTTTGCAATTCACGCAATCTGTGGATCTTCATGAACTGCACTATCTAGATATAACCCTGTACAAGGATTATATTTGTAACACTTTTCAGTCTAAGTTGCATCGCAAACCTACCTTTTCTAACTCGTTGTTGCATTATGAGAGTGCACACCCCCTTTACCAAAAAAGAGGAATTGTAAAAGGGCAGCTCATTAGGGCTAGTAGAATTTGTAGCACTGATGATGACTATAAATTAGAAGTGGATGCTCTGCAAGCTTTTATTTTGGAGAGGGGTTATCCCTTGGAGCTTTTTAAGACCTTGGCTGATGAAGTTGGTTCCCTTAGAGATACTGTTTATATGCCTATTCTAGGGAAAGGAGTGGAAGTAACAACAAGATCAGCTATTAGTACACCTGGTAATTTCAGGAATAGTTTTGTTTATACATATTCCTCTAATTCAAAAGAAATGGAAGAAACTATAATAAATTACTGGCCAGTTCTTGCCCTTTATGAAGAATTTAGAGACCTTCTGCCTTTAAGACCTAGCTTTGTAAGGAAGAGGGGTGCAAATTTCAAAGAAATGTTTGAAAAGAAACAGAAAATTAAAAATAAGGTTAAGCAACCAAGGACAGGTACATACAAATGTGGTGCTTGTAGTCAGTGTCATGCCATATTGAATGATAAATCCCTATATATACCATCAAGAAGGTTTAGAGTTCATCCAACAGGCTTTTTTACCTGTGGTACTAAAGGGGTTGTTTACCTGGGCTTTTGTACCACATGTAAAAGTTTCTATGTAGGAAAGATCGAAAGGGAGCTCAGAAAATGGATTTATGAGCATTTCTATGACATGACTAGAAAGAAGGAATCTACTGTCTTCTTTAAGCACTCCCTCACTTGCTCAGAGATTAATATAAAATTTTTAGTTCTGGAACAAGTGGAGTTAGATGCTAGGGGTGGCGATTGGGAATCGACCCTTGAGTATCGTGAGCTTTTATGGCAGTTAAGGTTGGATGCAGGGAGACCTCCTGGGCTGAACGGCACTATTAGTATTAAACCAGTGTCAAAATTAAGAAGGGCAAGACTATAATAATTATGATTATTTTTATTTAATTGGCCATTTTTTTATATTTGATTCCATTAGGTTAAAGTTTTAGGTACCTGTTTCACTTTTTTGGGGGGTGTGCATTAGTAATAACATAATAACTTTTAATTTTTAAATACATATATTTTTAAATATGTTTTTTAAATAAATGAATAGATATTTATAAGAACTGGGGTGGTTAAGCATGCCATCTGCAGATTTTATTGGATATTTAATGGGGGGTTCATTATTCTACATTTTATATTGGTGAACAATGTTTTAATTCACTTGTTTGGTTCATACAAGTTTGTACATCTAATATAAGAAAAAGTTAAAAAGTGATTTATTCTTCAGCTTATTAACCATGTGTAAGTTAATGTTTTGAAAAAAGTAGTAAAAGTGCAAGTTTCCCTTTAAGGGACTAATTACCAGCAGGTTATCTCAATTTATGAAATTGCTGCTAAGATATATAAGGTACTTTTTGTAGCAAAATGGCATTACTTGATAAAGCTCAGAACTGTCTGAGTGAAAGCGCTTGTGTTTAAGGTTTTTTGGTTTCTCTCAAATAAAGGACGTTGTTTTTATTCAATATCTGCTGTCGCTCTACTTCCTGGTCTTGGATTATTGTTCCTTGGTTTGCTGCTACTTTTTGTTTGGGTTAGAATGCTTCTCAGGGCTTGGGCGATACCTTCTGGGCTGCAAGACTGGAGAGCTATTGCATGTCCCTGTACATGTAGTCCAGGAAGGTACATCTCAGGGCAGTGACACTAACATGGAGAATGACAGCCAAATCGTACCTGGTGAGGTGTGGCATGGGTGCATAGGTTATGTTGCGGATTCTGTTACCTGACAGCCAGATGTAAGCGACTATCGCCTTGTGTAGCCTGCTGAGTGGGACATCAGTGTGACCGCCTACAGAGTCACCTATGACCGGTGTGTTGGGTATGTTATGACACCCGATTGAATAGTTGATGGGCACACATAAGTCTGTGGGCTATAAGTAATTGATGTTGTGTTTGGTGATGGGGGCTGCCTCTGTTGCCTACACAGAGAGTATGGAGAAGTTCTGCAAATGTTGTAGTCATACTATGTGTGGCCTGCGGTAGTGGAGATTTAGTGAGACTATGTGATGAGTGGGGTGTGTTGCAAATGTCAAACATCCCCACATGAATGCCAGGTTCAGTCTGGGTTGGTGAGAGCATTACCCCCAGCATGGCTACATATGTGCATCTGCCACAGGCTGTAGTGTCGTATGTTGGGAGGTGAGCATTGACTGTGTACATGAGACAATTTCTCTATTGCCTCATGTTTGCCATATTCATCATATAGACAGGCAATAACACTGGTAAGTGACACTTGGACATGCCTGTATATTCAACCATGTCTCACAAGATATGCGAGTTACGTGTGTACAACAGCTGTTGTACTGTAAGCAAGCCGGAAACGTAAGGACAGACAGTGTACTTGTAAGAAATGAGTTGGAATGGGTGCTATAGTAATTAGTAGCTCATGAAGTGCTTACATGTTCTGAACAAGTGCTGAGCATGAATATGCAATACAGATAGGGTGTTGGATAATATAAACCCACTGCAACCCACAAGCGGAGACGCCAGTCATAATTGGAGGCACTGCACTATTACCCTGCTGAGTATGGTCTGCAAGTCTATGAACCTTTATCAATGTAGATGTTAGCAGTACAGATGTAGATGACAGTACGGATGATTTCACACTGCATAGCATATCTGTGACAGGTCATAGGACATCATCACCCATACTGTGTTCCAACTACACTGAGTATACTAGATGTACCTTCGTATGTCACAGGAGTGGTCTACCAGTGGCCTGTTGACAGAAGCAACACTACAAAAGGTGTCTGAGGACATGTGCATATCACACCAGTGGCAGCTACAGTAAAACAGGGTTAATGTTTTGTACTCCCCCCTCATTGTAGCCCATACCACACAGACAAATGTGAGGCATCTGCGTATGTAAGTATGTGAATGGCCATGACCTAGGAGTAATAGCTGTCTCAGTGTTGTGGACAACATACAGAATGGGCTTTGTGGGTGAGGTGCGTGACATATGTGCACAGTCTGACAGCTGATAATAGCATTGTCACCGCTAGGTGAATAACCCTGTACCCATTAGCTACCACTTAGGCAGTGGTCAACATTATGGACACTTTTTGTAAGGGATGGTGCTGTGCAGTTCACCTCCCTGAGCTGATGACGTCTCCAGGCCTATTAGGTAGTCATACAAGGCACCCATGTCATGACAGGGTGCCATCCATGAGCATGGAGATCATTGGACAGGCATACTCAGCACTCAGGTGACCAATATCGGATCACATATCACCTTTAAGGGGTATTGGCCATGCGTGGATGGGTAATACCAGCCTTCATAATCCTCACCTCCACTATGCAGCATGCTAGCTGCCTTGCATAAAGACATGTGCTACACTGTGATGTTGGGCATGCTACATGTACATATACTGATCTGAAAGACATACATCATGGACAGCCACCATCCTACTACAAGGATCACCACATGCTGGACAGATCCCTGTGCCATACATGTTACATACTCCTGCCATACCATGCAACCCTGTCCATCAAAGCTGCACATGTCATCTCTGTCATACATGGTGCGATGACCGCATTGTAGATGTATCATTAACTGTCTGGATCAGTAATGTGGCACTGATGCACCTGGCGATGGCAAAATGGCTGTTGGATACAGCTAGAAAACCTTGCCCGTATATGCTATAGTTGATAACCATCCCTGCGAATAATGTCTGGCTAGCCATTGTCCCATGTGTATCACATGTGCAACCCAGGTGATACGTGGCAGGATGTTGAACTGCTGTACAGTGCCGTGTAGATGTGTATGGCAAAACACATGCATGTAAAGGTTTCCGTGCGCATGTGTGCATTGTCACTGCTCATGTCCATTAAGGCAGTGTATGTGTTGATATGTGACATATACACAGCATCAAGGTCAACAGCATTACTGTGGACACATCCAGGCATGTGCTGATAGGTAAGAACACCAGTACAGGCAAACAGACATGCCCACATCAAGACAGCATTCACATTGAGTATGAGCAATGTAATGAGGTGACATACATATATGGTGATGATATCCAATGCACAACGGGTGTTACATGTGTGTGTCACAAACATATCAGTCATGTCAGTGTCATGACGATTTGCAAAGATATCTGTTCATATGTACTAGATTTAATACAAATGTATGTGCAGCTGTATCTCTGTACATCTCTGTGATACTGTGACCTGTCTCCATCATTATGTCTTCCAGATAATTCCTCATTCACACCTGCCAGTGTATAGCCACCTGGAGGATGATGCCCTCATCCCGTACCTCCATGATAACTATGAGGTGTTGTTCAGCCATGTGCCACAGCATGCCCAGCAGCGTGATGACCTGTGGCAGGAACTACACAGGAGGGTTAATGATGTGGGTGGCCATAACTGCACCTACCAGCAGGTGCGCAGACACTGCACAGACCTGATATGACATGTGAAACAGCGTGCCAATGCAATTGCCAGGGAACAAGGTGGAACAGGTGGTGGGCCACCAACCCAGCCCCCACTCACACCCACTGAGGAGCTACTGGCCAGCCTGGGAACACCCTCAGAACAGCATCCACAAACACTAGCTGCCATCGTGGAGGTGGGTGTCTCCCAACCACTGAGCCTGGAGTTGCCTGGTAAGTCACTACTGCACATATGACTATTACATCCCATTTAGTTGCATGTGTCATTGTACAATATGTAATGTAACATCGTATGCAAGGTATGTTTATACACATGCCGCATACTATAGTATGCTACCCTGTGTATGCACACATGTGCATACTATATGCTATTGTACAGGCGAATGTGTTAACATGCACAGTGCACCCTGTAGCTGTCATACAGTCATGGATAATGTTCAGACTGCTGTGTCACCCCTATACAGGTACCTCTGGCGTGCCGCACAGACATCAGTCCGTTGCAGGTGAAACATTTATCAGTATCAGGCATGTTAATGCATATATTTATTCGCCATGTGGCCAGTTAACACATGTACACATAATGTATGGTCCAGTCACGATATACAGGTCGCATCTGTCATCAAGCACATTGACTACCCATGTGCAATATATACAAACTAAATGAAACACCAACATGAAACCACAGTATCTGTCATTGCTAGATGTGTGGACAGCTGTGCATACAATGGTGGAGGTGTTGTTCAATGTAGGCATATGTACTATACATTGGAACAACATATGTGTGGTACGCAAACAGTACCACACAGTGAGCTGGGATATGGGCAGCCCACAGGATTCACCATTGTGTAATATGCCCCTGCAATGGGTGCACACATTATGATGTGCCATCTGACAAGTCCCAGACATGTAGTGTTCCGGCTACAATATTGTCTCACTATCCCATAATACATACCATACATACCAAACATACAATTTTTTGTCTGCATAACCCTGTTGACAGTGATGTATCTGACATCTATGGGTGTATGTCATATGGGACAACACAGACATGTGAGATAGATGGCTATCACGTACATTTGGCCAACACATGTTCACACATGGCCATGGAGGATGGCCAGAGACATGTAGCCACACAGTAGATGTGATGTGTATGCACATTGTCCACACATGGTCCAACTATAGCCTTTGTTGAATGGTTATATAGTTGATGTGGAACACTGCACATCCTAAAAGCCTGTGCACAGCTTGTGGAGGTGGCACTTAATTCGACCATATAAGATGTTTTGAACATCATGACTGTGTCATAGCATGACAGTAGTCACCTGTACAGCTTCCACAGACATAGACACCACATCAGGCCACAGATACCATCCATTTCCCTTGCTGCTGTTGGACATCACTGTCAGCCATGCACCTCGTGTGTGTGGTACATAAATATCATGTGGGACATGGTGTATTGACAAGTCTGCCATGTGTGGACACGGTTGCCAGGCAGCTAAGATATTTTAGTAGTTGTGCAGGGGTGTCATCCGTAGGTCTTCCAGTGACCTGTAACATGACACAGCATGGTTTAGTGTGTATACACCTCAGTGACGTGGGTCACAATCCACAGTAGTTATGTAACGTGTATGCATGCAGTCATGGCTATGCACTGTGTGTGTATTACACACTGTATAGCAATATAGGTGCCTCATGATGCCATGCAATGGCACAGTGTCTGTACTTCACACTGTATAGAAATGTAGATGCCTCATACTACCCTTCAATGCTCATGCACATCTGCTAAAAGTGCTTTCTATCTCTAGGGCATACAGACAACACTGCAATGTGATACCCATTACACTGCTGTACATGTGTCAGGACACCATTGTGTCAGACATGTATGCATGTCAATGCACATGTCAGCAGATTACATGTCATATTACATGTCATTGTTAAGGTCACATCAGCCATGTGTACTGTTAACCTGTGCTGGTCCACATGGTGTATCACAAGGATGCAGGCTTACTACCATGATTGTGTGAACTGCATGGCTTCTGATATGACACCTGCTTGCTGTTGTGTGCAACCCAGGGAGGTATGCTAACTACCACTATACATGTTTGAGATGCATGCTGTCTGCTGTATCACATGCATGCTGCATGCCATCTGTCAAATCACATGCATCGTGTGTCTGTGTGTGTCTGTGTGTGTCTATTGTAATGTAGAGTCTTTCTTTGCATTCACAGGTGATGTAGGTGCGTTACCCTCCTGTGGTCCATCTGATGATAGTGTCCCCACAGATACTAGCAGTGATGAACATATGCATGAGGTACAGGCAGGGTTGTCAGGGGCTGAATCTGTGCCAATGGTTGCCATCCCAGCTATGTCCCCCTCTTCCCCGCACACAGTTCTCATGCCAACACATACCCCATCACCAGTGGCCGTAGAGGAAGGACAGTCAGCATGTATTAGCTTGGAACAAGAACGTGTGGTGCTCTGGAAAGTGTGTCTCCACACCATGGTGTCAGTGTAATGACTGCAGATGTGCCACACAGGCATGTGGCCAGTGCTGCTCATAAGAGGACCTCTGGCAGACATGCACCTGCAGGACAGAGTGCAGCAGCCGGTGTCACCAGACGCATGTTCCAGACTGTAATGGTGGCACAGGCACGTGCTGAACAGCAGAACACAGAAGTACAGAGGCTTCAGAGGGCTGCTATCCATTCTTTAAACAACAACATCCAGGCATTGGCAAATGCTCAACAGCAGATCGCTCATGTTCTGGACAGGTGATTGGCTGACATGGTTGGAATCCTTGACCATGGCATGGCAAACTGCGAGTGTGAGCTGTCTGTGCTGGAACATCTGGTAGGAGTGAGGCATAGGCCACATGGACATAGGCTAGCTACACCACCTGGTGCAGGTCAACATGAACAAGCCACATCACATGCCCACTCCCACAGTGCCAGTAGCAGTGCAGCTGGTGCTGCGCTGTCCACACCAGGACACAGCAGCCCATGTGGACATGGCCCTGGATGTTCTCAGCAGGGACACGGTCCCAGTGGACATGTGTCATCGGACAGTAGCCAATCTGTACCTCTGCCTGGTAGTGCCCGTGCAACCCCTGGCAGGCACAGGTCACGTGGCCGGACACAGTGAGCTGTACAGCCTGGTCCGTATAATCTGGAGCTGTCAATAATACCCCTGTGTAGGCTGGACACATGGCAGAACTGTGTGCACACATACACGCACACAGCAGAAACATCTGTAGGGCACTGCAACACCCACATGCATAACGACCACACATGTCCAATCAGATCACCGGCCCTAACCCACACGCATGATGTCATCCACTGGTGCAGCCTATGCCCCTGGCAAACATTATCACCCTGTGCATATGATGATGCCTGTGCCACATCCCTGTCATCCACACCATCGGTGCAGGGACATGCTCATATGGTCTGATGCACAGGGTGAACAGAATAGTGAAAAGTGTATATTACATTTGTTGTGTACTGTTGACACGCACCAGACATACCATGTAGTACAGCTTTAGAATGCATTGTCATATGTTCACAGTATGTGTCTTAGTAACAACAGTAACAGCATGTTGGTAATTATACCCTGCTTCCCTCCTTAAGGTCTAATTGCATGTGCCATTACCTTACAGTGTTTGCAGCTAGAGTACATTGTTGTATGTTCACAGTATGTGTCTTGGTAACAACAGTAACAGCATGTTGGTAATGATGCCCTGCTTCCCTCCTTAAGGTCTACTTGCATGTGCCAATAAGTAGCAGTGTTTGCAGTTTCCCATGTGTAAATGTGGAATACTCACAGGCATGTATGGCAATACCAGCATGCTATACGTAGCCTCAACCTCACTGTTAGAAAGGCTACCATTCCACAGATGTCCACACATCTACTGATCCAGAAGCATGTGAGCTGTCTAATAGGCTACAGTGACTAGAGACGTGACATCCATACCTGGTCACATCATAGGTATGGTGACATGGTGTGGTGGGTTTACACAGTGGTCTGGCTGATGTCAATGTTAGAGGCCAGTTGATAGCATGAGGCCTCACTGTGTAGCAGTAATACACTGTCACATTACAGGATGAGAACATGCACAGACATACACAGAAACACACAGTAACATGACCACACTCACGGGGTCAACAACACTATAACGCACACTCGACAATGTTGAAATGAGGACCCCTGCCTATGTGGTAATCACCTTCACAGTACTGTGCACCCACATGACGTGACACAGAGAATGAACATGTACAGGTAGCCAGTAAGGCTGAGACCGATGGCATCAACAGGGTAGTAGACTGCATCACCATGAGGGGTTAGGGATCCTGTCTGTTCTGTATGGTAGCATACATCCTCACTCCGAGCACCAGACAGCCATACATACATACACACACACACACACACACACACACACACACACACACACACACACACACACACACACACTGTGGAGTCCACAAATGTCATTCACATACAGATAGCTGACATGAGTGTGATACACACACCACCCCTGCCTACATCTTGCTTTCTACACTGCAGTATGTACAGATCTCTACAACAGGGGTGTGTAACAATTGGGATGTATTCCCCACTATACGTGGCATATATGGTCACACAAGCAAACACACATGGCAGTACTGTGAATCATACACCTGCTATATGATGATACGTCTGACAGACATGCAGCTGTATTGGCTACATTATGTGTACCAACGCTACCTTCGGCAATTGTGCTGCTATATGCACACGGGAGAACGTAAGAGTTACAGGTGTCAAGTGATGTGCAGTCAGTAACACCCTTACTGCTGTGTAGGTAGTATGTCTTCACCTTCAAGTAACAGTAACATAGCGTACTGTTTGCACATGTAATGGTAGGACAGCTTGTGACACACCTGTGAGCTGTCTTCAGCAAACATCCATCTGCAAAGGTGGACCACCACTTTATGTACACACATCCATCCATACCTAATGTACACCCTACTGTACTGTCAGTATTTCACCATATACAGGTGTCAATGTTGGGGCTGCATTGCAACTGCATGTTGTAGTTAGACACAGATGAATGACATACATCAGCTACCGCACATGCATGGTAGCTACATGCACACCACTACATGTACATGTGTGTTGGTCCTACATTCCTGTCATGTAGCCATGTTTGTATGCATTGCAATTGGTAGACATGTGTGATGATATACATGACACATGGACTGTTGTGTGATATGTTGGTTGTCATGGGCAACTAGTACAGAGGGAATGTTACCTCAGTCAACATTGCTACCTTATGTACTCTTAGCATTCAACATCCATGGACCTACCTTCCATGTGCATGCATGTGATTGCTGTAGCCACTTATCTGCATGGATGACAGCAAAAGCTATGCTATGTACATATGCGTTGTGTGTGTGTGTGTGTGTGTGTGTGTGTGTGTGGGCCATGTACATATCCACTGCGATTACATGTATGTCATATTCAAACATGAGTGTTTTTTTGGTGTACAGCGACAGTCATCTGTTACAGCTGTGTTAAGACCCAGGGCCCCTGTTATGTGTAGAGCCAACCTGGTTATGAACTTTGGTATCATTGCATTGCATACCACATGATGGAACCCTGTCAGTACATGTGTAGTCTGCACAGTTACTGTAGACCTATGTACAGTCCACTGGTCATGAGTAACATGGTGTTGTAGTAATGTATGGATGTGTGTTGCTGGTCCAAGGACATGGTGATGTCTGAGGGCTACATAGTAGAATGCGGCATTTACCACTGTGATCTGCACCTGACACATCTGTGATGGCTCTTGAGTGTGTACTGGTCAGTACATATGAGTGGCCTTCATGTATGTGGGGACAGTAACACCTGGAGCTGTCCGTCACAGTCTTATGGCCCACATGTCTGTATCTGAGGTATACGGTGGTAGTGCTATTGTGCACAACTGTGCCATATGCCAGGTGTTCCTCACTGCAGAGATGTCCATATTCCCCATTCTTGGATCTGGATTCTCAGCTGTAATCACGAACACTACACAGCTAGCACTGACGACCGGTGTCAGATGTATGTAGTGCAGCATTCGTGCTAACAATGTTCACTACCGACATACTGTGCCCTTCCGTGTTTAGAATCCATGTGCATACAAGACAGCCCTTCACTACTACTAAGTGTGTGAGCATGCCCAGTTCACCGTTGTGTAGATGAACACACAGTACATTCCCAACTGTGCCCTTCCGTGTTTAGAATCCGTGTGCATACAAGACAGCCCTTCGCTACTACTGTGTGAGCATGCCCAGTACGCTGTTGTGTAGATGGACACACAGTACATTCCAAATGGACGTGTGCTACTAAGTGTGTGAGCATGCCCAGTGACACCATGTGTCGGTTATGTGCCTCTGTGTATGGGCATGACTACTGAAATCCTGTATAACGATAGTGGTCATCCAGGCAACAGATGTCCATACCCCACGTCAGGATGGATTCCTACATTGAACACACTGGGACTGTCTTGAAGCGTGTACTGTCTGTGGTGCGTCTCGTATCCATGTAGTGTTGTAATAGTGCTCCATAGATAGGCAGTTGTCCCGCTCACACCACTGCCATGTGTTTATCTACGTCTACCTTGGGACAGTAATATGCTTTTAGACTGCTCACTCTCCATACATTCCCTATCAGCGTCTTTGCCTTTGCTGATGATGTCATCCACCTAGAAGTATGCCTCTGGGAGTGCTGTGTTCCAGTAATCTTGGTAGTGCATTCTGTAACTGCATAATGCTGTAGTGTGATAAGGTAATTAGGTGTATGTTCGACTCCCGGCCGTGTGTGTGTTTCCAGCTGCCTGGGGACAGAGTAGTGCTTTTAGACGGTTCCCTCTCCATACATTCCCTATCAGTATCTTTGCCTTTGCTGATGATGTCATCCACCTAGAAGTATGCCTCTGGGAGTGCTGTGTTCCAGTAATCTCGGTAACGCGTTCTGTAACTGCGTAATGCTGTAGTGGGATAAAGTAGTTAGGTGTATGTTCGACTCCTGGCCCTGCCAAGTGTGTGTGTGTGTGTTTCCAGCTGCCTGAGGACAGAGTAATGCTTTTAGAAGGCTCCCTCTCCATACATTCTCTATCGGCGTCTTTGCCTTTGCTGATGATGTCATCCACCTAGAAGTATGCCTCTGGGAGTGCTGTGTTCCAGTAATCTTGGTAGCGCATTCTGCAACTGCGTAATGCTGTAGTGTGATAAGGTAGTTAGGTGTATGTTCAACTCCCAGCCTTGCCAAGTGTGTGTGCTTCCAGCTACCTGTGGACAGAGCAATGCTTTTAGATGGCTCCCTCTCCATACATTCCCTATTGGCGTCTTTTCCTTTGCTGATGATGTCATCCACCTAGAAGTATGCCTCTGGGAGTGCAGTGATGCTGAAACTCGGTAGCGCATTCTGTTACTGTGTAATGCTGTAGTGTGGTAGACTAGACAGGTAGGTGCTCGATTCCAAGGCATGGCAGGTGTGTGTGTGTTTGGCAGTTATACCCTATGTGTTGGTATCTGTGGGTGGCTAGCTGCGGGATGTGTTCAGTGTGTTTTGTTAATGACCTATATAGTGTCCACATCCTGCATAATCTGCCAAGACACTGGGTTGTCAACACATACATTCGCCAATAGGTCTGGTGAGTAAATGTCAGCAGTCCTACTCTTACCCTTAATGCAGTCTGACCCATGTGATGCAACAGAACACACATGCCTTGATAGTAACAACACTACATGATGCAGATGGCACATGTAGTTTCCTTTTCATGCCTGTCTAATGCTTTGCTGTCATGTGGTCTGCTGTTGTGATATAAATGCAATATCTACATATGTGTGTACATGTATATGTGTGTATGTATATGTGTGTGTGTATATCTATGTATATATGTACACAAATAATATATATATGATATATGTAGATATAAAGAGATAGACATAGATATAAACATATATGTCTGGGGACATCAGCACTATTGAATGTTTGTGCCGGATGATCTGTACGTGATAACCTGGGACGTATGTATATCTGCCATGGCATAGTGGTAATGCACATCGTCTGTTGTGTGCAGGGTCCCGGGTTGTAGTCATGTAGACACCGGTTATTTTGTTGCTGGGAGGTCCATGGGACATTGAATATGGTGATAGTAAGGCACCTGTTACCAGTTGTGTACAGATCTGAGCGACACTAAGTAGTGGTTATTAATTTGGAGGTTCGGTATGGGTCATATAACTATTCATTAGAAGACTATACTATGCAGATGAGGTTGACAATAGTGTATCCCATTTATCCCCAGGGTGTGATGCAGATACCTGGGGTGTATGTGTGTAGTTAGCCAGGTGCAGGGCTCGAATATAGTTGACAGCATGGGGGGGGCAGGCATACTGTACATACATTGCAGAACTGTGCCTCGGGAGTGCTCCTGCCTTAGCGCGCCTAAGCTAGAGGTGTGTCTATACCTGCCTGGTGACATTGGGAGGGACAACAGCAGTGGTGGGGTAGTCAGGGTGTACAGGCTGCACAAACAGGTGATGATCAGCACAATCAGCAGATGACATGGCCAGCCCGCACCTGAGCAGTATGGTAATGTGAGCAAGCAGCATACACACAGGTTTCTTCTGCACTCTACACCACCGGTGTATACCTGCGGGGACATTTCATGACACAGTCCAACCAAATGAGAAAGCGTGCAGCAGTCAACATAGACCAACATGTGCAGAAGGCTGAGGGCAGTGAGGATGTGTATGCTGACGAACATCCCTTACTGGGGTGTCATAAGACTTTATAGACCCAGGGTGACTTACCAGGGGCTACATGAGCTGGGGATGGTGGAGCACTATGGGGTGGACATGGACAAAGACCTCCTACAGCAGCTTGTTGACCTGTGCCTGCCACATCTGACACATCAAACAGGCCGAGGGAAACCCATCACAGTGGATACCACGGTATGTGTTGGCCTGGGTATACTAGCCACAGGTACCTCACACAGCACAACTGAGGATATCATGGGGATCTCACAAGCATCTGCATCCAGAGTATTGCACCAGTTCACAGACACCATGTCAACACATGCTAGTGAGCATGTACATGTCCTCAACACACGTGATTAGTAGACCAGCAATATGCATCTCTTCAACCACATGGATGACTACCCTGGGGTACTGGGTGCTATAGCCTGCACACACATACACATCAAAGCACCACTCGGTGAGTGGCATAGGGCCTACAGTCACTGAAGGGGCATACCCTCCAACAGCTAGGCCATATGCTATGGCCAGGGCATTAGATTGAATGTGTGTGCTGTCTGCCCTGGAAGCTATGATGATTCCAATATATGGCTTCTGACATAGCTGTACTACATCTTTGCCAATATGGACATCCCCTACAGTGTCCTAGTGGGGGATGCTGGGTAACCACTGGTGTCGTGGCTTATGACACCCAGCAGCAATGCACACACACCTGAACACTCACACCATAATGTGGTGGATGCACAGGCAAGACATGTAATTGAGCATGTGTTTGGGATGCTCAGTTCATGGTTCTGGTATCCGGACACATCCGGTGGAGCCCTGCAGTATTCACTAGCTACATGCACACAATTTGTTATGGTATTTGCTATGCTACACATTCTGATCCTGGAGTAACAGTTGCAGCAGGAACAGCATGGGGCAGGGCCACACGGCCCAACACCACTGTCAAGGCCTGTACAGGCACAGTGTGACTTGGCGAAGGAACTACCTGAGCAGGGCCCAGTCGGCGAAAGGCCGTGCACAGTATGACCTGCCCTTGGCAAAGAGGCAACACAAGGCATATGCACTGACACAGTAGGTACCCATGGATGTCTCCTCTCTGACCCGCACACAGTACAATGGATGCCAAACATGACACTACCTGTGCTCAGCCATGTATAGGAGGTGCACTGTGTGCATCCGACGTAGGCAGCCCTCCAGCACCATCCTCAGGTCCAGAACACCCCCAGGGTACATCTATCACCGTAAAAATTGGCAGTTGTATTAGAATGTGTATTTATCCATTGCTATGGTATGTATGTGAGCATACAAGAGATTTTGGTGGCCAACTGTTAGGGCAGCAGACAGTACACCTCCATAGTGGCACTATGACATCTGTAGCACATACGGGGGTCACAATGGTAGCCAGTCGTACACAGGGTGTCCTAACCCACTGCAGAGTATGGGCTGAACATCATGTGTGTCCATACAGCCCACAACCGTTCCATGCAGCTGGACAGATGTGGACCAATACAGACAAATGATATACAATGGCCTATGGATATGCCCAATGAATGACCCCAACCCCCAAAGAAACACACAGACTACAGCAGGCCAGGCAGTTTGATCTAGGTTGTGAAAGCTAGGACATCCAACACCACTGTGCTGGTATTAATGCTGGGATCTGACGTACACTGGTATCCCTTCAACCGGCAATTTAGGTAGGTCCACACACTGACATGGAGTACCTGGCATACCAGTACAGTAGAGGCAGACATGTACAACTGTCAGCTGTGCCCCCCCCATCCAACCTACACATGTGAGAGTCATGTGCGCCACCCACAGTGCTGTGTAGGACTGTGGATGTGGTTGGATGTCCCCCCACGCTATGCAGACGTGTAGCAACTGTCAATGCCACATGACCATTAGCTACCCTGCAGACACAGCATGACAACTGTCTGTGTAGAATGGAGGGATCGGCAACACAGTACTGACTATCTGGGCATGTGACACATGCGATACAGTTGTCCATACTTGGCATGCTCACACACATGATGGTATGACGGTAATGTCGGTCGACAACATGCGTAACAGTCATAATGGGCATGCTCACACACTGAAACACAGGATGGCCAGGCATGCATACACCAGTGGTCCGGACATATCTACCAGTACATTGCTATACTGTTGGATGACTGCGCTGCATGGTGTGTGTGTGGTCTATTGTCTGTACATATGCCATGGTCTATTGTTAATTCACATGAGCTATGTGTGCAGGGTACTGCTACCAACACGTGAATAGGGCGGTTCTTTGTTTGCGGACAGACCGACGCCTTTGGATGCAGACTGGGTAAGGCACATTCCAGCAGGTGGGGGCAGTTGTGCGTGGGTTTGCACAGTGTTAAACACTGCTGATCTCTGGTTACAGCACCTTTTACCCGTTTAGACTCCACATTTCTTTGACAGTGCACTACTGGCATACTGGTAGACAAACACGCTTACAGCCGCTCGCTCACCGACATTTCTGCTTACATTTGTCACTCACGCTGGGTGTGTGCGATCCCTTGTGATGCTTATTACATCGGACTACATGATTACAGTATCGGGTATGTCTAACCATTTGGCAACGGCAGGCATTCGACTGTACGGACTCGGCGGCCTGTCCAGTGACGTAATCATATTATATGCGTGTTCCTCATACGATCTGCTCCCATCTGCCTGATACATGGGAACCGATACTCTGCAATGTTGACATGTGACTATGATTTTGCTAACGCAGCTGTCCGGTGAGTCATGCTACCGCATACCTACTGTACGTTTTCCACCTTTCAGATTGCACGACGGGAGACTGTAGGAATAACACCTTTCCCACTTTGCATGGGACAGTCCCTCATTTGGCATATGTCATGTGACGATATTCTAGCCATTGCAACTGTCCTGATTAGGGCACATTCTCATATTCTACGTGTCTGTAGTGGTTGCTTGTTACAGGTCTTGTATACCTGACACGTTGATATGTTATATGTAGTAGCATAAGCAACTTTACAGCTGCTAGACTACACTTTGATTTGTGCTGATATGTATATTGCTGTACTATGCATGGCTGTAGGTATGTTCTGCTCTAGTATGTCTGACATTTCTAAAGAGCAGGTCCCACTTTGGCCATTCAGAATGGTGACGGCCCTATAGATCCTATATGTAGAGCTATCACATATGTCAAGGCAACACATACCCACAGCTTGTTGTCAACTGACTACTTCCATGGTTTGTATACGTTAAGGTTATTCCTGTAGCATTATAATTGCTAATACTGTTTCCTATTACATGTAGCTGTTTCTGATACAACAAATTAATTTCTGACACCACTACACACACTATATGGCCTCCTTTCCCAAACTCACAGGCCATGTGCCATAACATTCATTTTGTAGGACACAACTGCCCAGACAGGTGTGTCACTCAAAGGCGTACGGGTGTGGAACCTCATCTATTATGCTATCATCTACCTAAGGTGGTCAGCAAATTATGCACTTTCCGTCACTAGCAGACCTCACATACCAAAGGGAGAGAATGAACACTGTATCAGGAACACTGCATAACACCCTGTGGGACACATTTAGACGATCGGTTCTATTAACCAGACACATTGACAGTCACAGAGCATATGTATTCATTCACGTTTGTCGAGGTACATGCCGTTTATGACTCATACATGTTGTCATCTGTCATTACCTGTATTCTACCACCTGTCCAGCTAATATCACTAGTTCTGGAAGTGTTTAGTTGGACTTTGTTACATTCTGATTCATAACTATGGACGTCCATGCTAATCGGGTACACGGCACTGATTTGGTCTCTATGTATTCCCTCGATGATTTACAGACTATCCGGTAGATGTGCTTTTCAGGTTTGGGACATATAGGTGGCTGCTATGCCCACATAGGAATATTAATGACTTCCACTGGGAGGGCTTACTACATCTCTGCCAACCAGCACCTGCACACTTAAGCCCATTATCGCATACCCATGGTCCACCTACCTGGCACCCCTCTACAGCACTCATGACATATACTTACTGTGAGCGCAGCTGGGTTATGAGCACACCCCTACACATTCCCCACTCTCTCCATCTCGGGACATATGTCGTACGTTTTGTCAACCCATGTATTATCACACTTGCACAACCTACTGTTCCATGTACACCTACATCCTGCTCTCATCGATGACAACAGGTTGACACATACACTGAATTTTTGGGGTCCCGCAAGGGACACCGTTATCCATGTTTAAAGTGTAGACCTTGCAGATCTCTCCCACTGCTACTTTCCTGCTGGTGTTTTGGACAGCAGCAGTGTATTAATCTTTATTGCCTGTCTGTATGTCTGACTGGCCTAGCTGGGTGGTGTGGTGGGTACAACGTTTATTTATTGGACCTCCCAGTCACATATGCCTGGGCTGTATATATGTTATCCCTAATTGCTGTAAAGTAACCTAGTTATGTACATGTGTATATCTACAATGACATATATATTTGTTTTGTGAGTATGTGTATATATCAATACCTGTTTTTGTGTATACATATCTATCTATATATATCTGTAGTATATCTTTGTGTGTGTTTATCTCTGTATAAATGTATATGTGGATATAAATCTATAATATATATATATATATATATATATATATATATATATATATATATATCTATATAAGTTTTTATCTATATATACATCTGTGTGTCCGTTAACCTATACATTTCCCGGACATAGACACTTACACATGCGTATTGGGTTTTATCTCTGCTTCAACAGCATACTATTGCCTTAGTCATTATGACACCGACACTTCACTCCGGTGAACTTGTGATCAGTATACTGCAAGTTATACAGCGGACAGATGTCGCACGTTTTTCATGTCTGGGGTGCCGCTGATAAGTGTGATGTGATACAGTGTCATTCAACCTAGTACTCATATGCGCAGCCTGTTATTCCTACTACTGTGTTTGTTTCTGTGCACATTCATATTATTAATGTTAATAGAATGAGTGTTTGTGTTACTGAGATTGTACGTCAACATATTGATGTCTGCATGTAGTTGTGTCTTTCTGCTTTTCCCAGTTTGGGGTTGTCACAGCAGAACTCTGTTCCGCTCATGGGTGGCGTATAGGTTTTACGTGCCGGGCTGCCAGCCCTGATGCACAACGTCCGACAACGATACGCCCATTCACGCATGTCTCCACGCAGACGATGCTCTATCTGGGAATCGCACCTACGTACTAGCTGACCTCCCCAGGCCGCTCCATTGCAACCGGTGCAACATACCCTAGCACTCCTGTGTCCATAATCGCATATTCATAGTTTCTCCAGCACACTCGTGTTGAGTTTCCACGCATAACAGCCATTATACACCTGATATCACAGCCATGACACACCTTTACACATTGCCCTCTCCAGAGCATTGGGGCCCTACACACATTTTGTACCACCTCGTGTATTCACAGGGTCACCATCCATTCATATTTGCACATACGTGCCTTTCATGGTGTTATGGATTACGAACGATTTGTGGGTTACAAGTATAGGTGGTCACAACATGTACTACATTCTGTCTGTGTATAATGTTGACGTAGCACTTCAACAATGTTCCATGTGTTTCCTTTCACATTTGCCTATTTCATTCATTTATAGATACAATGAATATTATTCTGAACATCAGTTATAAATTCACTACAGGGGGTTTCCATGTGTTTCCCTTCGCATTTGCCTATTTCATTCATTTATAGATACAATGAATATTATTCTGAACATCAGTTATAAATTCACTAAAGGTATGCAATAGTCCTATCAACAAATGTGACGGTTGGTTGGTGTACATATGTGTATGGACCTCTGTGATACTCGGGGACTAATTTATACAGTGACAGGGACAAGGCTATGACAAATCAGGGACAATCACGGACACTTCTACCATATTAGTACTATTAACTTGGAACATGTTGGCAGATTCGTATTACTACTAATTTTCTGCAGTTAAATGCATCTATTTCTCTTCATTGTTGTAAGTAGTCATTCTCATTCAACACCTTTCCTCCAAAGGTCACTGGCTTTGTGAGTGATTAAGAGGCTGGCCAGTTACTGTGCGAATGCTCTGACCATTGGTAGGGTTGACACATTGTCATATGTACAGGTTGGGATATATTCTGGGGGCACCAGATTGTTTAGGGCAACACATACCCACGGTCAGTGCAGGTTTAGAACATTCATTAGTTTCCTAGCTGTGAGCCTATATCTTTAGCACTTTAGTTGTTAGTCTGTTTCTTGTATGAATTACGTATTTTCTATCCTGACGTGACCGCTTTAGGCAACTGTTACATGCAGTATGGTACATAGTTATTTCCTACAATCACAGGACATTTGACATTGTATCATTGTTGGTCAGGACACACCTACCTTCACAGTGACTGTCCCTCCCACAGTGGATCAGGGGGTATTCTGTTTACGTCAGTGCCTTTATCACCCTATTTCCATGTACCACTATGCGAATGTGTACAATATATTCTCTCGATTATTCATGTTGGGACACGTGCGTCATGGGCAGGTGTTTGATCCTGGGGAGTAGGTTCTGCATGACCATCTAGGGTTGGACAGTCTCGTGCACCACTACTGCACATTCCAACTTGTGTCCAGATGTCTACAGGACTGGACATCGTGTCTTGCTACCCATTCTAATGTTTACACAGGTTACTTATCCCATGAGGGATATCCTAAAATTTAACAAGACCAATACCAATAATTTTTTTGGCATTATGAAAATGTGCTGGGGGTTTTACATGCAAGGGATACATAGTTTGCAATCCTGAAACTGCCTAGGGTGACATTGCCTACTACATATGAGTAGTGGTCACTATGTGTAGATGTGGCTGCGCTAAACTAGTAGGCCAAGTATGGCTGGATTTAGTGGAAGTTCAGGTATGGGGGTGGGTTGTGTGCTGTGGAGGGGATGCTGGATATTCCATTATGCATCCAGGTGTGTTGCATTTGATTTGGCCAGTTCCATCAGGACCAATCTGTGGGTATGTGCTGGTGACATTTCTGTACATTTGTATCGCATATTTTAATATTCATATGGTTGTGGGATTGTGTTCTACAGTATGGCCTGTCTGGTTGTATTGCAGATGTGTATACATGTTCTTAGTGTTTCTTTCTGATTCACCCGCTGCTCCCTCATACACCTCCAGTTCACCTATTCTGCATACCACACAGTCTCGCCTTTGAGGATTATACCATTACCCATCCCCCCACACACATATTCCTGACACTCCATCCATCACTGCTTTGGTTGATGGCCCATGACACAGTCAAGGTAACACATTGCATACACTACATATGTCAGGTACCTGTATGGTTGTGGGGACTACCCTGGCATGTTTCACCTTCCACATGCTATACATCACACACATAGGTACACGCCCATACTTAACTTTCATGACATGGTAGGTACACCCGGGTAATACCCATTCAACTGTGGCACATCCTGACATGTATGGCTTGGACCGCAGATGTGCGGATTTTGGCCGACTGTTCTGATCATTGGTAGGATGCCACCTTTTCCTATGTCCAGGATGGGATATATTCCAGACACATATCCGATTGTACTGGACAACACGTACCCACAGTCAACGCTACAGATAATACTGTTCCTTTAAGCCTACATGTTGCCTAATTGTTGTAGCAGTTTATATGCTCCTTCTGTTTTGTTTACATGCTTATTCTATTTCCTGTCACATATGGTATGTTAAATACGGACATACCTATTGTATGTCACTATTACATGCGTTATGGGATATAATTCTGTCATACGGTCGCTAGGTATTTACATTTATCGTGGATTTGTTATGGACACATTTGCCCAACTGTGTACTCTCCCTCACAGTATGGGTCAGCTGGTGACCCTGACCATTGGGCTGGACATACCTATTAGCGGCGTGCTAACATGATGCGTTTCACTTCCACTTGGTATAACTATCTACACTGTGTTGGACTACAGCCACATAGGTTTCAATGTAATTTGTTCGAGGGATAGGGACCCGTTATTCCCTACCGTGCATTTGTGTTTGCTTCTTCATTTTGTGTTTGCAGGAACTGTCTTGCATGCTTTGCATACGTTTCAGTATCCATGGACACTGACAGATGTGATTACTATTGCTTGCAAATTGTTATATGCAAGCATTTTAGGTTGCAAGTCGACAGCTGACATTTCCGTGCCTCCGTGCGGCACTTCGACACACCCTATGCACTCGTGCTCGTTTCCTATGCACGTGGCTGTGGTGGCAGCGCACCGCACCTTCATTAATATGCATTTGGTGCTACTGCGCCATCTTCACGCCACACAGTCGGATCAAGCATAACGCCGACCTTGCACCGAGCTTTATGAATCCCGGGGCATGTCTTATCAATGTTTTTAAATACATTCTGGTCATAAACATCTTTGAATAATGTCCAAAAGCCTTCATTTTTCTTACAATCCAAAAAATAATGTTCAAATGTCTCTTCAGTATGACAGCTATTACATAGTCTTTGTTCTATCATTTTATATCTCATGTTACTTTTCACTGGCAGTTTGTCCAACAATAAATGCCACAGAAAATCACTTGCTTCAAAAAAAAAATCAAATCTTTCCTGCCTTTTCCTTATTAATTTCTTGTATTTACCCCCCCCCATTTCCCCAAGGATCAACATAATAGTATACTTTAATATTTTTTTATTCAGTTCTTTCCTTTCCAGCTATATTTCATTTATATTAATTCCCCATGTCTTTATTTTACTTTCATATTCATTCTTTCTTAACCCCACTCATCCACTTGTCTTTATATGTTTCAAATAAAAATATTCCTAATGTTGTCTTTTTTTTAGACACTTTTTCAACAACCAAGGTAAATTTATTGACACAATCGGATTTATTAAATTCAGCCCCTCCTCCTTTTCTTTTGCAATATACACTATCCCTCTTTTGACAGAATTCAATCTTGTTCCCCAAAGAAAACCAAAACAAAAAAAAAAAACAATTAATTCAGCTTCCATACAGCTTTGGAGCATGTACATACCACCTAAATATGTTAGCTTTACTAAAATATCTGTTTAGCATATACACCCTTTTTCTTAAGGACAATTGAAACATCTTCCACCGACTTGTCAGCTTTTGTATTTTTTTAGAACTCCTCTCAATTGTTCATTTGCTACTTGTTCCCTTCATAACTTAATCCCTAGAACATGAATTTCAGTTCTCATAAAATACATTTCTGCCATTCTTACATCTCCAACCCCCTTACCTTTTGTTTATTTAACTGTAATCCTACTGTACCTAAAATTTGTTTTGTTCTGTATATTATCTCTTTCGTCTAATGTTTGTTTATGGCTATTAAGAGAAACCATCTGCATAAGTAAACATTAATGGTAAATTTATCTCTTTCTTTTTTTTTCCCAATATACTTTTTATTGCTTTTGTTATTCCAGCAATAATATTGCAAACCTTGTAAGAAAGACAAATGAAAATACAACTTTCTACAATAATCACATAGAAACATAAAGAAAAGAAAAAGAAAAAATAAAAGTTGACCATTACTGAGGATACTAAGAAAGAAAATTGCACACTTAGTTCTGTTAGGAATGATGTAGTACCCCTAATTCAGAAAAAAGTAAAACTATTTTCCACAGTGAAGAAAAGAGAAATTAAAAACTTGTTTTATACCATCATTTGTATATCACTCGACTTTATAAGTAGGGTTACCTTACTGTTAAAGGGCTGGTGAAACTTTGAACTATGTACAAGTTACACTATTAACATTGTTGGATGCCATCCTTTTAATGCTAATCTTAAATCATGTTGTTGTTTGAGCAATATATTTTCTGAGTTTAGTTTATAAAAGCTTGTGTGGTCTACCAAAATTGTTTTTAAATTAGGGATTTTGTTTGCTTGCAAGGATCATGTTTACAACCTTATCTCTTTCTTGACTTCCCATCTACCATTCTCTAAATGTAATCTGCATGTTTGTATTACTGCACTTATTACCATTACAAACAGACATATGCTCAATGGACAACCTTACTTAATCCCTGTCTTATATCTTTTTCTTACACATCCATTCACCATCACAAATACACAAGAATTTTAATAAATTATCCTCACTATCTTTCTTATTTTTTTCTCCTATGTCATATTCATTAAAATGTTCAAAATTTCCCCATGATCAATATTATCAAATGCCTTAGCCACAACACATACTGCTACTTTTCCTTCTCCTTCCTCCTTATCTATACACTCAACCAGTTCTTTAAGTATCATTAGCATTTCATTTACCCTTTGACCTTTAACCCCATACACCCCTTCATCCAATTCTTCTTTCATGACACCTGTCATTCTTTTATGAATAATCTTTACTTCCCAAAGTAATTGGTCTCCATTCATTTCTTATCTTTCCACCCTTTCTCCATATAATTTTATAACCCCTTGTAAATCCCTTCTTCTTCTGTTATACCTTCTTTCATGTATTCATTCAATATTTCCAGAAAAAAAACATCCTTTAATTCATCTGACATTTCTTTATAAAAACTTACCCTAATCCATCAGGACCTGGTGCAGATTCTTCTTTACCTTCCTTTATAGCATCCTCTCTCTTTCCTCTTGATTCTTTTTCCTTTTCTTTCACTACTTCCCTTTTCATGTCCCCCCTGTCATATTTTTTCTCATAGCATTCTGTATATATCTTTCACATATATCCATAATTTTGTCTTGTTTATATTTAAAGTGCCCTTTTCCATCCTTCATTACATTTATTTTTCTCTGATTATATCTCAGTTTCTTACCCCAAATGGGGAAACATCTTGTCTCCCTTTAAAATAATATCTTTGCCTTTATATCATTTTTTTCTGTTTCCTTTATTATATTCATATAATTTCTTTTCTTGTCCTTCAAAACTTTCACTTGCCTCTTTCTCTACTATTCTTTCACAAATGCATTTTTGTTTATTATATATCATCTTTCCTTCTTCTATTGCTCTATTTAATTTTAAATATATTTTTAAACTTTTCTTCATACACCATCTGCCACGTTCTCAAAACTGACATAAGATGGCTTCTCTGTCATATGATCTTCACACAGTTGCCTTCTTTATTTTTTAAGACATTCCATTCCTGCATTTTTTCCTGTCAGTCTTTTTGCACCTTTTCTTTCTTTTATTATATATTTATTCACTGATATTATTACCCATGCAGCTCTGTGATTTGAAAACAAAATATAACCAATCTCTGTTTTAAGTAACCCCCTCTTATATATTTTCTCTGTTTAGCTTTCCTTAACTTACCATTATTTATAACCTCTCTCAGCATTTTTACATCTTGTGCTATTTTCCCTTTTACTTTCCTTAAATTATAATTAAAGTCCCTCACCACAATAACAGACATATTTACTATCACATAATTTGAATTTCCACATTTTTTCTTTCAGTTACATTTGCATACAAATACACAATTTCTATTTTAAACATATTCTGAACCCTCTCTTACCTCATACACTAAATATTTCTGCTACCACTACCATTATATCTATTAATTTAATTTCTTCATTTTTCAGTAATACTGCTATGCCTGCACATCTATCAATCCCTATTGTCCACACCCACATTTCTTTCATGCCTTTTCAAATTCCACACTTTACCTTTTATCAGTGCATCTTATGTCAAGTAAACATATTACCTCTGTATCTATCTTTTCCCACCATTCAAACACCTTCATTCTTCTAACATCACTTTTCATGCTATTCACATTCAGTCAGTGATGCTATACTTATATTAACTCTTTCATGTGTGTGTGTGTGTGTGTGTGTGTGTGGGGGGGGTGCGTGTGTTCATGTGTGTGTGTGTGTGTGTGTGTGTGTGTGTGTGTGTGTGCGTGTGTGTGTGTTTTGTTCATCTTTTGGTCTCATTTTTCTCCTTCTCACCTTTCCCCCAATAGAAAATGCTGCTTCTTATTTTCTAATTCAGAGCTCTTATCTCCCTCTTCTTCTTCTTCTTCTTCTTCTTCTTCTTCCACTGTTTCTAATACTCCAAACCTGTTTTCATATCTTTATGTGCTCTTTTTCATGTATTAGTTTGTGTACTTCACCCAATGCATCTTTTTCTATATTTTATCTTGTACTTCCTTACCCTGACCCCCAGTCCCACCCTTATCTTTTCAACATTTGTGCCCACCCTCTCCTGCATAAAAACTCGTTTTCCTTCCTCGTTTTCCTCACTTTGTCTGTCTTCATTAATTTGAGGATAATCAAACAAAAATGCTCCTGACTTCCATGTTTCCTACAATATGGTTTACAGTTTTTTGGAATGTCTAAACTCCCCACACTACCCACATCTTCTTTTTGTATAATCCTGGATTAAACGTGATTCATCTCCAGAGAAAATGAAAAAAATACATGCTTTTGAGTGTCTCCAATACTTAACACTCCATTTTCCCTCATGTATTACTCTTACATTATGCAGATGCTGTAACTTGTTATTTTCTGTGTTCCAAGTTAAATAAATGTATCACCCTAGTCTATATATTTGGCATGCATATCCTGACATAAGCTTAAAAAATATTTTAATTCATTCTCTTCTATCTCAGTTCTAAATTGCAAAAACAGTTTTCTTTTTAACTGTACATTAAAATGTTTATAAATATAGTCCTGCCAATGAAATATATTACTTCTCTTTTCGCATTCATTAAGAGCTTCTTCTGCTAATTCAAATGTCTCAAAAGTTATTTCACAGGAAGTTTCAGTTCCTGTATGTATTAATGTCCTAATGTCAGATAAATTGAGTCCTAAGGGCATAATATCATTGTCTAAAACACAGTGGGCTGGATTCACAAAGGCTTGCATGGAGTCTTAGAGTAGAGTAAGACACCATGCAGCCAACATGTCTGCAGAGCGATCCAGGAACAGCTGGTAGGGGCATGCAACTGAGATCTCTAAACTAGTCCTACATGGACAGGGCTGGGATATGCAAATTACCTCAATTGCAGGCTAAAGCTATGCAAATGAAGTAAATTTGCGATCCAGGAAACTCGAACCTGTCTGAGTAGGAGCAGTGTTACCTGCAGAAACATACTCAGTTGATAACTGAGTACGGTTCTGCAAATAGCAAAACGGAGCCGTGTCAGCTGGAAATAAAGCATGAATGTACAGAAGGAAGCATGCCAATGGCCAAAAATATGGCCATTGGCAATGGGAAGGGATGCAAATTAAAAATAAAATAACTTTTTTTATCCTGATCTCAACTGTAGTGCAGCGCCGTGCAAACGCGCTGCACCCTAAAAAGCAGAAAATTAATAATTAAGATCCACAAATGTGGATTTTATAGCTAAAAAGAATTTAAAATGCAAGTGAATAGCAGGCTGAAGACAATATGGCCACCGAGTAGAGGTTGCTAAGGAGGAAAGCTCAGTCTAAGAGATTTAACTAAGCATTAGTAGGCAATCCTATGCAAATGAGAGTTAGGATAGTGAATCACAACTTTACATAGCAAATGAGCACAGTCAGTGGAGTGTAGGAGTAGGATAAGGGGAGTAATAGAGTAGAAGATAGGTGACATCACGAGGGGGGTATGTATGAAAGGAGTGAAGCTCATTGGAGCAGATTGTCATGTGTCAGCTTACATTCACATAATAGTGAAAGAGGTGTGTCAACAGGTAGGCCAGATAAAGTCAAGAAATCGAAGGTGTATGCTGTGGATAACACCGAAGTTTCGTGCTGAGCGTGCATGCGAGTGTGTGCACGCCAGTAAACCCAAGTAAGACAGTGTGTGTGCATGTAACCGTGTGTGCTTGTATGTAGGCGTGAGTAAGCATATGTAAGGCTGTGTAAGCAGTTGTTAGCGTGTTTGAGCTGGTGTGTGCGTGTTTGAACAAGAATAAGCAAGTTTTAGTCCATGTAAGCATGTGTGTGCATGTGTTAGCTGCTGTGCGCGTGTTTGCACTTGTGTGCGTGGCGCTCCCCCCTGAGGAAACAGAAAGGAAAAAGGAAGCACACCAAATAGTGGGAAGTTACCAAGGAGTACTAGCAGAGCTAGCAGGTGAAAACAATCAGAACAGGCAATTGCCCAGGCAGAACACAAGCCCAGCCCAGCACTTAAAACTCTGCAAACAACAGTCCATTATGTTTCTCTTAAGAGACACTGCAACACTGCAGTAAGCTAATAGAAGTGAAAACTGAAAAAGCTTCACTGAGACAAGAAATGTTAGGGGCTGCCATTGCTGTTAAAGGTGACATATGCAACATGCTGAGGGTGGTGATAATGCAAATGCTGCTGGACAACCCACAGTGAGGATACGGAGAAGAGTGTACAGGCCCAGGGTTAGCTACCAGGGGCTACATGAGCTGGAGATAGTGGAGTGCTATAGAGTGGACAGAGGGCTCTTGCAGCAAATTGTTGAGCTGTGCAGGCCACGCCTCACACACAGAACCAACAGAGGGGAACCCATTCCAGTGGAAACTAAGGTATGTGTTGGCCTAAGAATATTAGCAACAGGTACCTTCCAGAGACCAACTGGTGATATGATGAGGATATCACAGGCATCAGCATCCAGGGTACTGCAGCAGTTCCTGGATGCCATGTCAGCACATGTCGGTGATCATGTATATTTCCCCAATTCCCGTGAGGTATTGGCTAGCAATATGCATTTCTTCCAGCAAATAGCGGAATACCCTGAGGTAGTGGGTGCAATAGATTGCATGCACATACACATCAAAGCACCAGCCGGTGAGCGGGGTAGGGTCTACTTCAACCACAAGGGCTTCCCCTCCATCAACTGCCAAGTCATGTGTGATACTGAATGTGTGTGCTGGCTGCCTGGAATCTACCATGATTCCCATATCTGGCATCTGATACAGCTGTACCAGACATTTGCCAGTGGGGACATCCCACATGGTCACCTAGTGGGGGATGCTGGCTATGCACTGGAGCTGTGGCTGATGACACCCATCAGAAACGCACACACACCTGAACAGGAATGCCATAATGAGGCACACGCACAAACACGAAATGTAATTGAGCGTGTGTTTGGGCTGCTCAAGTCATGGTTCCATTGCCTGGACACATCTGGTGGAGCCTTGCAGTACTCACCAACTACATGTTCCCAAATTGTCATGGTATGTGCTATGCTACATAATATGATCCTGCGAAAACAGCTGCAGCAGGACCAGCATATGCCTGGGCCAAACAGCACCCCATTATTGCCAAGGCCATCATAGACAGAGCGTGACTCAGAGGAGGAACAACCTGAACCTTACCCAGTAGGCAGAAGGAGGCATGCCCATTATGCTTTGGCATTGGCAAAGAGGCAACGCATAGCACATACACTTGCTCAGTAGGAACTCTGGAAATGATACATCTCTCTGACCTGCACATATAGTAAAAGGGATGCTTACATTGACACTACCTGCTTTCAAACATGTATAGGGAGTGTAGTATGTGCATCCGACATAGGCAGCCCTGCATCAACACCTGAGGCATGATTGCCATGTGTTAAGCAATATAAAGCAGTGCTAAACAGCATTTACCATCATGAAGTATATGTAAACAAAATCACACACACCAACTACTACAAATGTGGTCAATGTAGAGTAATATTGGCCAATGTCCAGCAATGATGGTTAATATTGAGCAATGTTGGACAAGCTGGGTCTAGGTAGAGCATAGCTGAACAAAAGCCAACATGCTCATATTTGCTCTACTGGCCCCTAAGCAGTCTGGTCTGCTCAGTATGAAAATATAAGTGGCGATGGGCCTTGAACCCAGGATACTGTGCACTATAGTCATAGTACTGAACCACTAAACCATGACAGTACTGCAGTGGTTAGCCTGTATGAAGAAATGTCGATAAGTCTATGCAAACTATTTCATGGAAACCCTGCAGGCACAGCATAATCCCTGTCGAGTTATGACACAAATGTGAGTCCTGCAGTAAGAATAGAACCTGACTTTCAATACACACAGTACAAATGTTAATATTGGACATGTAGACATACATCAACAAATGTAGAGGACCTCAGACAGCAACATACTGAAAGGTCACACTGGGCATGCTAACACACTTGAATACATGAGACAAATGTCAGGCAACAGAACACTGACAGTCTGAACTGGGCATGCTCACACACTTAGGCCATGTTGGAGTACAGCATTGGGCCACACATAGCAGGCAGTTGCATGTGTTAACCCAGGAACCTCTCACTACCCAGCAATCTGCCCTGTGCACACACTGATATGACAACAGACACGTAAATAATATAGTGGAATCCTGCCATAAGCAAATATGTTCTGCAGATACCTAAGCAGTTCATAGAAAGTGTGAAAGCAAAGATGATAAAAACCTGCAAACAGTATCAGCAATAAACATTGTGCATCATGAAAATTATCATAGGTTCAGAGGTTGATACTAGGCTATCTGCCCTAGGGCATGTACAAGCATAGACAGAGTGTGTTTGGCTTCTGCAACCCAGTCTAATCAGAACACTGTGCCTCTGAATAGTAGGTCACACAAGATAACCCATTCATGTTGAGTGTATTGTGCCTCTGTCTAGCAGGGACCCAGAAGATATCCCATGGGTAAACATGTGATCACCCATCCACATGTCAAGATGTCACCTGTAGGTTGTCAGTGGGTGGCTCTGCCTATGCAAAACCAGGACTATACTCCGGAGTGAGTGGAGGCTTCCTGATAATAATCTGTCCCCCCAGTATGTCCTTTTAACATCAGTGCTGAGGTATATGTCCCTGGAGTGTGTAGCTCCAAGGGAGTCGGATATCCTGAGGTGGAGCATGTCCAGTAAGTTTGGGTCAGATATTGCCTGCAACTTACAGGCACACAACACATCCGTGTAGGTGGTAAGTGACTGAGTATAGCTGAAGTTACTGTATCGGAACTGTGCAGGGCATCTGTGTGAGTCCCTACATCTGCTCGATGAGTAAAATTTTGGCCATTACAGTTGCTACAGATGTCAGGTAAGGTACATCCCAAATGTGGCATAGTAACCAAGCATGGTCGTGAAGAGTATAGGGGTACAATGACCACACATGATCAACATGTGAAACCATGTGGGATATGGTGGGCTATGTAGATGTACTGTCTAACCACAATGGCAATAGGATTGTCAAAGGCGTGAGTACAAACAGGTTGTGTCACCAAAACCGTAACAACCACTACTGTATGTAATGGATTACAACCTATGTAGTAATGTGTGGGCATTTTGTCATCCTCAAAGGGGATGACTATGCAACTAATGGCATGTAGCCATGGGCCATGGCGCAGGCACGATTCAACCTATCTCTGTGAGACCCTGTATGAGTATGCATGTGCCAGCAGAAGAGCTGATTATGCACCCAGTTTGCAGTCATCTGCGAACATGGGCAGCCATAACCTTCCTGTAATAGCCTGTACGTCACACAAATATATACTGAACAAGAGAGGTCCCAGGACTGAGCCTTGTGGGATGCCATGTGTAATTGGTGTATAGTCAGACATGGCACCTGCAACACTGAGCATGTGGGTGCTATCCCTGATCCAGGTAGCAATCAGATATGTGTCGATATTGATGCTGGGGAGCCTATGCATAATGGCCGAGCAGGGTATTGTTTTGAAGGGTTGTGCAAGGTCCAGGCAGGCTGTGTGGACAACTGTCCCAACACTGATGGACCTGGTAACTGTTGAAAGAATATGAACAGGTCCAACAGGCAAGATCTGCCCACAACAATGCTGTATTTTGTAGGACCCAGTGTCTGTAGGTTTCCCATGTCTATGTGCATGAGTCCCATTACAATACACCCCATATCTTTGCAGAACAGGCTAATTAGCCTTTTAGGCCAATATTGCCTGTGGTCTGTTGTGGCAGTATTCAGTGGAGAGGGACCACTATTGCTGTACGCCATTCCATGGGTACATATGCTGCAGTAACTCTTATGTCGAACAGTGACGTAATGTGAGTGTTATGTCTGTCATGAAGGCTGTGTACGACACAGGCTGGGACACCATCTGGTCCCATTGATGCTGTGTTGTCTGCTGTGGGGAGGGCAGCACTCACCTGTTTACTCATGATGTCTGGGAGGTTACACTCTGTTGGTATGGACAGTACCACCTTAGGGGGGATGTGGGGGACACATCTGCACTGAACCTGTTTGCCAGGATGATGGCAATGTCAGTGGGTTCAGGGTATGTTTAGTCAGTATGCAGTAACACGCAGCATATCAGTGAGTGTCCAGCCAGGTACCTGAATCAACTGAAGAAGGCCTTGTGAGTGTCCGACGTGTCTGGTGCAATTGTCCGTTAGAAGCGTGCCTGACATAATTACCCAAGTGATTGTAGCTATCTGCTAGTACAGATCACAGATGCCTTCCCTGTCAGGGATTGTGCTCTATCATGTAGTAGCTTCCTCCATTTGTTGTAAAGCGTATGAATGGCTGGGGTCTACCACACAGGTCCACTGCCATTGCAGGAATGAGTCCAGTTGTTATTTTGGATGTAACAATCTATGCGGTCCACTAGGTGTCCATAGAATGTGTATGTAAAGGATACAGCAGTCTGAGCCATACTTACCATTGACCCAGGGTGTCTGAAGGATACCACAGTGGTTTGGAGGAGTGTGACATTTTCCTATGGGAGGTTCACCAACATTACCCAGGAAGGGTGTGGGGACGGGATATGGATGTCCAGTGAGATAAAGTATGTTCTGCCATTAGCAATGAGGGGTATATCACAGGTGTGGAACATAGAGTCCCCATGTCGGTGATGATCATATCCAATATGTTGTCCCCTCTTGTGGGTGTGGTGACTGGTTGTGCCATAGCATATGAGTGTAGAAATAGTAGCAACTGTTGGTCGAGGGTGTTGTGGCCTGAGTACTATCCACAGTCAATGTGTGGGTATTTGACGTCACCCAATATAATGGTGTTTGGGGAGACCTTCATATTGTCCAATGCTCCCAGGAAAGCTGAGTGGGGTTGCTGAGTTGGGGAGTGTGGTCTGTAGCAGGCAACAAACCAAATGGCCGATTTGCACAATGATAGGTGCATATGTATGGTCTGTGATGCTTTGTGCAGTGCTACCAACCCGGAGGTATGTGTATCTGTGATGTATATGGATACACCCCCTATTTGTGTTGGCCATTCCGAGTTATCTGGTCTGAAAGCATGGTATGAAATATAACCTGGTAGTGCTGGTGTGCATGTGGGAGCCTGAACTATGTGTCTGTTAGTGCACAGATATTGCTATCCTCCATACTGAGGAGATTCCTGAGTGGGCGCAATTTGAGGGTAATACATCTGGTGTTGAGCAGCATTACCCTCAGTGTTGTGTACTCTGTAATGTCTATGGGGGTGGTTCTGTCCTTTGAGCCCCGCTTAAATAAGGCACTATGGTGGCAGCAAGTGCCCTAGCCAGTATGCAAAGGTCCAAGGGTGACAGGTGCAAGCTGTCCATAGGGAAGCTACGTGGCATGTTGAGCATGTCACCCCAGGGTGACAGACACTGTATCCCCTTTGAATAACACCAATATGTTAGCCAACTGTTAAACGTGACCAGTGTGTTGGTATACTGTGACATCATACTTGGTGAGTGTAAGATGCTAGACAAGGTCAGGGTAATACTGGGCTGGGCTACATGATCACAGAGGTCCTCTATGTTTCATGTCATGTGGTCCAGGAAGGAACGTCTGAGGCTGTACGCACCAGCTTGGACAATGATGGAGCCAGTTCTGGAATTGCTTTGGAGTGACCTGAGTGCATGTGTTATGCGGCGGATCCTGGCACGTGAGAGACAGCTCAAAGTGACTATTCCCTTGTTTGGCCTGGTGAGTGGGACGACAGTGTGTTTGACAGTAAGTGTCACCTATAACAAGTGTATCAGGTGTGTTGTTTAGACCAACGGGCAGTGACTGTGTGGCACACTGACATTGTGAACTGTGTGACATGTGGGCATTGTAGTGGGGTAGCAGTTGTATGTGTCTGCTGTGGAGGTCTCTGCTGCTTAGGCAGAGTGTATGTAGAGCCTCCGAATATGTGTATGTGTGATAATGTGGTTTGTGTGCTGTCGCTATCAGTGTATGTGAGACTGATATGTGGTGTGTGTGTGTGCGGTCACCCTCACCACCTGATAGACTATGCCAGTCATGGGTCGAGAGAGCTCAGCGTCCTGTATGTCAGTATTGTTACATCTCCCACATATATGTGAGTGTGATGTGAGGAGGAGAGGGTTGTCTGTGTACATGAGGCAGATGTGACATTGTGTCATAACCACAATATTCACTAGCTGGACTGGAGGAGAGTACACATTAAACCGACCCCTGGACATGCCATGATGACATCCTCTGTAGCCTGAGCACAAAGGATCAGTAGGGTGTTAAGTGTGTAAAAGAGTTTAACCGGGATTAGTGCTCAGGTTTGTTGGTATTTTGTAAAGAGTAGCTGAGAAGGAGTCCAGACTGAGAATCATGACATGTCCTTCAGCTATGTAATAAATAGTAATGTACACGCATATATGTGCTGAGTCAGGGACAACTGTACCTTATTGACATTGTCAACATCCTATCAGACAGGCCCATGTATACATACCCACCTCCCACAGACGATAGTCCCTGACATCATACCAGGAGATACCACATGTAGAATGGCTGAACAGCTCCCCCCAAAGCCAATAGCATGGCAGCACTTGGATTACATTGTTTCCCAATATGTGTCATGCATGCACTACAGAACAAACAGACCCTGCACCTGAACAGTCTGTTGAGCCGCACCCACTCCACAGGACCTGGAACCATCAAATGTGTTACAGCAACACAAGGCACTCCCCGCATGTGTGGGTGCACAACACACCATGGGAAGTATAGTCCAGTCAGCCTATAAAGTCTGATCTACAAGGCCATGGAGTGCATCATGGCAGACGTGATAAACAGAGCTATTGGAAACCGACAAACACACAACCCTACCAACTGTGGTATGTCCGTCTGCAAGGCAGCCACCCAGGACATACATCATGGAACAGAGCTACACATGTCCCACATAGACTTTGAACAGCTCTTCATCAACATCACAGACACATGTCGTATCCACAAAATCAACAATCTGTGCATAGATATGTGTTGACATATGAAGGGATGTCAATGTGTCCACAGATAGATCACACAAGGTGAGACTCATGGGGTCCTGTACAAGCTGCTGATACCTGCCAGCCTACATGGATCATTCCTGTGATTGCAAAACAATGTGTACACACATTACCATGTCCAGTCTGATGATGTCATCATCCTACAAATATACCAGGAGAACTGAAATCACCCAGTAAAGCAAATAGTGCACCGTGTTAATGCGTATCTCTCTAGTATCATAACATAGTTAGGTAGGGGTTTGAGTCCTGCAAATGCCAAGTGTGTGCATATGGGGGGGGGGGTATGTGTGTATGTGTGTGGTTTCCTTTGAGAGGAGTAGCCTTTTTTGAGACTGGGAAAACACATTAAAAGAGGTACATCCCTCTTTGGAAAGTCTGATGATGTCAGCATCCTACAAATATTCAAGGAGAACATAAACCACTAGGTGATGCATATAGCGCACTGTGTTAATGCATATCTCCCCAGTATTATAACATAGTTAGGTAGGGGTTTGAGTCCTGCAAACACCAAGTGTGTGCTTGTGTGTGTGCCACAGGTGGTCAATGCAGTGTGGGTTTTGTTTTTACTACGGTATGACATATGTTTCAAACAGTATGCGCATTGCACACATCGGGTATCTGCGTGTCAAATAAATATGTGTACACGTGACCTCAATCAGTACATAGGTGTGAAGCCTGCATACGACATGAATGCATTTGTAACCTTCGACAGATTGTGCCGCTGCTTCACAAATCATAGGTCACATATGTATGTCTGTGTCAAGCCCGGCCAATGTAGTGATCTGTGGCCAAGGACATATCTGCCACACACACCCATGACACGTACTATAGATTACTGTGAGTGAGGGCAATTGCTGGGGTATATGTCAGACATGTTCATACACAACAACGACTGGCAATAACGGACAGTCATTATAGGTGTACACCAGCCCTGTGGATATGCATGCAGGCCCCTAATGTGTTATGTGAAACACTGAGGGACCCCACAATACCTATGGTTATGTGGATACCAAGGGAAAGATGACATAACACGCGTCTGTCTGTACACATTGGTACCCAACATACATGTTGAGGGCTACCACCTATGTGATACTGTCGGGATAGTATGTATAGTAAATGTGGATGAATATGCCATAGACGGCTTACTGCTATACAACATGTATTGGACAGCAGGTATCTGTCTGTGTGATACCCTTGTGTAGGATATGTGTCCCATCCAGGGAATGCAGTGTAGGCTAATGCATGCATTTCCAGATGTTGATGGACATATCCCTAGTGTATTTGCTTGTACCTAAGAGGGCTCTATGCCACACAGGTGTGGTCCCAGGAATGTGTGGCGGTCAATACCATTGGTTACTGTTATTGTATAGTACTGGAAGGATCCAACTGTTACTGAATTCCCTACAACTGTGAGTCATTTGTCAGGACATCATCTAATGATTGGTTATAGTCATGCTGCTGAGATGGTGTATACTACCAGACTGCAGCTCATAGACAGATATCAACAGTATCACCCACAGCATAGTGCCAACCCATGTCATGCACACATGTGTACCCATGTTAATACATATCTGTAGTATAATGCATAATGGCCATCGAAAGATACCATGAGATGTTAACAATGTGTAGAACAGGGTATGTCGCACATCCCACGTGTCCACTATGCACGTACATGCAGACAGTGTGCACACACCATGCTCACAGATGTACACCCACTAATTTGTAATGCACACATCACACATGTACTGTGCACTCACTAACACATGCTGGCAACACTGTACACTTCAGCCAAGTGGCACATGGGTGGACATTACATACTCAGGACTAACACTGGTGTAAACAATGCTACAATGACTATCACAGCTGTGATGCATAATGCCTGCTTCGGTATACCTACAAGGATATCATTACACTTTCCTGTTGTCAACTTGCTACTATTGCTACACTGCTATAATGTCACCCTGTGCATCAGAACCATGTTAGCATGTTCCTGCATCAATGTTACAGATGACAGGAGGTGGTACAGGTGTCATCATATGCACAGGGTGTGTTGTAGGTTTGCCAGAGCCCGACATTGACCCATCCAATCAGCATGTCTGTATGTGTGTGTGTGTGTGTGTGTGTGTGTGTGTGTGTGTGTGTGTGTGTGTGTGTGTGAGGGACAGCAGTACTGCATGGGCCAATTTTGATGTAATGTGTGTGTGTATGTGTGAGCCCTAGTTGTATGGTAAATGTGTGTGTGTCTGCATGCACATAACTCCACCATGTGGCTGCCATATATGGGTGGTTGTGGGACAGCCACAGACTGTACCTGCTAGGCCGTACAGATCACTGTCTCTGGCCATGGACATGGTACCTATGCCTAGCAGGGATGCTACAGGCAGTATCAGGTACCAACCTTGACTGGGTGCTGTCATCAGAGGCAGAGGTATGATGACTGCACCCATGTCCCTGCTGGGACTGGCCAGTGCCACGTGCACGTGGTCTAGTAGGATGGTCAATGGACAGGCCAGCCCCAGCATTGCTAGGGCTGGTACTGCCACTACGGGAGTGGCTGTGATCTGTGGTCCATCTGCGATGACTGCCAGCTAATGCTGTTGCTGGCATGCATCCGCATCAGCTTTCCATCCATCCCACACTGTCCTGGCTCATGGCTAACACATCGTGGAGGTCATCTAATGTCTCCCTCCAACGGCTATCAATGACCTCGGTGTAATTCCGGATGGCACCAGCAAGGTCATGGATGCTGTCATTGATAGCAGTGTAATGGGCCCTCTGTGCCCTTAGTCCCTGTTGGGTGTACCGTTCCATACGTGCCTGTGCCTGCATTACAGCCCGGAACATACTGGAGGTTGTAATACCTCTGGGGGCACGTCTGCCTGGGGCAATATGACCAGTGGTGTTCCCCTGAGAACCCTTGGACATCCGCCTATGTGGTACCATTCCAGTAATCCGGCTATGGCTGCTGTGAGGGGATGCACGTGCCATAGGTACCACACTTTCCTGGTCAATGCCAACTGTATGCTGTCCCTCAGCTAAGGCCATTGGTGACGAGGGATGTATTGGCAGTATGAGTGTGCTCATAGATGGGGTTGACCACTGTGTAGTGTCGATTGGTGGACCAATGACAGACCCTGTCAGACCTTCCTGTGCCACAATACATGTCTCATCATCTCCACTATCAGTGGCGGTGACATCAGGTTCCCTGCTGCATTCAGCCATCCCTAACTCAGCACCTGTGGAAGGAAGACAGGAAACACACTTTACAATCTGTACGTGATATTAGCACACATGCACACATGCACACATGCACACATGAACGCATGCACGCATGCACACATGAACACACACACACGTGCACACATGCACACATGAACACATGCACACATGCACACATGCACATAAATACACTGCTCACCACACACATACACACACACACACACACACACACATACACACACACACACACACCAGCAATCCAACACATACACAGTAGTGGGTGATGGTGGGTGACAGTATCACAAGGCAAACAGTCACCACACAAGTGTCAGCATGCAGAATATGTGTTGCTGAAGACCATGCAGTGCAAGTGTAGACAGCCCTATCTAATGGCATTATACATGGCTTTGATGCATGTGTGTAGTTGTTCAGTGATTGGGTACACCCTGGAACAGAGTGTGTACATGGACACAACATTGCTGTGCAAGTATTATCTGCTCTGCAATGTCATGTGCACCATCACTCAATGGTATACATACCATGGCTGCATGTGTTATCTGTGTGACACATAGAATGCCATGTCTGATGACAATGTCTGTGTCCATAGCACATAATAGTGGGCACAGGTGTAGCAAATGCATGCAATGTACAGACATGGGATGAGTGGTGCATATAGACGTGAAGGAATCACAATGCTCGACATGGACATTGTACAGTTGTTATGGTGAGTGTGGGACATATTGCAGATATGTCAGTGCCAGCCACGACATGGCATGCTACACAACTGCAACATTAAACACCACGCATACCCAATGTGTGTCATGTGACCTATACACCCAATAGCATTCCAGGACATATATGTGACTCTTTGTACAGATGGCGACTGATGTGCAGAATGTGTATACTAGCATATGTAAGCACACGCACAACATGCTATGCATGGTGTCTATAGGTGCATATGTTTGCACACACAGAACAATGAGGTGCACAACAAAGACTGCTATGTGTAGTACTGTGGTCACTGTAACTGGATGGGGTGTAGTACCATGTGCCATCATCATCATCATGCATCTTGTGGTCACTCACGGCTACTACTGTGTGACAGACCACCACCTAGCATGATGTACCTGAAATGCAGTGCCATGGATACGTTCACTATTACACAGCCACTTTGTACATGGGTGTATGAGGTGCCCAGTAGGGAGCATTGCCTCACATGACTGTGTTATGTGTTGAAGAGTGTTGCACAGCCCCATGATAGACCTCTACCCCTGAGGTACGTCATGTGTGTGTGGATGACATGTGGGTTACTGAAGTGTGACCTTACAGTGGGTGTGTGGTTACGGCATATGTAGCATGACTTTGTGTACTGCATGTGATAAATGTGTTATGTTGTGTACAGGTGTTGCAACTATGCCTATCCAATGTGCAGTACGGGGTTTCCACAACTGTGTGTCATGCTCTGTGTATTGCATGTCAGTGAGGCAGCTACTGACATTACTGAGCTGTGCAACATCTCACAGCAAACATGCATGGCATGCATGATGCGTAGGTGTGTTACGTGTACATGGCCTACACCTCACCTATGACATGCATATTTCATTACCAACATTGCAGGTATAACACACTCACCAGCATGGATCAGCTGCCCTGTTGTCACACCATTGGCTCTAGGGCCTACGGCCGCCTAGCCATATGCTACCCTGGCCTTTGACACACATGTACTTTGATTTCACTTGCCCCTGCCAACCTGAACCACAGAGGTATTTCCTGGGGTGTATTACCAATCTCCCACACAATAATCAGGGGTATTTATAACAACTGCTAAGGAGGAGCCTTGTTTGCTATTGCTATGTGGTCTATTCCGGTGTATGGCAAATCTCTTAGATGGGAACCTATCCCTCCAGCATGTGCCGTTTAGTGAGCTGACAAGGTTTAGGGCCCTAGAGCATGTATCCTGGAGGGATTGTGATATGTTGCCATGGTGGTTGTCACCCAGCTATGGGTGTGACATACCTCTGTATGTCTGGCAGAGGTCACCTCTGTGTGGCCAGTATGCAATACAGTGTAGTTGTGGTTTTGTGAGTCAGTCTGCATAGGGCATCTGTTTGCAGCCAGTATTACCCTCTGGGGGGGTCTGTCTTTGGCCTGTTCACCTGTTGTAATTGTCATGTGAAGTACACACCACACAGGGCATTGTGATGAGTAGAGGGGAACTGTACCCTATACTTCCATAGCTGACACACCTGTTGTCATGACACATACCACACAGACAGATTACAGGTGTAGTGTGGCACTGTCTTCATCAAAGCGGAGGCTACTGTCCACCTGTGTCCCATGTTCCCTTATCACACCTTCACTGTTAGGTAGATCTCTACCTATGTGGTAGTTAATGGGTACACTGTTTTGGGAAGGTGGAATGGCACTGCAGTATCAACACTTGTCTACAGTCCATGCCTTGGTCACCACACACCTGTTGCAGTACATATGAACCCTTGCCTCTCTGTCTCTCTCACTCTATTTGTATATGTATATATATATATATATATATATATATATATATATATATATATATATATATATATGATATACATGCATATCTGTACACATACATGTACACATGCATTGCTGTACACATGTATGTACATATAGGCACATGTACAGTCCACCTTTCATGGTGGGGATATCACTTATGTGACAGTTGTGGGAATGTACAGACATGTGATTAAATTGCACGGTGTTGTGCAGAATGCATGTGGGTGTCCGCAGCCCTTGTAGCATTGGCAGGCCTCACTGGCTGTAACACAGCAGATCTGACAAATTTGTCCCACAGCATTTAATCACCACATGACGTATATCAACACTATCATAGCTGGCCTTAGGCATAGGCCAACTGGGCAGCCGCCTAGGGCGCCGCTCTAGGAGGGGTGCTTTTCCAGTATTTATGTGGTGTAGTAAGACAAGGATAGGGGCACCAGGAAGTGTAGTAGGGGGCACCGTGGAGCCCTTTTGCCTAGGGCACTGGTTGACCTATGGCCACTCCTGCACACTGCATGCTGTTTTCTAAGCCACACACTACGACCTACATGGACATATGCACATATCAACCTTCACTGACAGATATCTCTCCACCCTTCACTAACAGTTGCAGTATGTCCCTTGCCCTATGCACATGTGCAGATACAGATAGATACATATTGCTGCAACACATTGCAGTGTGTAGAGTACTTTTCAGGAACATCTACAACATGCCAACACATATATGTGAGTTACATACCTTACCTTAGTATTTCCCTGCTCCGTGTGTTATGATGTTGTAGGTTTTTTTTTATTTGTGTTTTTTTTTTGGTTTTCGCCCTCTATTCAATGTTCTGTCTCTGTTTCTCACTCTGTTCTGTTCTGCTCTGTCTCTGTCTCAGTCAGTGTCTGTGTCTGTGTGTGTCTCTCTCTCTCTCTCTCTCTCTCACTCTTTATCTCACAGCATCTGCAATGATATAATTGCATGTGTGGACTGCAGGTACAGCCTGCTTTTCTAGGTATCTGCACTTGTGCATGTGACAGCTTCTGCATCAACTGCTGCCCACCATTCAGTAATTGCATGCAGTTTGCTGTTTGGTGATTGCATCACTCACTTCGATTGCAGCTCACTGCTATAAAATGCTAGGTTAGGTAGGCGTAGCCCTTTCAGATTTTCAAGGTGGGGCCCATGCTTGTTTGCTCTGGACACTGTTGTGTCAGTCTGAAGGTTGGTAAATGTCTCTTATGTGATGCTAGGGTTGTAGCCAGTTATATGCATGTTGTACTGAAACCTGAATGTTGCTGCTTCCAGTACACACATCTCAGTAAAGACATGTACACACCCCTCCAAATGCTAACACAGGATACATGGGAATATATATACTTTTTTCACACTTACACAATTAACTGCCATACAAATGTAGTTATTGCACTGTATTCCTGTGGCCTGTTTTAATCCTGGTCTGATACTGTGTGGTGTTTGTAAGGTGCTACTGTAACATTATTCCTTGCTAGGATGGCTGGTTCTCCTTTCACAGTCATGTCATGCAATTCCACAACCACTGCTGGTAAAGACCCACAGAAAAGGATTTGTGTTATACCATTCCTAATTTCCATTTACATCCCCTCATTGTAATGCATGATACATTTATTTCAGAACCAAGTTATTTGTATATCTGCTGTGGCTTAGTGGTAATTCATGCAGTCTATTGTGTCAATGGTCTGGGGTTAGAGACTGGCAGAGGTTTTTTTCTTTTGCTGCTCAGCAGAAAAAGGGCCCTGCCATAGAGTAACTAAGGCACTTTTAAGCAGTTGTAAGTGGGTTTGCGCGGGTTTGCACAATGCTTAGCGATGCTTAGCTAAGCATACACATGTGCACATTCGCTTACTCTCTCTTACTACTGCTTAAAAGTGCTTACTCCTGCTAACCCCCGTGCTCATTTTTTTTAAAGAAAAGAAAATGGGGAGATAGGAAAGTGGTGAAAAAGGGGGCACAAAGAGGGACACACAGTAGGTAAACAAGCTCGGGATGTGCAGGAAAGGTGTAGGGAAGGTCCATAGCTGCCCATTTCTGCAACAGCAACAGCTGTGCATATGCAATGAATTTGGAGTGAAATTTGAAACCTTCCACCCCTGGGAGAGGGGTGAGGACAACAAAGTATGTTGTACTGCCAATTCTAATTATCAGCGTACATGTTTGTCCGATGGACATGTGTGCGAAATGGGCAGCTATGTATGGGGCGTAATTTTTTTGTGGGTACAGATTGCCCTTTTTTTTTTTTTCAGGTGAGAGTGGGAAGTGAGGTAGAGGAAGTAGGTATATCCAGGGAGGTAGGTTGGGAAGGTACACAGACAAAACAAACAAGACGCATACAGGGGCGGTGTATGACACATGGGGTGGGTGAACACAATTGACGGGGTCGGATGTTTGGAAATCGCAAGCCCATGAGCCCACAGATGGTAACAGTGGAACTGAGATCCCCACCCATGGGCAGTCACTACTGAACCTTCACAGCCCCGAGGGTGGCTGTGCTGGGGGCTGCATAAGACGGGCAGGCTCACCCGTGAAACGCGTCACTCTTGCCTCAAGCTAGCGTAGGGGATCAGTGACTGAACGCTGGCTCTCCCTATGCACCACAGCCCGGATCCTTCGAAGGGTGACAGGTGGCCCTTCTCCGCCCACGCTTGCATGGGGGGGATGAGCCCCATCCCCTGCAGTGCTTCCACCTAAAGGTGGCACAGGAACAACAGAGGAGGGGATCCCGGGCTGGGCACCGGACCTGCCGGTGCCAGGTGCACTCACCAGCTGAGGAGGGACAGGTGAGTCCGCTGGGACCGGCCTTCCCATATGTTCTGTGATTAGGTGTGTTTAATTGCAACATAAGTAAAACAGCATTCCAGATTGGTTATAACAGCATGCAATGATATTCCCATTAACCCAACACACCAAGGGTACAACAGTTGAACAGCAAGCATAACACATGCATATATTGAACCACAGTGGTTATTCCAACAGCATGCAGGGATGTTTGGTAGCAACAGGCCACCATGATTGTGGTGTTTAAACAGGGCACATGCATCACCATGAATGCAAATATTTATAGAACAATAGGACATATGTCCCAACAAATATTTAAGATTACAAATACCCATTGAGGAGTGGAATTGCATGGTTTATACACATACAGTAGGGTGTAGAAAAAACTCAGTTAACATCTTATAATGACCTTTTAGTCTACACTACATTCCTAGTGACTGCAAGTGTATATCCCCTACCTGTATTATTACACTTGCACCATACATTAGGTTGTGTAATGCGGTTGTATAGTTCAATATATGCCTGACCTATATCTGACATACTAACTGTTCAGGATGCAGATGTTACTGCTACATATTTCTTGATTGCATTTATATTTCTTTATCTACATATCTGGGATGTTTTCACATAACATTTTCACTTTGATTTGTACAGAACCCTGCATTTCTTGACACACACTCACATTTCTGGGGAAAAATTACATGCTACACGTGTGCCAGGTTTACTTATTCATGCCAGCCAGTAACTGACTATTGTGGACTGTATATATGTTTCACAGCTACTAGCACTTCCATCACCCACTTTATATAGGACTGCACAACTCTGGGTTGCTAGCACCTTTTCAAACAGTACTGTTTGTATAATGCAAGGGTACAACAACATTTCAGACTCTGTGACACAGACACACTCTGGGTTTTAGACCTTTATTAATGACATTACACACTTTTCCACAGGCTCACTCCTTTATTTGTTTTAACGGTGTATATGGCAGACATGTTCAAGACATATTATACCTTTATTAATAGGTTAGAAAATCTTTTTTCAGGCTCACTCACTTATATTATATGACAGTGCCTGCAGAGATATTATTCCAGAAATATGTTACCTTTCTTAATGGGTTACTACACTCTTTTTCTGCCTCTCTGAAGGTTTTATCTGACAGTACATGCAGAGGACTTATTCAGGCAATTTTATGGCTGTATTATTGGACTAAAAAACTTTCTTACATGCTCTCTCCCATATTTTATATAACAATACAGGCAGAATAATCACTAACCTGCCTGGTGGCACAGCCTTAGCAGCCTATCAGCATAGGCTTGCTGATTTGTAGCACAGTCACCTGCAGCTGTAAAGTAAATGAAGGGATATTGAGACATACCTATCCATTATACATACTCCATTATCAATTCTTACATACTGCATTCCATGGCTGCATACTCATTTGTGGGGCATCCCGTATCCCACGGGCCTCCTGTATCCATTGGTTCAGGTGGTCCTGCTTTCGTCTCTTAGGTTCATAGGTTAGTGCTAAGCTAACTGCCTTTGCAAGCCATTTTAAGCCTAGCCATTTATACCTTGTGAGACTTAAACCCTGCACCTTCTGTTTGTAAGGCAAATACCTTAACCATTAGGCCACCCTCCAAACCCCTTTTCAGGTCTGCATGGTGGTGACGGACCTGCTCACCAGTCTGAGGAATGCCTGTGGCACTGGTGAGGTCACGAGCTAACCAGTTCCAAGCCTCTGCCTTGTACTCCATCCCTTGGAACTGGCCCTGCAGGAGTCTTGACTTGTGACGGTGGACAAGGAGCCAAACCCTGTATTTGGACTCCTCAATGCCCCAACGTTGTGCTCGGAAGCATGTTCCCTCTCTGACACCAGATATTCTAACTGCAGATGTGAGCTACAATCAGTTATGTTGTGTATTCCCACCTGTGGGGCTTAAATATGCTGCATTTCCCGCACTTTTTTGTGATTGGCCGTTTTGTAAAATTCTCAGCTGACTGCAGACCTGCTTAGTAATGGTTAAACTACCATTTGTAAGTATATGAATGTTAATAGTGGCTGCTTCCCCTATGTTGTCATGGCTTAGTGGTTCTGTACTTTGCTTCTGATGCAAAAAGTCCTGTGTTTGAACCTTGTCATATATTTTATTTTCATACTATCCAGACAGGCTAGGTGGTGTGGCTGCATTTAAGCAACTTTGCTTTACGTTGCTCCTCGGTGCCCTACGGTGCCCTGGTTGGCACGGCACGCACGTCCGTGCAAACACATTGTGCTGGGTAAAGCACTATTCAACTATGGGCAACTCTATTGCACTGGGTGAAGCACTATTAAATTATGGGCAACTTTATTGCGCTGGGTGAAGCACTATTAAACCATGGGCAACTCTATTGCGCTGGGTGAAGCGCTGCTTAACTGCAGGCAATTTTATATCAGGATCCTTTAAAATATTTATTTTGTTCACTGATACATTGGCCATTTCACTGCTTTTTAGTAATGTTTAAACATATTTGTCAAGTATTATTTCATATACTGATTTAGAAAATAAATACGAAGGGGAGTGGTGGGATAAAAAATAAATACGAAGGGGAGTAGTGGGACTCGAACCGTGGATGCTCTTCTTTGTGCGAATGCTCTACCATTATGCTATTGCTATTTGGTGTGATTTGCATAAACATTCTTCCTTATGCTCTTCCATGTCAGAATTGCTAACTCTAGCTAAGCAATAGGCACACCCGTGCACACACGCGCAAATACGGGCAGCTATTTTGACAATTTAAAAAAAATGAATGTTATGCATTTTAGAACTGTGATGGGGGTTTGCAATATCAGACAGCGAGGTGTTGGTTGCAGGAACATTTGAGCGGACTCGCTCTTGTTTATTTGCTTTTATTTTCAACACTTGCTGGGGCTTGGACATTTAGACTGCTCAGCAGTCGGACACGCCCCCTGCTTTCTTACACGGTCCATGTAAGACTTACGGTTGAGTCAGTGTGCCCTCATGCATATTCATGGCATGCTGACATCATACCGTTCAACTGCAGCCTCCGCATAGCCGGCCTTAGGCATAGGCCAACTAGGTGGCTGCCTAGGGTGCTGCTCTACCAGGGGCGCTTTTCCAGTATTTATTTGGTGTAAATAGACCAGGATGGGGGCAATGGTTAGTGTGGTGGGGGGCGCCGTGGAGACCTTTTGCCTAGGGCACCAGTTGACCTAAGGCCGCTTATTAAGTCTTACATGGAGGATTCGTGAGTCCGGGGGATTATGTTTATTTGCTGTCAATTCTTTCTTCTCACTCACACAACAGGCCTTTTCCTCCAGCTCTCAACAGCTCCAGTCTGTCTCCTCTGTACCTGCACATCTTTTTCTTTTTGCAGTCTTTCACTGGAACCTGGTAATGTTGCTGCTGCATAAGTCTTTACTTTGGAAACATTGCTGTCAGTCTCTCTATCTCCCTGAATATCAACACAGAGCATGCCTTTAAATTCAGTTACTTCACTGGTCAGACATGCCTCCTCTTTATCCACACCATCTTTACAGCAGAGGTTTTCAACTTTTTTTACACTTGGAGACCGGTGAAAGTAGTAGAATTATTTCTGGGACTGCTAAGGCAGAAATAAGAAACATTATTTATAAGGAATCAATTACAACAATTGCTGTTTGAGCATTGTATGCCAGCATAGTAATCACACCAGTGAAGAAAGATATAGATATGTGGTATGACCATAGAAATTGAGTATACTCGTCCCTGGCAACACTGTCCTGCTTCACTCCACTGCACAATCTGGGTGCAGAGCCAGATCAAGGTCAAATGGGGCCCTAGGCAGAGTAATGGATCAACCCCACCCCCACCCCCACCCCATCCCACAGCCATTTCAGTGTCCCATTACTTGGCTATTTCTCCCCAGTTACCATAAACACTGTTCAAAACTCTCAGAGAGTATATTGTTTTCTGCTTTATTGCTACGAGGATTACAGATATTTGGATTTAATTTAAAACATTTATTTCAAATTTTATAGCACAGACACTGATAGGTTTGCTAAACAAAACAATATAGTGTCACAGTGAAAACCCTTGTATAATACAGCTCCATTTGTTAGAGAGTGTTTTAAATTTATAGTTTTGAATATTTTTTTCTAGTAAGCAATGAAACAAAACATATGAACCAATAATGACAAAAACTGCCAAATACAGAACATTTCAACCATAAAAAGACACTCAAACTTCTGCCATTACAATCCACCAATATTAGTCAATATGCACAATCTCTGCAGAAGTAATACTCATCTGAATAATTCCACATTAAAGAGATCTGTAACTATTGAAGAGGTTGCTGAGTGCAAACAACTTTATATTTCAGTGTTTCATCTACAAATTCAGTGCCTACTGCTCTTGAAGACAAAAGATAGTAATCTGGTAATATTGCAATATGGAATGGATGGCAAACTGAAAAGAGGTTAGTAGTTACTAGGTATCTCATCCAAAAGAGGGCATACTCAGGGCTGCAGCACCCCACCCCCCTTAAAATACAACACAGTATCAGCAATCCATCCACATGCTCTGGGAGTAGAACCCACAGCCTTCTGCATCAAAAGACAAGTATGCTACCTGTTATGCTACTACCATTGCTTTTAAAGTCTGTATAACAATAGTGATACCATTTGCTAAACAAAATAGTTGCAAATTGTAAACAGTCTTAACATGAGCAGCAGTAAGCTTTTCCCTTGAAGCTCACAATTCCTTAAAAATGCACCTGAATCTCAGTTCCCTGAAAAATACAGCTCGATAGTTGGGGTAGAGGATTCAGACTCTTGTTTCCTGTAACTAAAATACAGTGAGCAAATTACTAACTGTGACGAACCACTACTGGATCAGTAATAAAAGAGCCTCAATCTTCACCACTGGCGACAGTGGGGGACATTCACTGAGAGGATGGCAAGTACACACACAGTATTTCCAGATGCAGGTCTCTGTATCAAGTACAATTTCCATTAAGAGCACACAGAGACCACAGTCATTCCAGGGCTGATTCCTCTACCTTTCTCCAGATACCCAAAAAGACTCCCCTGTGGCACAGCTATAGAGTTGAGTCCTTAGCCAGGGTTCCAAGCTAAGTCCTCCAACAGTCTCTCTGTCTAGCCAGTGCTTTGTGTTCCTACCCAAGTAGCTCACACACACACACACACACACACACACACACACACACACACACACACACACACACACACACACAGACACACACACACACACACGCACACACACACACTCTCCTTGAGGATTTCATTGGCGCACCCACACACACACACACACACACACACACACACACACACACACACACACACACACACACACACACACACTCTCTTTGAGGATTTGAGGATTTGATTTGCACACACACACACACACACACACACACACACACACACACACACACACACACACACACACACACACACACACACACACCAGGGAAAGGCTAGCACAGATTTATTAGCTATGCCCCCTTTTGCCCAGACTATAAGGTAGTTTTCACTGCCACCAGAACCCTTCTCCCAGCTACCTTAAGGTCCTTAACAAAGGGTGTCCAGTCTTACTATGTAATATTAATATCAATACAAATGCCAGTTTGACCAAGAGCAAGGCTGCTATGAGTGGCCCGCACAATGTCACCAAATAAATATGCAAGTACACTCAAAATTTAAATATCTCCACAAAGATCAGCCACAAGGAAAGGTTTAAATATATTTAATAATAAATAATAAAAGAACAAGACAGTACTAAATTTATATTCACAGTGACATCAGTGTTCAAAACCACAGGAAATATTTAAAACTACATTGCAGGACAGTCTCAAGTAAATAAAGAAAAATATCTAAACTAAGCTTCACTATATTCCTGACTGAATCTAAGATAATTATACTATAACCTAAGAACTTACTTAATTAGAGCAAGGCAGGTATTGCAGTGAATGGATCTTCTAGTTGTTTTCAGGTACAAGACAGAATGCAGAATGCTTTGTCTCACTAAGAGACTTCTCAAATTAATATCGAAAATATTACTATTGGGGTAGCTTGCAGAATGACATAATTTCTGGTCATCTGACTTCTAGTTCCCAGGCCAAAACCCACATTGCTAGAAGCTGGTAGCATTTAGCATCTACCTGTAAAAATATACAGACAAGGGATTTTCCTCACTTCGGCAGATGCTGGAAGTCATAAAACAATTGCATTCCTTCATGCTTCAAAAGTAGCAAATAGTTCACTCCAAGAACAATACAGAAAGCTTCCTAGCACAGACTCTGTCTCTCTAGCTGCACTGAAAACTTGAGAGGTAGCCTCTTTATTGTGTCCTGTAAAGTAATTTAATTTCAGATATTTTTCTAACATTTGCTGGACTGAGGTTAACATAAGCATCTTGTATAAATCATTCTGATATTCACCAATGACATATAATTATTTATAAAATTCCAGCTACCTGTGCTGACAGTATCTCCGTTTGTCACACTAACTACCCGCTATCACTAACTAGGGCATTTCACACTCACACACAGACACCATGAGGTCTTACTGCAAGAAATATGGACAAAGCCTAAAATAAATAGGGACAGATTATAAATATTGCTCTCATGAACTTAAAAACATTGCCAGAATAACAGGATTTGTGTTAGTATGCATTTTTCTAAAGGATATGAAGTCTGAAACTTCAGTCCTTTTTATGAGGAATGGATGAAAAATATGAGCAAAAATCTATACCTTCTTTAAAAATCTGGACAGTTGAGAGGTATGCAACCTACCTATGTCTTACACACACACACACACACACACACACACACACACACACACACACACACACACACACACACACACACACACACACACACACACACACACACACACACACCTATCTTCCTACTTCTTACATACACACACTTATCTACCTTGGACTTACATGCATCTACCTCTCACTTGTCCATTCATGGTCCGCATTTCAAATGTCTTCTGGCATTCAAATTCCAAGCGCGTGGAAAACAAAGACATAAACAGCAGGTCGCACAGGCGCATAAGATGAAAACAGGTCACACATACCTGTCATGTCTATGCAACTGGACACAAAGTGCTAATTCGCCTAATAGTATAAAAACCATCTCGGGTCTCCCCTTAAAAGATGGTACTAGCCTAGTGGAACTAACCCAGTCAACAAAGGACAATTAAATAGATAAAAACTTTCTCTAAATGTTTATTTTTTTTACAGCTATTCTTATTGGTTGTAAAAAATATGAACTTAACAAAACAGCTTTATGACTATATACAGCAAACCACTTCAATATGCTCACAAAATCAGTAGTGATCAGTTCTTGGTGTTGATTATAAGTACTTTTCAGCACTCACAATGTTTTCTACATTATGTTATGTAGTTATAGTTATTGGGCCACTGAGCTTTTTTACAAGTGATGATAAGTCAAAGATATTTTTTTCTGATTTGTGCATATTATGTTAATACAGAGGATTTTTTTTATTCTTGCATGGGTTATTTTCACTATATTTCTGTGGATTTCATTGGTGAAATCCATAATAAATTAAAAAAAAAAATGAATCTATTATTTTTTTCACATGAAGCCTATATCTTGTGGGTATATTCAGTTATATATTCTGCATTCCATATTAGATCAATTATCACTTATATCAGTAGTAATGCCATTGTTGTTGTATCTTTCGGCTTTTCACGGTTAGGGGTCACCACAGTGGAACTCCGGTCCACTAATGATTGGCAGAAGATTTTTATGTACCAAGTTGCCAGCCCTGACGCACAACCTTCAAAGAAGGTATGCCCATTCACACATGTCTACACACAGAAGACGCTTTAGCTGAGAATCGAACAGGACAACGGCTTACTGTGAGGCGACAATGCTACCGCAGTACCACCACCGCAGTATCAGTAGTAATGCCATTAATCTAGTTATTTATTCCCATTGATCACTGTGAAATACCTATGAAAACTGTACAAGACCTTCCTTTGTATAATAGCTGGAGCGTTTCTCCCTGGGCCTCCGCTGAAAACTGGCTTCTTTCCAAGTCGGACCTTCCTGGTAAACAAAAGTAAAATAAACAAATAAAACCACTTGCTATACAGAAATAGATAAGAAAATCTAAAGAAATGGCTGAGATAATGGTAATTTACACAAGTATTGCAGTAAATACACCAAGTAATGCAGTGTGCTTAAGGCAGTGTGCACTTCGATTGTGAAATGTATTAGGAGTGTGTTATTGTATGACAAACTGTTTGCTCATTCAGAAAATCTGTCATTCATATGAGGTGTAGTAGAAATTTTGGAGGGATGCTTAAAATGGCTCAGTAAACATACATTTCATGAGATAGCTACCTACTAAAGATAACACGAGACACTGATTGAATCCAAGATGACTAACTGTCATCTGAAAACAGGAGTAACAAATAGTTTGGGAGGGTGTCATAATCAATGTGTCCAAAGTGTTTGAAGGATGCTTGACTAATAATGTTGCTAATGGTGCTGCTATCAGTTTTTCTACATTTAGTATTGTAATCAGATAGTAATATATTTCACTTATATTTCAAGCATTGGCAAGGCTTGTGCTGTTCTCTTTCTTCTTCTATCTGTTTCTACACACACACACACACACACACACACACACACACACACACACACACACACACACACACACACACACATACTTACCCACACCCACATAAATGGAAATTATACAGATATATAGATATATAGTTATATATTCAATTACATAAGTGCATTTTATGTAAATACAGAGAGAGAGAGAGAGATGCATTATGTTTTAAGTGTATGAACAAAGATGTAATGTGAAATGCACTGCAATCTTTGGGCTTATGTACTGCATGAAGTAACAATGCCCTTGTATAAAAGAACATTTTTAAATTTTCTCTGCTCTGGAGTACAATAAATGATTTCTATTAATGTACATGTTTGCTATCTACTTTCAAACTTCATGACCTTGCTTGTCTTCTTTTATTAAGTGTCCTTGAGCTTAGCTTTAGTCTTTTTATATATAAACCAACAAATAATGTTACCTTTTTAAAAACATACAAAGAGCAATACAATTGAAAATCGTTATAACAATACAGTTAACAAATCCAAATACAGACTTATACAATTTCAGTCAACTCTTCTGTTAAATTCTGTAGTTTACAGTAACTAATGAGGTAAGCATAGTATAAGTAATATTGTCCTGTTATAGTGTCTTTAGCACAGTGGTTGTAGCAAACCATGCCGCTGATGAGATCTTTTGTCTGAAGCAGTAGAAAAGGGTCGCGTAGCTGTCAAGGCCTTCACTGTCAGTAGCTCTGCAGCAGCCATTACCTGCAGTCAAGACTAATCAGCTTCTTATCAGTCTTGTCATGGTGATGGCATGCAGACTTGAAAAGTCTTCAGAGAGACGAAAGTTCAAGATGGGGGATGGGATAACATCTGTTCAAGAGGCCTAGCAGAGAAAAGATTCAATACTATGTAGCCAGGCTAAGGTGAGTATGATCCTCACGGGAAGGGCAGTTATGGGTTACATCAGGAATGTACCATTTCCGGCAGAGTCATTAGCTTTTTCTGTTAACCAAATGATGGAAGTTGACATCCCTTATATAACCTACAAATAGTAGGGCAGTATTTAATAAGTACATAATTAAGTTCCTAGCTTTAACATTCTTTCTTTGAAAATTATTTATGTGAAAAACAGTATACTGTTTAAAATGTCAGGTCTGTGTGTAATGTTACAACTACTTGAGATGTGCTGTTTTTTAAAGTTGTCAGTACTCAGATTTCCTGGTAACCTGGTAACTAACGATAATGCTCAGACAGCAGATAATTATATTACAGTGTTTTCAAGCTGCATACTGATTATAGTACCTCATGCCTTTCAGCTCTCCAGATTTTTGCAGAATGCCCAGTTTTTTATTCTTATTTTTGGTCTGTTCCTCAAAAATGATTTTTGGCAAATCTCTGAGGTTTGAAATAACTAAATAATGACAGACAATTGAGTTCCAGACTTCATATACTTCAGTAAATGCATGCTAATGTAACATATGTCATTCTGGCAATGTATTAAGTTTAAAGGAGCGATATTTCAATTCTCTCCCTGATTATCTGTTTTTGTCCCACTATTAGTAATTCCTATGCTAAATGGCTGAGAGCTATGCAGTGTTCAACATTTCAAACTGTCACTACCTGCCACTACATTTATTGTATTTTGTAGCCCACTACCTTTTTCTGTTGGGTATAAAATACATCTTTAAATTGACTTAATTTGATTACTCAGATATTAAAAAGTAAGTGGAATTTTGTTGAATTCACAAGTAATAAAGGAATATAAAAGAATGCAAAAAAAAAATATATATATATATATAGAAAACAACATTCTTCACGGGTAGATATTTTTGCCCTTACATGAGGGCTGTACACCTCAGACATACACACATTACTTATTTAATACCACTTTAAGGCTGAACTGTAATGGAGAAGAGGGAAAGTCAGGTTTATATCTCTTACCTGATGTACTTCCTCATCTCAGATTATTGCTGGCTAAGTAGCAGAGATGCAGAGGTACAGCATCTTATAGGCACAAGGGGTGTAGCCCTTCTAAAACAACAAAGCAAAACAGTTAGAACAATGATGGTGCAGTGGTAGCATTGTCACTTCACAGCCAGAGCTTGTCTGGTTTGATTCTCAGTTGGGGTGCTTTCTGTGCAGACTCTGCATGCCCTCCCTGCGTTTGTGTGGTTTTCCTTCAGGTGCTCCTGTTTCCTCCCATCTTCCAAAGACATGGATCTGGAGTGCTTCTCCCCAGGCCTCTGCTGAAAATTGTCTTCATTCCAAGTCAGACTTTCCTGGTAAATACATGGAAAAACAAACTTTTAAGTATTATAAGCAACTTCTGCAAAACGCTGATCTGAACATCTTTATTTACATCATGATGAGATATACATTTATAAGGGGTTTGATAAGTTGCGGCACATTTTTACACCATAAAAACATTGTGTTGAGATTTTACTTACATAACCAAGATATATGACTCCAGTCTGATAACATAATTGAGTACTTGGCTAGCTTATAGTGACCATTTTCATCCTATATGTCCATTATCATGATCATTGTTAGAATTTCTGGGGTAGCAGTAAACCATTTAGTGAACTCATGTCCAAGATAACTGCTATTCTTCCTCCTCAACATAGGTTTATAGTTTCATAGTTATATACTAGGCTAATGACCATCAGGGCATTTATAAGCCTAACTGTGCAATTCTCTATTACTGTCTCTTTATACTGCCATCTCTGCCAAATATCACTGTCTCCACACATACCATTTCACCTCTGACTTCTTATAAAAGAAAACTCAGCAGGAGATACAATAATCAGTGCATGATTTCTAAAAAGATAATAAAAGTAAAAACAAATACATACTGCAAGCAACTTTACCTAAATGCCAGTACACACACACACACACACACACACACACACACACACACACACACACACACACACACACACACACACACACACACACACACACACACACACACACACACACACATACACACATTACTTATTCAAAAAATATGTTGCATTGTTTCTCCCTACAAATACAATACATGATACTGCTACACCTATTATTGTATATGGGACAAAATGCTGTAGTCCCTAAATATTACAATCAGCTTCAGAATTCCTGCATACTGGGGAAAAGGTTCTTGTCTCATTGCATTAACTACTATCCTATCAGTGAAACATAGTCGTATATTTTACATTTACAGTAGCTCTGTTTTGTTCATTTGAAATTGTTACCCAGGATAGATCACTGATTACAACTGACTAATTTCATTCTCAGTCTGGGTAAATTTGCAAAAATACAAGCAGATACAATCAGAACCATAGCTTGCTTATCTACCACTCTGAAACTATAGCTCTTGTGCTCTGGTAATATAGCAAACAGCTTGAAACAAATGAAGAGAGCAGCTTGCTACAATTAAATTACCACACACTGAGCTTCAGCACTTCAGTCATAACCGCAAATGCAGTATCGGTATTCTTTTCTGAATACTGGTACTGCACTCTTGCAGCATTGGCTCCAGCAGATAGGACCATCCATTGCAAAAATACAAGCAGATACAATCAGAACCATAGCTTGCTTATCTAGCACTCTGAAACTATAGCTCTTGTGCTCTGGTAATATAGCAAACAACTTGAAACAAATGGAAAGAGCAGCTTGCTACAATTGAATTACCACACACTGAGCTTCAGCACTTCAGTCATGACCACAAATGCAGTATCGGTATTCTTTTCTGAATACTGGTACTGCACTCTTGCAGCATTGGCTCCAGCAGATAGGACCATCCCTCTTCACCCCACCTAGTTATGCCTCTGAATACAAGGTTACAATAGAGCGATCATTAGCATTTTACTTCCTTTCATCCTTATATTAAATTCCTCTGTGATGATGTAAGCAATTGCCAGCTATACCAGAAGTAGGGCAGTGGATGTGTAACATATGCCAGTATAGCTACTTGGAGTTTTGTAAAGAATTATATTTCATTTGTATATCAAACTGATTTGTACAGATGCATGTGTTGAAAAATTTATTTGTAAAGCTGCTTGTGTTAAAAATGTACCAACAGTATGTCCTGCTGGACAGAAAAGAAATATACATGTATGCCAGACTCAGCTCTTGAACCCTACATTATGAGTCTTGAGGGACATACCTAAGGAAGCTCCTGAGTCTAAAGGAAAAGGGGAGTCTGTATACTGGAACAAAGGATTACTGTATAGAGAGTGTATAGAGAGTGGACTCCTGAGGGATGGCTAGAGGTGAGGTAATTCAGCAGTTGGTAGTGTCTAGAGCTTACCATCTGGCACTTCTAGCCATAGGCCATGACATTCCTTTTGCATGTCATACGGGCATAAAGCATACCAAGAGATGTGTTAAGCAGAACTTTTATTGGCCTGGGATTGCAAGTGATGTAACAGGGTACTGCAGAACCTGTGAGCAGTGCCAAAAAGTCAGCAAGACAGGAGACAAGGTCAAAGCTCCTTTGATGCCTTTGCCTGTGATTGAGGAGCCATTTCAGAGGGTAGGTATGGATATCGTAGGGCTTCTGAGCACCCCAGGTTATACAAGGAAGAAGTATATCCTGGTAGTAGTAGATTATGCTACTAGATACCCTGAGGCTGTGGCTCTATCCTCCATTGAGGCAGAGAAGTTGTCAAATGCTTTGTTAGAGATTTTTCAGCTGGATAGGTTTCCCAAGAAAATTATTGACTGACAGAGGTACCAATTTCATATCAGACCTGCTAGCCTGTCTGTGAGAGTGCTGTATGGTGAAGCACCTAAAGACAACCCCCTACCACCCCCAGATTAATGGTCTTGTGGAGAGGTTAAGCTGTACACTAAAAACCATGATACAGACATTTGCAGACCAGTTCAAGAGAGAGTGAGACAAATATTTGCCCATCTACTGTTTGCATACAGACAGGTACCCCAGGAATCCACAGGTTTTTCACCCTTTAAGTTGCTGTATAGTGATAGGGTGAGGGGGCCTTTAGATTTGATTCATGATGAGTGGGACAGTGAGTGTGAATCACACAAGGAGTCTGTTGTGGCATATATCCTAAACTCTCGAGAAGGATTAGGGAGCTCGTGAGCTTGACCCAGGAGAACCTGTCAGGAGCCCAACAGCAAAAAAGGTCTGGTATGACAGGAATGCTTGAGCCTGAGAATATGCTGTGAGACAGCAGGCTATAGTTCTCAGAACTGTGTTTATTAAATAATTAATGCTGTCCTTTGAGTGGTGCTCCTTTTCATGGAATTTATGTTTTCTTAGGATATAGTTCTCATTCCTGTCAGACACAATAAGCTGCTGGCAGCTTGGGAGGGACCCTTCAAAATGGTAATGAAGGTCAGTGATATTAACTATATGGTAGAACTGCTAGGTAGGAGGCAGGGGCACAAACTGTACCATGTTGACATGATGAAGTCTTATCAAGATAGGGAGGTCCTGGTGCTATGTATTTTCAGTGGATGGTAGGAGGAGTCTGAAGGGGATCTATGGCTGTATCAAGCTAGCCAGCAACATGCCAAGTTACTAAGGTAGCCTAGGGCTGCAGACATATAATATGACAGTGCAGCACCATAGTAGGGTCAGCAATGCCAATGCAGATGAGCTCTCATGACAGGGTATGGGTTAATGTGCTCCCAGACAAGCTCATGTCCCTCAAGCAATGTTTCTTAAGGGTCACTTGAGAAACTAGCTTGAGTTTTCAAAGGGGGGAAGAGATGTGAAGATGTGAGGTATTGCCAGCTATGCCAGGAGAAGTACGGCAGTGGATATGTAACATATACCAACATAGCTAGCTGGAGTTTTGTAAATAATTATATGTCATTTGTATATCAAAGTGATTTGTACAGATGCTTGTTTTGAAAAATGTATTTTGTAAATCTGCTTGTGTAAAAAATGTACTAACAGTGTGTCCTGCTGGACAGACAAGAACTATGCATGTATGTCAAACTATACTATTGTAACTGATTAAATGTTTATATTATAACATAGGATACTGGAAGAGAAGAGGTTAAGCTCAGTCCCAGCTAACATTTAGAAAATATCCTGAAATTAAATTACCTGGTTTAGTACATAAAGATTGTATCTTACAATTCTGACTGCAGCCAGAAACAAAATGTCTGTGAAAACAAGGACTAGGAATCCTGCTGTATTGTCCTTAGCAGTGAATAATTGCTACCCTGGAAGAGTGGAAGTGTTAAAATAGTTGTATAGCTTCCCACTGCTATAACACACCTTAGCAGAGCTCTGTGTGTATGGTAACACACATGTGCAAGATTATGATTCAGTTTCTAGTAAAGGGGGTAGTATGGGAACCAGAAGTCAGATGACCAGATGTATATGATGTCATTCCACAATCCAGCACTGAAATGATGTTTCAAATACTAGAGGAGATAGAAGTCTCACAGAAATCTGTTTTTGAAACCTGACAGGAAGGAACCTTCACCTACTTCATCTTGACTTGCTTTAGTAAGTAACCAGGGAACAGTAATTCTTTGGATCAGTCAGTAAAATATGTGAATCTATTCATCTGGGTTATTGTAATATTTTCTGTGATTGATTTTTTATATATGATATTTAGTATTTTCATATACTTATATTATTGATTATTAAATATATTTAAATGTTTCATTGTGGCTTGGCTTTTACAGGATATTTTAACATTTGAGAGCACTTATATTTATTTGCTAAAACTGTGGTCGCTCCTGAAGGCCTTACTGCATTGGTCAAACACTACCATTTGTATTAATAGTAATTTTTACTCAGTATAACTGGGTACCCTTGTAAGAGCCTTAGAGAAGGCGTGTGTGTGCGTGTGTGTATGCGCGCCTGCATGCATGCCCATGACATGTGTGTGTCTGCAAATCAAATCTCAAAGACTGTGTGTGTCAGCTGCTTGGAGCAGGCATACAGAGCACTGGTTTCACAGAGCGAGAGTGGTGGAGGACCTGGCTTGGACAGTCAACTGAGGCCTCAACTCTACAGCTGTGCCAGTTGAGAATCTTACTGGGGGCCTGGAGAGAGAGACAGAGAGGGAAACCTCAACTCTACAGCTGTGCCAGTTGAGAGTCTTACTGGGGGCCTGGAGAGAGAGACAGAGAGGGAAACCCAGCCCTTGGACTGAGTGTGTTCCCTGTGTGTTCTTAAGAGACGTTGTGCTTGATGCAGAGAGCTGCATCTGGAAATACTGTGTGTATCTATTTTTGTTCAAAGTTAACATCCCTCATTGGTGTCAGTGGCAAGGACTCAAGTCCCTTGTTTGCTGGCCCAGAGGGGAGGCATCACATCTTCTCCTAAACAGTCCCATGTCCTCTTAAATATCATGGTGGATTTTTTTATATACAAGCACTACTACTCATAAATACTTTTCCCTTCTCATATATAGTTTCATACATGTGTACTAGGTTAATTGCCCTGGAGTTTTTACAAGCATAGCCCATAGGATTACCCTAGTGCCTCTGTCATGTAGAGCCACTGGAGTGATCCCTGAGGTGAATTTTCTATTTCCCATTCACTCATCAAGATTTCTCTTGAAGAGGGTCAGTAAGGTGCTCTGCTTGACATGTATGGGAAGTCTATTCCATAGCACGGGCAGTCTCTGGGTTATGAACTTGTCCCTCCAGCATGTTCTGTTGATTGTAGTAATGAGGTTGAAGTCTCTGGAGTGTGTGGTGAGGAGGGATTGGGATTTATTTAGATGTAGCATTTCCAAAAGAGCTGGGTCAGACATGGCTTTGTAAGTCAAGCAGATATCGCCTTTAAGTAGGCGATATGAGACAGAAAATAGTTGGAGTTTTTTGAGTCTGTCCATATAGGACAAGTGTTTAAGGCCTAGGATCCTCTTTGTGAGGTACTTTTGTGGCTTCTCCAGTTGTTGCAGGCATCTTGTGAGGTACATGCCAAATGGGACTAATGAGGGAAGAGTAGAGGGAGACAATGACCTCTTTCTTCCTGGATGCAAAACCCTTAGTAATGAGATGTGCCAAATAGAAGGACTTTCTGACCACAGTGGCAATGTGGTGGTCAAAAGAGAGGTTGCTGTCAATCTGTATTCCCAGATCTCATATAACGTCTTCTGTGTTCAGTGGACTACCATCAATGTGGTAATTCAAGGGAACCAGGTTTTTCCCAAGGGGGGATGATAACACATTTTTTGGCATTGAGCTTAAAGCCATGGTTCTGACACTAGTCATTGGTGTCGTTCAGGCCTTTCTGTAGGATGCCAACATCACTTGGTGAGTTAATAATAGCTCCCAACTTGCAATTGTCTGTGAACTTTGTCAGCCAGAGTCCATTTGTGTTGGCTTAGACTTCAGAGAAGTAGATACCAAATAGAAGAGGACCCAGGACCAAACCCTGTGGGACTACACTCATGACTGGTTGGCAGTCTGACTTGGAGTCAGCTATTTTCACACTGTGGTTTCTATTTGTGAGCCAGTTTGCAACTGACCTAGTGATATATGGGTTGATGCCTAGCTTAGTGAGTTTTTCTATGATTCCAGAGTGTGAAATGGTACCAAAAGCCTTGGCCAATTCAAGGTAGGCTGTATGAACACCTTGCCTTCATCCACAGCTGTGGTGACTAACTCAAAGAAGTCAATCAAGTTAAGCAAGCATGATCTACACTTCACAAAACCAAACTGTGCAGGATCCAGAGTTTGGAGATTCCCTATACCCTTGTTTATTAGGACCATGGTGATACGTTCCATAGTTTTGCATATCAGACTTGTCAGGATAATTGCAGGATAATTCCTGGGGTCAATAGCCACTCCTCCTTTGTGGAGAGGGATGACTGTAGCAGTGCACCATTCAGTAGGGACAAAGCCTGAGGTGATTGAACAGGACACACAGGTGAGGTGCCAGTTCACTCTGTAGTTCATGTAGAACACAGCCAGGGGTATTGTCATATCCCATAGAAGCTGTATTCTTGGCCTTGAACAGTGCTGCTTTAACCTGTGCAGCAGTAATGCTGGGTGCCTGGCTATCTACTGGTATTGTGATTGGTCCTTTGGAGGGAGAGAGGGGTAAAGTTAGCACTGAATCTGCTGGCCAGTATATTGGCAATGTCTGCTGGCTTGGTACAGGAGGTACCATTTTGCAGCAGCTCAGAGCAAATCTGGGTATTGCCATGGAGATTCTTTGCATATAGAAGGCCTTGTGGTTATCTTTACTATCTGCTACAATTCTGTTTTCATAGCTAGCTTTAGAGGATTTGATGAGGGATCTCAACATTTTATTGAGGCTGATAAGGGAGTTTTTCCAGTCTTGGGACTTCACCTTATTCCGCATCCATTTCCTCCTTCTGTTGCAGAGTTTGTTTATGGCAGGGGATCACCAGATTGGCTTCCTTTTTTTGAGGAGAGCATCTTAGTTCTATTGGGTATGGTGAGATCCATGCATTTGTATACATGTTCGTACAGTGCACAGTGCATTGGTGTATGATTCGGCGGTCATGCAACTATTCTCCATTTCCATGGGTGCTGTGAAGTTAGCCACCTCTGTTTAGGAGCCCAAAGTTAGCTTTGTGTTAGCTTTGTGGGGAGGGGGTGGGAGGGATGTGGATTTTCAAGGTGATTAGTTTGTGGTCTGATCTAACCAGGGAGGAGTTGACTATTGGTGTAGAGCAACCGTTGCCCATGTTAGTAATGACCAGGTCAAGGATGTTGCTACCTCTAGTGGGGGTAAGAATGAGCTGGTCCAGAGCATTTGAATTAATGAATTCCAGAAAGCATTGGGCAAGTGTATTGGTACATGAGTAGTTTTCTCAGTTAATGGAGGAGTAGTCGAAGTCACCCAGTATGAGAATGTTAAGTTTGACCCTAATATTCTTCAGGATGCTTAGGAACATGGAATGTGAGTCCTGGGACATAGTTGGGGACCTGTAGCAGACTACGACCTGAATTGCTGTCTTACCTAGCGTTAGCTGCACCTGAAGTATCTCAGATGCATTATGTTGGGTTACCAGTCTGGAGGTGTGTGCATCCTTTATGAATATGGAAACATCATCGCCTATGGAGCTTCGGTCCAAGTTCTGGGTCCGAAAGGTGTGGAATGAGTTTTAGCCTGGTAGTGCAAAGGTGCTTTCTGCTGCCTTGAACCAGGTCTCTGTTACAGCACAAATGTCGATGTTCTCCATTTTAAGGAGTGCTTTGAGTGACTGCATTTTGAGATTTAGACTTCTAGCGTTGAGCAGCATGACTGTCAGATTGCATTTGTTTGTAGCTGTTACGGTGGTAATTTGGTCTTTGGAACATTGCCTAAAAAAGGCACTATAGGGGTGGCAAGAATCTTGGACAGTATCCAGAAGCCCAGGGGTGACAGATATAGGTCATCTCTGGCAAAGCATCGAGGTCTGTCAGTCATGTCATTCCAGGCAGAGAGATACTGGATCTCCTTAGAATGACACCAGAAACTTGGCCAATTGTCAAAATCAATAATTTTCTGTTTGTACTGTGGTATAATTCTGGGTGATGGTAGGATGTTGCTCAGGGCTAGAGTCATACCCGCCTGGCTACATAATCCAAGAGCTCCTCCATGTCTCTTTTCATGTAGTCCAGGGAGGTAAATCTCAGGTCACTCACACCCACTTGTACAATGACAGTCATATTTGTACCTGTTGTTGAGGGATCTGAATGAGTGCATTATGTGGTGGATCCTGGCACCTGACATGCAGCTGACTGTTACTTTCTTCTTATTCAACCTAGTGAGTGGGACATCGATGTGCCTCACTATCGAGTCACCTATGACTAGTGTGTTGGGCATGCTGTTTTGCCTTAGGGGCTTTGGTTGAGTGGAACTTTGTTTAGGAGAGTTATGTGTCTCATCATTAGTGGTGTGTTGTGGTGGTCGGGTGCATTTCTGCCTTGGAGGTCTCTGCTGTTTGTGTAGATTTTTATTGAGAACCTCCGCGAAGATGGGTGTGTGGTTTGTGTTTTTATGTGAAGGCTGTGCTGGTGGCACCTGACATGCAGCTGACTATTACTTTCTTCTTATTCAACCTAGTGAGTGGGACATCAGTGTGCCTCACTCTCAAGTCACCTATGACTAGTGAGTTGGGCAGACTGTTTTGCCTTAGGGGCTTTGGTTGAGTGGAACTCTGTTTAGGAGAGTTATGTGTCTCGTCATTAGTGTTGTGTTGTGGTGGTCGGGTGCATTTCTGCCTTGGAGGTCTCTGCTGTTTGTGTAGATTTTTATTGAGAACCTCCGCGAAGATGGGTGTGTGGTTTGTGTTTTTATGTGAAGGCTGTGCTGGTGAGTGTTCTGGAGGCATATGTGTTCCATGTAGTGTGGTGCAAGTGTTGAACTTCTCCTCTTGACCAGCTATTCTTCTCTTGGCTGGAGAGTGCGTGACTTCCAATTTGGATATATAAGTGCATCTTTCACAAGTCTGAGTGTTGGGAGGTAAGAGGAGAGGGTTGTAAGTGTACATGAGGCAGTTGTTACATTGCCTCAGAATGCCCAATTTCACCAGGTTAATAGGAGAAAGCACAGGGAACTAACCTTTAGACATGCCTGGAGGAGTGGGAATTAATAAATACTGGAGTTATTTCCCTGTAGAATGTTTAGTGCTGGTAGCACTTTTGTGTGCTACAATAATTGCTACAAGAAGTCTGGTAAAGTGCTAAACTAATAAGCTAGTAAAAGTGCAGGAGAGGAGAGAACTAGCAGATCTAATGGAAAAATTGAAGAGCAGACTTTGGCACCACTCAGAAGCTTACAAACAGTCCTGGATACAGACAATCTGTACCTGGACTAGACTAGTTACAGGAAAGTCAGGAAGCAAGTGCAAATGCAGGCTTTTAAACCAGAAAGATGAAGGAGATGGAAAACTGATTAAACAGACAATAATCTACAATTTCTGGGCCAGAAACAACTCCTCTTGTAGTAAATAGGCTACGCAGTGCTTACCACTCTCACTGATAAGCTAGAAGGCTTTCCTCCAACACAGAAAGGCTTGTGGGGCTCAGAAACTTACCAACAGGCCTGGATACACCAAATCTGTATCTGGACTAGACTTGTTACAGGAAAGGTGGGAAACAAGCACAAATGTGGGCTTTTAAACCAGAGAGTAGAAAGAGATGGAAAAACTGCCCAAATGGTCAGTAAACTACAATTTCTGGGCCAAAAACCACTCCTCTTGTGGCAGATAGGCTACCTAGTGCTTACCACTCTCACTGATAAGCTAGAAAGTTTACCTCCAACACAGCTGGGCTTGGGGGGCTTAGAAGCTTACCAACAGTCCTGGATACAGCAAATCTGTATCTGGACTAGACTAGTTACAGGAATGTCAGGAAACAAGTTTCAATTTTTTTTCAGAAAGCAGCTAAAACAGCACTAAAAATAAAGCAAATACAGTTTAAATAAATGCAGTTTATTTGAAATGTATTCTGAACTAAATTCAACTGTTGCTTTATTCAACTCTGAACAGTTAAGAAGTGCCAAAAATATACTTATCAACTGAAAAGCACACTCAGCACTCAGTCAGAACACAAGGAGATTTTTTTTGTTAGCAAAGTGCAAGGAGAGGAAGGAAGAGCTGAAGATAATTCAAGGTTAAGAACCTAAGTGGGTTGGCCTTCTCAAATGATCTCTCTGTAATAGGTAGAATGAACACTAGACTGGAAGGAGTGTCCCAGATCAAATTTACAGTAGGAGCGGGCAATGGCAAAGCCACCAACTATAACAAACACCACAGGAATAGGGTGGGTGGGACGGAGAAAACCAGTTTCAGAAGAGATAGAGATCAGGAACAAACAAAACAATGCCAGGAAATATATAAAATAATTCAGTCAGCAAATACATAAATAATTCAGCAAAAAAATTAAGACAATGCAGAACTCTGAAAAGTTAAAGTGCCAAGAATTATACTTATCACCGATTATATTTCCAGATTGTTTGAGAGCTCTCAAGTCAGAACACAAGGATTTTCAAACAGTTTCTATAGCTAACCTCTTTCTAACCCATATATGTCCATCCTTTTCCCCATCCCTATTTCACCTAACATATCTATCTCTTTGCCTCTGTCTTTTCTTTATAAAACAAACATGCTAACGTACAACTACAACCTCCTCTACAAATGTTAATCTATTTACTTTACTCCTGAAAACTCCATTTTTACAATAGATAAATGGTATACTGTCCAAACATGTTTCTAACTAACATATCTCTAAGCATCCATTTTTCTTTCTAGTTACTGTATATATATTCAATTTCAGTAAATACTATATCTGACATTTTATCTGCAGATCCTAAACTGTAAATACAATTTTAATGTACATACATAATCTGATTTTTAATGACAAAACCACAGTGTTTTAAAATATGTATGTAAAGTGTAAATTGTATGTATTTTGTAATTGTAATTTTTGTAATTGTAAACATTGTACAACTTTCCTTCTTGTACAATGAAAAATTCTTACTGTGTTCTTGTATGCATGTATTTTTGCAATGTTTTCTGTACTTATATCTGTAATAACTGATGAGTGTTTTTTCCCCCAGGCCTCTGCTGCAAATGAGATCAATTCCAGCTGGACTTTCCCAGTATCTGTCTATCTAGGTATGTAGATACCTACACAGATGGATAGATAGATACTGCCTACTGTAATAGTCCATTCTACATATCCAGAAACCTGGTAAATTAGACAAAAGAACAAATTAGCAAAAAATGTTTATAAGTAATGACCGTGGTTTCTGAAACATGCCAACTGTAATTGCGCTGAGACTACTGTGGAACGGCTGAGTTTGCAGCATGTCTAGAAAGTAACTAAAATTAACAATCTGAAATTTCATGCCTCAGGCTGTTTCAAATTTTAAAAAAAATCACAAGTTCACTGGTGAAAGATTATCACTACTGTGACCAGGAATGCTATGAAGAGAAGTGGTGAGCAAGTGGTAACATGTCCACGCCTGAGGCCGTGCACAGATGCTAAACACTGCTGCCATGGTAAATGGCCTGCAGCAATGCTTGTATCATGCATATTAATTTAAATGGGGAGAGAATAGGTTTATAGGAAAGTTGGAAAAGGAGTAAACCAAGTAACATACACAAAGACACAAGGAGGTAAGGCTGGGAGAGGAGAGGGGGAAGAAAGAGTATATTATTTATTTATTTTTTGAGGGACCTACACATAGGTGAAGAAGAGATGTGGAAGGATTTAAGAGGAAATCAGGGAGATAGAAAGAGGGTAGTAGGTGTGAGAAGGGACACAGAAACAAACATAAAACAAAGGCAAGCAGAGGTACACAAATAAACAAACATAATGCAGAAAGACCAACAGAGGAGGTGCTGACACCCATGGTAATGCTACTACATAGCAGAATAGCAGTCCTCATTAGTTAATGACCTCAAGGGGTCACAGGTGTTACCAGGCTGACTTCCTGCTGCACCAAACACGGAGACAGGCCTGGGGTCATGTAGACTGCTATAAGAAGTAGGTTGGGCATGATGGTGGGGGTGGAGACCTGTGCCAGACCACTGACACAGGCATTGCAAATGCTACAAAAATGCAACAAAGAGCAAAAAATATAGATTAAAATGAAAGACAGCTACAATGAGAGGGAGAGGGAAATAACAGAAAGATGACATTATATTACTTATCTTACACATGCCCACTCAGACTGCTATGTAATGTTCTGCTACAGGACCAATATGTATGTATGATACTAGGCATTCTCAGATAACTCTGTATAAGTGCATTGCACCAAATCAACATGGTAGGATGTGCAATCAGGTGTGCAGTGTCACTGCCTAGACTTGGTGTGATGGTGTGGAAACTACAGTGCAGGCATGATGGCAGACATCATGGTCGGTATGTGGAATATTGCCCTAAGGATCTCCCAGGAGAGACATGCTAAGAAGCATGCTGTGTAGATTTAGACACTGGCAAAACCAGTTTAACCCAACATTTCTGTAATGGAAAAGTGCTGTAACAGTTATAAAAGTAGCCATGTTGGACATGGAAAGCTGTCAGCAGGCATTGTACAAAGAAAGACTGCAATGCTAATTGCCACACATGCTCACATAACATGGATGCAACAACATAAACAGTTTCATGTCATGTGAACATATAACCAATAAGGACATACACACTGGAGTGAAGCATGGGCAATATTGTGCTGACTCCCCTGCCACTCAACACAGGCCTCCAACTCAATCACCCCCATAATATTCAGCCCAACCCACACCCAACTTTAAACTCCACACTCATGCAAACATGTTTACACCTCCCATAAATCACCCCCTCCAGTATATAACTTCTGCTAGGAAGGGTGCACAACTCATGGATATAATGACCACACTGCATGTCATCCTCTAGGAGACATACTTTGTGGGGAGACAGAGATGTTTTTCTTACTAGAAAAATACTCTTTATAATCTATGAGTATGACCATTCTGCATGTTGGTGTGCAAAGCATCATGTATTTATATATAAGGATTGTCTTAGTATCCAAATAAGTGAGACATATGTCAATGGTAAAAAGGTTACCTCCAGCACTTTAATAAACTAATAAAACATATGTAGACATAATCAAATGAGCTGCATCAGTGGTCACAGCTAAGCAGCAGTAATATTGCTCAGTATTGTATAATATGTTAAGAAATTGTACCCACCCTTTCACCTGGATAGCCACTCCATTCTGCCCTTGCACATGAGAGAGATACCCATGATACCTGCTTAAGTAGCAAAACAATAAAAAGAGTTGCAGCACTCATTAATTAAATGACAGATAATACCATAAATACCTATAAGACAAATAACAAAGCTGATAAGATTGCCATACTTATTATATGTCTCTTGGACCCTTACCTGATCTACCCACTGGCATATAAGATCAAAATTCATAAATTCCAATGCCCTGGATCAACTAATCCATAGTCCCACCAGGGGTTTCAATATCCTGGACCTGCTCATTGCCAACATGGGAAATCGATGCTCCACGCCAGTGGTCACCCTCTTGTTGGTTAGGTTTGACCATAAGCTAATCCCCTTTGACATCCACATCCCATCCCCGACTCCCAGTAAGGAAATATCCATAAAAAAACTTCTCCAAGGCCAACTTTGTGCTACTCAAGTCAGAAGTGACAAACTTCATGACACCCACGAAGATAGGAACTGAAAGTTCGACTGCTGAATCCTACACTAAAGCACTGTATGAGCAAATCCACTTGTGCATGAATCGTGCCATCCCAAATAGAACCAAGATGCTGTCCTCCAAAAAAATGGAAGCCAATCTGGTGGTCCCCTGCCATAAACAAACTTTACAACAAAAGGAATAAAATGTTGCAGAAAAGAGGAAAATCACAGGATGCAAAAAACTCCCTTACCAGCCTCAGTAAGAAGCTGAGATCCCTCATAAAATCCTCCAAAGCTAGTTACGAAAGTAAAATTGCCAAAGATTCCAAAGAGCATCACAAGGCATTCTATAGATATGTCAAGAATGTAAATGACAATGCTCAGATCTGCTCTGAGCTACAACAGAATGGCATTAAATATACTGATCCCAAGGACATTGCCAATATCCTGGCAGATCGATTCAGTGCCAGCTTCACCTCCCTCTCACCCCCTAAAGGGCCCATCTCAATACTGAAAGATTGCCAAATTCCAGTAATAACGGCCACACAGGTAAAAACCGCACTCTCCAAAGCTAAAAATACAGCATCCATGGGACCAGCTGACATCCCAGGCTGTGTACTACATGAACTACAAAATAAACTGGCACCTCACCTAAGTGCCATGTTTAATCATAGCCTCACCTCAGGCTTAGTGCCCACTGAGTGGCGCACAGCTGCAGTTATCCCACTCCACAATGGGGGATCCACCTTGGATCCTGAGAACTACTGTCCCATCAGTCTGACAAGCCTGATCTGCAAGGCCATGGAACATATTATCATGGAACTTATAAACAAAGACACTGGCAACCTTCAAACACTGGACCCCGACCAGTTTGGGTCGGTGAAGGGCCGAGCGTGTCTCCTGAACCTGATTGACTTCTTCGAATCAGTCTCCAGAGCCATGTATGAGGGTAAGGTGGTCCACACAGCCTATCTGGACCTCGCCAAGGCCTTCAACACCACCCCCCACTCTGAAATCATAGATAAACTTACTAAGCTGGGCATTAACCCCTACATCACTTGATGAGTTGCCAGCTGGCTTACTGACAGAGCCCACACTGCAAAAGTAGCCGACTCCAAATCCAGCTCCAGACAAGTGACAAGTGGAGTACCTCAGGGTTCAGTCCTGGGAATGCTCTTGTTTGGCATCTGCTTCTCTGAAGTAGAGGCCAACACTAAGGGACTCTGGCTAACAAAGTCCGCAGATGACTGCAAACTGGGAGCCAATATTGAATTCCCCAAATAATGTGGATATTCTACAAAAGGGCCTTACAGAAACAGATGCTTGGTGACAGAGCTATGGGCTCAAGCTCAATGCCAAGAAATGTGTAGTTATCTCCTTTGGGAAAAAAACATGTACCTATGAATTACCACATAGGTGGCAGTACACTAAACACCAAAAGTGTGATAAGAGACTTAGGAATACAGGTGGACAGTGGTCTCACCTTTGATAACCACATCACCATAACAGTCAGGAAATCCTTCTATGTGGCACACCTCATCACTAAGTGCTTTTCATCCAGAAGAAAGGAGGCCATTGTCCCACTGTACTCATCCCTCATTAGACCCATCACAGAGTACAAAACCCCATTTGGTATGTACCTCACAAGACATCTGCAACAACTGGAAAGGCCGCAGAAACACCTGACTAAAAGAACCACAGGCCTAAAGCAGATGCCCTATGCTGACTGACTAAAAAAACTCCAGCTATACTCTGTCACATATCATCTACTCAGAGGTAATCTCTGCTTAACATACAAGGCCATGTCAAACCCAGCGCTGTTGGACATGCTACACTTAAAGAAATCCCAATCCATCAGAGCCACACACTCCAGGGACTGAAACCTTGTTATCACAATGAACAAAACCTACTATGGGGATAGGTTCCTGACCTAGAGACTCCCCATACTCTGGAATAGACTGCCCATACATGTCAAGCAGAGTGCTTCCTTGGCCCTCTTTAAAAGGAACCTTGATGACTGGATGGGAGATAGGAAATTTACCCCAGGGATCACGTCAGTTGCCCTGCTAGACAGGGGTCCAGGGAAGTAAATATTGCAGGAAGAAATAGCCAGGGAATTGTTATGGCTAGGCTTGTACAGGCTCTAGGGCTGATAGCCTAGTATCAACCTATGAACCGATGAAAATGGTGCCTCTAAGGTTACTTTAGTATTTCCAGAAGGGCTCAGCAGACCATTGGCATTAGTCACTACCCTAGCAAGGCTGAGTTAGACATTCTCTTAATACTGGGAACCCTCACAGAAGTACCAAGTTTTGTTCACTTGCTGATCCCTATGAAGTAGAAACAATGACTTTCCTTGGGTAACCAGATGGAAGCCATGCTGAAATCAGTGCCCTTGGAAACCATGGCCATACACCAGGTCACATTCCCTAGAATTGTGGTATCCCTCTCATGGTTTCACATGTTGATGTGATTGACATGTGACACAAAACATTGGGTCAATATCACAATGTCGAACTTACAAAAGTTCGATCGTTGTAATATCGAACTGTTATGTTCAAAATCCAACAAAACCGAAAGCACAGAACAGCGATTTTTTTCCCAGGAAAACAAATTGCTGTTTCGTGACAAAAAAATCAATAAATAAATAAATAACCTTAAACCTAAACTGCCCCCCCCCCACGTAAATATACCAAATCCGAGATCACACCGCTGTAGAGGAAATAGCAAAGCCCTGAAAGCGACCCACTGATTTTTTTCCCTGGGAAAAAAGTCGATGTGCCGTGGCTTTGCTATTTTCCACTTTCGGACTTTAGGGTTCGTTATTACAATGTTCAAACTTGTTTTAGTTCAACGTTGTAATATAGACCCCAAAACATCCAGTAGCTAGCTAGTGTGACCAGCCATAGTGAAGGTATTGTATAGATGAAATTGCATGGCATGTCATAGCATGATGTTGTCACAGTGTAAGCAGTATCGAGGAAAACACATATAAGTATTGTGGTGCCAAGTTGTGACAGCAGTTTTGTTCTTTGATGTCTGTATTTGCTATGGGAGTGGAAATTATTCCTCACATCCCTGCAGAGCTCATTGAATCACTCACACATGATCAGTGTGTTACACAGGTATTCATGCAAATTCATGCAGCTAAGCAAATCTTTTGGCACAGCACTGGTTAATTGTGCAATGAGGCAAAGATGCAGTTCAGGGATACTCATTTGAATGAACCTCATTGGCATAAAGACCATGCAAAAACCTTTTGAAATTACATGACCAAAACTCAAGTATCTGCCATGGGTCTCATCACACTTCAGAAGATTTCAAGAGAGCAACATTGCCAGCATCATTGAAAGCTAGTTTATACTATTTCTACAAGCAGCAAGTGTTTATGAAAGATAAATTATAGGTGAATAGTATTTTACTCATTTTGTACTGATGAACTTATTTTGTGCATCATAATATCAATGACAGTGTGCTACCATTGTACTTGTTTATGTTGCTAGTTTCAAGTGACAATGCTTGCTGCTGCTGCTGTGGGAAGTGTTACCTTTGAAAGAGGGACTATTTCCAATGTAGAAAACATGGGGTGGATGATGTTGCAGGGTACATTCCACATAAATTATCAGTCGTCTGTGTATTTACACTGCATGTATAAATGTAAGCCAAGGAATGAGTGTTTAACTTAGTGCCTATTGATATGGCAGAGATAAGAAATGATGTGTTGGCTGAAAATTACAGCAGAAGCTGTTACACTACTGCTTGCATTACTTGTTGGGGGGGAATTATAATTATATGCCATGCATATCATATTTTTGTTTTTTGGAGTCATAAAACAACTACGTTAGTATGCTAAGATTATTGTGAAACTTGACATGACTGAGCTATTGTAATGTGTTTGGTGGTGGTGGTGGTGGGGGGCAGATAGCACAGTGCAAAAGCGTGTATACATTGAACATTTTCCAGACAGCCACAAAGGCTATTACTGCTTAAAGTTTGTGTATATAGACACTCATCTTCTCTGCAACCCAAATGCACCACAGATGTTGTGGAAGTATTTGAGGTATTATTAAAGTGCTCAGGGTTGGAAACTTGCACTTACATAATTTTATGTCTGTATTAGGCTGTGGATCCTATAGTGTCATCCATGTACTGCAAAGAGTCATGTCAGAGTTAGGCTGTGGACCTCATAGTCTCCTCCATGCACTTGAAGGAGTCATGTCTGTGTTAGGATGTAGAACCTATAGTTTTCTATGTGCACCAAAGGGAGTCATATCTGTGTTAGGCTGTAGATCCTATAGTTTCCTCCATGCACTGCAGGGAGCCATGTCTGTGTCATCCTCAGTGAAATAGTCAGTCCACAGCATAAACCACTAGTTGCCATAATCAGCTGCAAGCAGTGATCAGAGAAGGATATAAGGTCAACAGAGAAGTGGCTATGGACTTGGAAGTTGACTAGGGAGAAAGTGCAAGAATTCAAGGAAATGATCAGGGCTCTAGCACCAAAGGAAGAAGAGGAATTATGTAGCACCTCAAAACAATATCTGTGAGGACTATAGAACAGATATGGAAATTAGGGTCATACGGAAAGATAGTGATGGAATGCAGAATTCCAGAAAATCACCAAAAAATAGAATTAGTGCAGGAAGAAGCGAGAGCTAGATAACACAGATCTACTATAAATGAATACTGTTTGGCTAACAAAAAGGCTAAGAGAGGAGTTGCAAAAGAGAAGAACAAGGAATCTGAGGTACTCTTCCATCTTCGGGAAAGTGACTCATTAGATAGCACAAAGAAACTTTATCAGGTTGTAAGGCAAAGACAGAAAGATCAAGAAGATAGTTATCAGACACTCTTCATAAGGAATGCCATCTACAACCTGCTCACTAGACCACAGGACATCAGAGGCAGGTAGAAGGAGTGCTTCTAGCAGCTTCTGAATGAAGAAAACCTTACAGAAGCTGTACTGCCCCAGACACAGCTTATGATAAAAGAAGAGGAGGAGCCCACCCTAGAAGAAATAATAACAGGCTCAAATGATGTCATAGCAGATATGTTCAATATATTGGATCAGATATGGGATAAAAGGCTCCTGAGGGTACTCATAACAATGTGGGGAGAAAAGCATAACCCAGATGAGTGGTGAATAAGCATACTCGTGTCAGTGTGCAAGAACAAAGGGGATGTTCACAACAGTGGGTAGTACAGAGTTATCAAACTCCTGTCATACTGCATGAAAGTTCTCGACAAGGTGATTGGCAAATGAATATGTAGAACAGTAGAAAGAAATATGGGAGGTTAGAAGTTTGGATTTAGATCATAATGTAGTACAACCAACCCGATGTTTGCAGTGAGACAGACAAATGAGAAAAAAATAGAAATGAGAAAAGAGTCCAACTGGGCATTCCTAGGCTTGGAGAAAGCATATGAAAAGATAGCAGGAAAGCTGATCTGGGCAGTTGTGTAATGGTTTCAAGTCCCAGAAACATTGATAGAATTAATGTAGGCTGTTTACAAAGACTAAATTAAATAAGTACAAATAGTGTTCAGACTCACAGAGTGGTTCTCATTGAGGGTGGTTGTACATCAGGATTCAACTCTGAGCCAAATGCTGTAGATACTGGTGATGGACTACATTAACAAAGAGGTAAGACAGGAAAGATCAACAAAGTTGCTGTATATAGAGAATGTGGTATTACAGGCAGTTTCTGAAAAAGAACTTCTAAAAAGACTAGGGGGATGGAATGGAAAACTGAAGGTGCACAGGATGAAACTGAGTACAGATAATATAACGGTAATGACAGCAAATGGAGGAATTCAGAAGATGAGAACTGAGATAGAAAGGGAAATAGTGGAACAGCTTCAAGTACCTGAGAAGGCTGGTTAATGGGTTGTTGAGGAGAGGTGAAATCTGAATGAGCAGATCAAAGCTTTAAATCAGAAGAGCTGCAGTCAGCTGGCACAGACTGTCAGGGGAAGTATATGACAAAAGAATGCCAAGGAATCTGAAAAGTAAGGTGTATGAAACAGTGGTGCATCCAGAACTTCTGTATGCTAAGAAATCTGACAGTGAAGGCAGAGCAGTTGAGGATACTAGAGGTGATGCAGATTAAGGGCCCGAGACAGGAGGTAGGGTGCATACTGTGGGACAGACGAAGAAATGAAGACATTGGAGCCGAAGAGCAAGTAGCTCCAATTGCAGAGAAGGCCAAAGAGAACAGATTATCATGGTTTGGGCACATGTGCAGGAGACCACAAAAGAATCTGCTAAAGAAGATTTGGGAAAGGTATGAAGAAGGTAAGAAAAAATGAGGGCATCCAGCAAAAAAAGGATGGATTGTCAAAAAAGGTAGGAAAGTGGCATTGGATCAAGAGAAATGGTGGCAGTTGATGGGAAATCCTGTCCCTGTGTAGAAAACATGGGCAAAAAGGGGGGGGGGTAATGATGATGATGATGATGATGATGGTGATTGCAGGTTCATAGTGTGACCATTCTGTGTATTGTATAGCACAGCTTGGGTATAGTTTTGCATGCATCCTTTTTAATTGTATACATTTTGCTTTAATCTGGTCCATGATTATGAATCACTCACTGTCTTTTAGCCAGAACCATGGCATACTGTGCCCAACTCGATCAGCCATAGTCATGCCCTGCAGCTACGTTGTCTACAAGCCCCTCATCAGTAATGTTCTCCACTACTGAGTATAGCAATTCCTCATCCTGAATTTGTCTGACCTGCTGCAGCTATTTGCATAGCAGGGTGTTGTGTAATATTCTATGGACTGCAAAGATTTTATTGCATGTTGCAGGGTTGTACTACAGTGCAGATACATCCAGACAGCAGAAATAAGACTTAAGCAGCCAAACATGCTTCTAAAAGGGTTGGTGTTGTAGGCATTTTCATAACAAACACTAGTGTATCATCCAATATATCGCAAAGCTACTGGCATTCTCTCAACCAGTGCTTTTGAACTCCTCCATCAGGTCACCGCCCACTCTATGAAAGACTCTGAATTCATGAAGTCTTAATCATTTGCTGTATTCTAATCATTCAAATTACTTTATTCTTCCAATTTTTCAACATTCCTAACTCTGCTTTGTAAAGCCTCTATCTGCACTGTACCAAAAACCTGGAATGACATTCTCAATCTTATTTGCCGAGTCTCAACAGTTGGTGTCTTTCATAAATATCCACTGCAGTACCTCTCATCCCAATCAAAATAAAGTGCCACTGTTTTTCCACACAAGTTATTTCTGATAACCCCTGCCTTAGAAGAACTTTTTTTCACTTTGCAAACAAGTAGTGACCTGTGCAATTATTTAAAGCAGAGTTGTTCCTCACAGGAAGTAACTGCATATAAAACATTCTTCATCCTTCAGAATTTGCCAGAACAAACTTTAACATCTGATTCTGACAATTCATTCTGAAAATCAAAGTTGCAGAAGTATACATGCTTTCCCATATCTATCAGCATTTTCCTATCTTTATCAGAAAAAAGTAGAACTGGAATTAACTTTGTGTATAACAGCATTAGGATCACTAAAGCTGTGGCTACAGAGTCAGGGCTGGGAATAGTGTACAATATTTTAAAAGACTAAGGAACTTTATATATTCTATCTCCCTTTTTAAGGGCAACTGTCTGACTATCAGGAAAACTGCAGTTAGTAACACACACATCCCTAAAATAGAAATAACAGGAGAATTGAGTGCAGGTTCTGGAAAATCCTTCTGTAACAACGCATTGTATTTTCTGAGGGACTGAGAAACCTCGGTGTTCTCCCATTGAAAACACTGTCACATTCTGGCAATAGTCTCTGAGAAAAAGAACCTCCCAGAGAAAGAATCAGAAACTGAGCTCTCCTATGAGTCTGAATTAGAAGTGTGAGGGGAAAAAAAAACTTTATACATCCCTGCATCTTCATATCAGATTCAGAATCCTGAATTTATTCAGGAAAAGAGGAGTCTTCTTTTCTTTTATCAGAAACTAGTTTACAAGAAGGATCAATAGCCTGAACTAATTCCTGAGCCAGACCCAGTAAACTACTCCAATCCAAAGAAATTTGAGGAAGAATAGATACACACTTGGATTTCTGTTTCTTTTTGACAGGAAAAATGAGGCCATCCTTGTTATTAATGGCAGCAGCTGTTTCCCCAGGGAGGGGCTCAGCATTCTGACATAACATGGAAACCTTCTCTTTTCCTTCTCCCTGGGCTAGTAAGAGTGGTTGTCCCTTACCCACTGAGGGGACTCCAATAGTTACAGTGGACATGGAGTACCCCCAATCCATAGTGGTTGTAGATACTACACCAGAGGGTTCTGAATAAAAGATGAATGGTCTGACGTGCAACAAATGGCCACAGCAGAATCACCCTTCTGTGACTGAGGCAAATTATTAGCCTGCCTGTGGTGGCAAAGTCTGTTTGCTTAATTTTTTTTTTTTTTGTGGCTAGAAGAAGGACCAAACATGGGACCGGCAGTCTGTTCCATGGTCAAGACGAAAACGGTGCCTCTTTCCCATGGAAGACAAGTAGCAATTGCCGATAAACACAATGCCAGCCGCCAAAAAGAAAAATGCACACGATTTCTCCACAGAAAAAATGTTTTCAGTTACTTTATACTACTTTTAAACTGACAGGAAAAAAAATAAGTACTCTGTTTAAAAGTATGTTACAGTCTTGAGACAGTGCACTAAAACAAAACACTCCTAGCTTTAAAATAACTTTCCTAAAAAGGAAAGTAATAAAACATCAACAAAATTAAGAAAATTTATGTTTTTCCCCCAAAGTATGCTTATTTCCCTAACAAAGGAAAACATAAGCCAAATATTGATTCTCAAAATCCTCAGAGAAGCATACTATTCGATGACAATAAAGCTCTGAAGGTCTTCACACCCAAATTTGTCTTTTAGTTAGTTCAGCTTGACCTGCTTGACAGTTTGGGTGTGTGGAAGGTGTTCTGAAGCTTAGGAAGCAGCAGTGATCAATATGATGAACACTGAATGCATCACACAGTGAATGGTCCTCAGTTTTAACATCTAATGTTGTAGGCATCTTAACAATATTAGTTATGTTATTGGTGCATCAAAGCTCATTGTAGAGTTGTTTTATTATGGCTGATATAGTTGGGATTATATTCTCTTACCAAAATGGCATTTCTTCCAATAATCATTGTAGGTAGCTTGAATTATTTCTTCTACAGTTTACTGTTATAGTGAGTTAGGCGTGACCTCCCATTGAGACAGAAAGAGAGAAAGAGAGAGAGAGAGAGAGAAGCCATCTGGTTCCTCATTCTCTTAATTATAGTGGCCCTTTTGGGAATATTCTGAAAAAACCCTTTTAGAGTCAATGAGGTACTTCTTCATATATTTTTTTATGTAAAATGACTGTGTCAGAAATGGAGTCCTTTCCTAAACAAGCCCTTCTAATATTGAGTAGAATTCTACTTCATATTAGCTTTTATCTGCTTCTACATCATTTTATTAATTATGTCATTTCTGTTTGTGTAGAGTAATGAAACACAGATTATGACCTGGGTGACGCAAGTTTGATTACTGATTCAGGCACCTGCTGGAACTGGTATGGATGGACAAGGAATGATGAAGCATCCAGGAGT